>NC_058135.1:194036976-194074727 GCF_016433145.1 Gracilinanus agilis | reverse complement strand
TAGGTGGAAGATTGGTAAGGGTGGGCAATGGGGGTCAAGTGACTTGCCCAGGGTCACACAGCTGGGAAGTGGCTGAGGCTGGGTTTGAACCTAGGACCTCCTGTCTCTAGGCCTGACTCTCACTCCACTGAGCTACCCAGCTGCCCCCCCTCATTCACTTTTGCTAAAAAATGGAGCCATCTTTTTTCCAGTCGATCAATTGATAAGCATTTGTTAATCAAATACTATGTCAGGCATTATGGATACAAATACAATAAATGAGAGATCCCTACTTGCAAAGAGGTTATAATAATATCAGAACCCAAAATGGTATTGAGGGGCTGGAACATTGGGTGAAATCTAATCTGATGCATTTTGATAGGGATAAATGTAGAATCTCACAATTGGGTTCAAAGAATCAACTTCATAAGAAAAAAAGGGGGGGCATAATAAAATTAGAAATTAATCAGAAAAAAGATATGAGTTAATAGCATAATATGGAAGCCACAGAAGCAAATGACTTCTGTTTTCCATGATAATAGTAATGAATAATAACTAGTATTTATATAGCATCTTAAAGTCTATAACATCTCATTTTATCCTTGCAAAACCCTGGAGAAAATGGACTTTTATTATCACTCTTTTACAGATGAAGAAACTGAGATAAGCAGAAGACTTGCCTAGTGTCACACAGCTAGGAAGTACTTGAAGTAAGATTTGAACTCAGATCTTCCTGATTTCAAGTCCAATGCTACCATCTAACTGCTTCAAGAGGAACAGTGCCCATAATAAGGAAGATTGAGTCCCATTGTCTCTTGCCCTTCTTTAACCATCTTGTGTTTAGTCCTAGATGTCACGTTTTAGAAATGACTGATAAAATGCTGTGTGCCCAAGAGATTGTGAAGAAATTGGAGACCATATCATATGATGAGGTGCCTGAAGAAGATGAGCTTTGGTGATGGTAGTGAAGGTGATGTGGATGTATGTGGTATACAATAGCTTTCTTTATGAATCTGAGAGACTATGGAAGAGGTATTTCATTTACTTTGCCCCAGAGGATAGAACCATGCTTGGAAGTAGCAAAGCAATAAATTCAGGCTCATTATAAGGTAAAATATTTCAAACTATCCAAAAGTGCAATGGGGCACAATGGGATGTGGTAGGTTTTCTTACCTCCACTCCTGTGCCATCACTAAAAGCCTTCAAGGAATAGGTAGGTATGGTATAGGAGAAATTTTTATTCAGATATGGGTTTGACTAAATGGCTCCTTAGGTCTCTTCATGATTCTGGGATGTCTTTTGTGTCTCTTCTCCTGTGTAAATCAGTGTTTATAATAAGATGAAGCTGTAATATATCACCATGCATCTTTCCACCATATATTGAAACAACTCCAATTTCTGATTGATATTATCATGATGTTCCATGATTCCCAGCCATGCAACTACCACTTGGAGAATTTTAACATTAAAATCTTGCACTCAGGATCAACGAATGTGTTATTCAATTTTCTAAATGCAAACTAACTCATCTTTCTCCTTCTGAACTCTAGACTGAATACATTCTTCATCTCAAGAGCTTACATGAGAACTTTGGACTGATGAACTAATTCAATGGGATATGTAAGCAGCCTCTTGCCATAAATTTAGCAATGCATTTTAGTTCACAGAAAATGTATATATAAAGGAAGCATTTTGTCCAATTCTGGTATTTTGCTGGATGTTTCTTTTTCATTTGCAGCTTAAGGGCTAGCAAATCTCTGAATTTTGGGGTCGGTATCAAACAAAACTTTTTAGAAGAATCCATCTAAAAGAAGTGATTTTTAACTTTTCTCGATTAAACTCTAGCTTTATCATCCAGGATGCTTAGAAGTCCTTTATTTTTTAAAGTTCATTTTTATCTTGTAGGATTACACTCAGCTTTGTTGGATCAATTATTCTTGGTTGAAAGCTTATGCCTTTTGGAATATCTTTTCCATGCCCTCTATGCCTTTATGTTGGAACCTACTAACTCTTTTTTTTAAACCCATACCTTTTGTCTTAAAAATCAATACTGTGTAGGTTCCAAGGTAGAAGAATGGTAAAGGCTAGGCAATGGGAGTTAAGTGACTTGCCCAGGGTCACACAGTTACAAAGTGTCTGAGGCTAGATTTGAACTTAGGGCCTTGGAACCTACTAAATCCTGCTGATCTTGACTATAGTTTCTTAGTGCTTAAACTCTTTCTGGCCCTTTGCAATATATATACATATATAAAATCTTTTTTTTTTAATATGGAAACTCTAGATATTGCCAATGACATTCCTGAGACCTTTCATATATTTTTTTCTTCAGTGAAATTTAAAAATTTTCATTTTGCCTTCTGGTTTTAGATCTGGTAAGTTTTATTTTATGATTTCTTAAAATGTTATGACTAGGTTTTTTTTTAAAAGTCATGGCATTCTAATAATTCTCAAATTTTTTCTCCTTAATTTGTTTTCTTTTCTTTTTTAAAATCTTACCTTCTGTCTTAGAATCAGGAACTAAGTATCTCTTCCAAGGCAGAAGAGCAGTAAAGACTAGGGGTTAAGTGACTTGCCCAAGGTAACACAGCCAGGAAGTGTCTGAGGTCATATTTGAAACCAGAACTTCATGTCTCCAGGCTAAACTTTCTATCCACTGTGTTATCTGACTGCCCCTCCATGATCTGTTTTCAAGAGAAGTATTTTCTTTAATAATATACTTTACATTCTCCCCTATTTTTCAATGTTTTACCTTTGCTTTAATATTTCTTATTACTTCATGGAGTCATTAATTTCTTTTTGGTCCATTCTAATTTTTAGGAAGTTTGTTACTTTGGTACAATTTTGTACCTTTTGTGCTAAGTTGTTAATTCCCTTTCCAAATCTCTCCTCCATATCACTCATTTATTTTAAACTGCTCTCTTCAATTGCTCTCATTTCAGTTAAAAAGTCCTAGCACTTCTAGGAATTCTGTTTGCTTTTGTGGGCAAGCTATATTTTTCTTGGAGGCTTTTCTTTTAGATGTTTTGGAATTATAATTCTTTTTTGGGTTGTATTTTTAGCATTCCTGACACCGTAATAATATTTATCTTCTTTCTTATTTTTTTCTGGTGTTGTTCTTGCAGTTGGCTCTAGTCAACTCAGTGTTTCAGCCTACTTGAAAATTCCAAAGTCTGTCAATGATCCTGGTCCCTCCAGGAGACCCCTCCAAGCTCTACTCTCGTTGATCCCCATATTTCTTTGCTCATTGCTCTGGGTGCATATTTTTGATGTCTCTCAGAGACTCTGTGCTGCTGGCCTGGGTCAGGGACTGAGTTTGATATCAACTTTGGGTAAACTTGTGGTGCTAGCTTAAGGCTTTAGGTGCTGAGTCTCTAATCTTGGCCTGTTTGGGAGACTCTGGACAACTGGGCTCATGGAATAGTGCTGGGTTGAAAATCAGCTCTTGTCCCCACTCTTCTGGTCTAGTTCTAAGCTTTGGGTACTGATACTATGATCTTGGCTTATCTTTGTTCTAGTTCTACTCACTAAACTCTAGATTAAATTATATACCCAGTTTAGGAAGGTGACCCATTACAGTTTTTCCCTTGATTTCCTGATCACTTCTCAGTCCAGCATTCTTCTTAGATTGTTATGGGGGTAGCTGTTTGGGGTACTAGGCTGCATTGTTTATTCTTTCTACTCTGCCATATTGTCTGGTCTCTCTCCAATTCATTTCTCCACAAAGTTGCATAACTAATATTCTAAGACACAGATCTGACCAAAAAACATACCTGACTCCTAATTTTATAATCTTTAAGATTCCTTGTTGCCTGGAATGAAACACCAACTCCTCAGCCTAGCATTTCATAGAATTCATGGTCAGACTAGAACCTAGTTTTTGAGTCTCCTTTTCATTACTCCTCTTCACACATTCTCTGTTCAGTCCAACTGGCTTGGATTCCTCATCTGAAAATGAAGGGGTTGGGCTAGATGGTCTCTGAAAGATGACCCTTCTAGCTGTGATCATATACTGTGATCCTTCAATGTCCTGCTAACTATTCTACATATATAACATTATACTTTCCACCTCTAATTCTTTGCACAGGTGATCTGCCATGTACAGAATGTCCTTCCTCTTCACCTCTGCCTCACAGAATCAATCCTGAGCTCATAGGAAAGCTCATTTTAAATGCCAACTCCTACAAGGCTTTTCCTGATACCTTCAGTGATTAGTACTCTCTTCCTCTGGAAATTCTTTGTATAATTTTGCATGTTGTTGTCTTTTCTTACTCATGTACTTGTAGTATCCTCTTAGTAAAATATAAGCTTCCTGAAGACACAAAAATGAACATTCATCTTTGTGTTCCTAAATGTCCAGTACAATGTGTTGAGAACAAACCAGAAACTGAAAAAGGTATTTAGAAAGATTCTTTTTAAGTCAGTCATGCAGAAGGGAGAGCCAGAAGTTGCTGTAAGTCTCATATTATAGAGAGTTCAAACAAGGGTATAAGCTAAATGGCTTAAACATAAGCAGGTTCGAGAATGAGTGGTTCCCAGATTTGAGATATGTGTGTGTGTTTATATGTGTATATATATAATATATATACACATATATATATATGTCTAAACATTCAATAAAAGTTGATTGAACCCAAAACACAAGCTACTGACCTAACCCAAATGTACATGTTTTGGGTGAGATCCCAACCATTCCTTGCAAATAATCTCTGACTCTCCTAGAGGGTTTCTGGGGTCAATATGACCTACATACATCCTGAGTTAAATAATAGCTAGCCACATAAAGCTAGATTCAAATAAATGTTTAAAATTTTATTTATTTATAAATATTTTTCCATATTTACATGATTCATTTTCTTTCCCTCCCATCTTCCCTCCCCACTGCCAGAGCCGACAAGTAATTCCACTCAGTTGTGCAAATGTTAGATTCAAATAATATTAATAAATAAGAAACCATTTTCCCCACAAATGCCCAGCATATGGTAGATAGTTTATAGGTGTTTATTGTTAAAATAAAAACCATGAACCCTACACTAGAAAAGGACCTCTTATTTCTAGCCCTTTCATTCCCTTGTTCAAAGGCTACTTGGTTCCTAATTATGCCTATATTTTCTAGGATCCTCTTTTTGTAGTTCTACGTGGTTGGAAACAGAAAGATAGAAAGTGAACTTGGGGAAAAGGGTTAAACATAGTAGCACATCAAGACTGACCATGAAAATTAAGCATTAGTGACTGATCATAACTTCAAAAGTCAGATAATGAAGCATGCTTCCCATCCCCTTGGCACAGAGATGATGGAGAGGTGCAACATTAGACATATATTTATAGATAGAAATAATGTATAGATCTGTTTTGCTTGACTCTATTTATTGGCTAGAAAAGAAGACATATTCTTGAGGGTGGAAACAATGATGATACAAAAAAAGAAAAGAGGGGGGAAAGTATCAATGAAATATTAATAAATATACATAAGAGAACAGAAGGAAGTTCAGCAGAGACCATAGACAAGTGGGACAGTTTTGTTACTCTCGAATTAAATTTAATTTATGCCTAAAAAGCTATATATAATAGAAGTTTTCAGTTTCTCATGCAATCCTTTTTTTCTTTTCATTGTTGAAATGTTCATTTTTGTTAAGTTCCTGATAAAGAAGAAAATTAAAAGTGTGAATATGAGAGCTTCTTTTAAGAGGGGCTATGTCTCCTAGTTCTTAAATGCCCTCCTTATTGGACTATATTGGCTTAGACACATAGTAGGCACTCAATGCTTACTCACTGAATGAGGAATAATGCTTTTCTGTGGAGCCCAGATGCTATCAAATGCTTACTCTGGCAAGAATAACTAAAATAACAACATTAAAGTTTGCAAAGAACTTTATAAGTATCTCATCTTATCCTCACATCATAATCCCATTTTGCAAATGAGGAAACTGAGGCAGAGGTAAAAATGACTTGTCCAGAGTCATACAGCTAGGAAATATCTAAATCTAGAATTCAGTTCTTTGACTTTTAAACTCCAGGTCCATCACTTTATCCATCTACTGTGCCAACTAAATGAATTAGAATTAGAGTCGTCCTTCCTTTTGTCCATTTGGAAGAAAACTTGAGCTTCCTTTGTTTTTGATGTATATAATGATTTGATACTATAATAAAATTGCATTCTGTTTCTTAGGCACTAAAAAATATCAGATTCCACAGAACAGAATGAGTGGAGGTTTGCTGACTCGAAAAATCATGTGTGGTCATGAAAGGTAATTCCCCCCTCTCTCCCCCAAATTGCCAATTATGAGGACAACATAACTTTCCATCAGCAAAATTTAGGCTATTATCTCAGTGTCGGGCAAATGCTCTGTGTAGGCTAGTTAGGTCAGACCCTAAATTTGCTCAGCACATCCCATAACATGTGGTAGTCTTCTGTACATTGAAAAGAGGGGTCATGTCCTTTCTATGACCAATCTCTTTCAGTTCCTTTACTTTAGAGCATTTAAGCATCTAATTTCCTTGGTCCTTTAAAACTTGCTTTCAGGGAAGGGTCTGATCTCATTTATATAAACCCTCAATCAAATCAACAAACATTTATTAAGTGCCTTTGTATGTCAAGGCATCATCTATGAACTTAAGTCATTGTATGAACTCTCTGAGACATTTGCATTTTAAACTTAATTTCTTCATGGAGAAACATTTCATTTTTCCCTGGAGAATTTTGGCTCTGGGGGCCCTCTCTCCTTTTTTAGTTACTCTCTCTCCTGGGCCACTATTTTCAGAAAGGCTCTTCTGGCTGCCCTTATTTCTTTTGTTTCTCCTCTTGCTCTTCTTCCCCTTCCTACTCTATATCTTCCCTTCCCCTCTTCAGTTATAGAACCATTAACTGTGGTCATATCAATTCTGCCACTGTTTCTGAATGGAGAGGGTCAATCACCACTTACTGTACTCCCCCACCTACTAATCTACAGACCATTCAGTTAACCCCAAATACCCCCTTCTGACCCCCACAAGCTCTTTGATGGTAAGCATTGTCTTTTCCTTTTGTATTTGCATTCCTTGGTCTTTAGCTCAGTACTTGATATACAGTAAGCATTTCACAGATGCTTTTTCACTCATTCATTCTCCTTAAAGAATTAAAGATTGTGTTCCCTGTTAAAGGACTTTCAAGCAACATTTCAAGAAAAAGGTGAGAGAGAAATTGTGGTGTTTTTTTTTTCTAGGTGAGTATTTTAAGAAGCTAGAAATCACACCAAGGGAGAAGCAGGAATCGATTCAATCTTTTTGGAAAGGACTCAGTACAATAAGAGTTAAATAAAGATTACTACACTTTGACCAATAGCACCATTGCTGGGTTGGCAGCATAGTATAGTGAAAAGGGTACAGTATTTGGGGTCAAGATAGACCTTGGTTATAATCTTGCCTTTAATATTTACTAGCTGTATGATCCAAGACAACAAGTCACTATATTCTTCTCCCCAACCCCTATCTCATTTTCCTCATCTACAGTCTGGAGCCATACAAGCTATAATACCTATCTCACAGGGTTGATTAAAGAATCATAGGAGTTTATTTGTGCAAAATGTTTTGTAAAACTTAGAGTGCTTGATAAACATAAGGTATCATTATTATTATTAGATTATACTTCTAAATAAGTTATTGACAGAAAAAAGAAACCTATCGGTACCAAAATATTCCTAGCAGCTCTATTTTCACTGTTGTTGTTCTTGATTTTAATAATATTTTATTGATGTTATCTGTTTCAAATGTGATCTGTTATCATAGTTATCCCAAGTACAGTCCTTTTCCTTCTCTCTAAGAACCTATCCTATATGACAAATAATATTTTTAAAGAGGGCAAAATCAACACAACTGATCAAAATATTGAAAAAGCCCCCAAACAGATACAATGTATAAGATTTGTGGACTTCGCCCTTCTAAGAAGGGGTGAGTAGCTGGAGTGAGTAAGAGAGCTGCTGAGGGAGCTCAGTGTTGTTATCAGTTCATGGTTTTGTTTTGTTTTCTAATCTTCCTTTGGATTATAGGTGTCCTAAATCATTGAGACAAATGAAATTTCTTTATCTGTGGAACATAATTTCTATTTTGGAATGGTTTGAGAGGTCAGAGCTATCAGAGGAAATGTCTTGTCTGTCATCTTGTTTATCCCTTCCCAATACAAATTGGAACAAATCAGGTGTCCAGGGATTGGAAGTGGCTGAATAAATTATGGTATTTGAATGCAATGGATTTTATTGTGCAATAAGAAACAACAAATGTGAAGAATTCAAAGAAATATGTAAATACTTATATGAAGTGACAGAATGCTGAAAGCAGAACCAAAAGGATAATATACACACTACCTATGAATATGTAAATAAAGAATACAATAACAGCAGCAAATCTATGTTAAGTATACAGAAAAGGTGTTCTGAAGGGGTCATGGAAATGAACAGATGTTTGTATTGTTAGTCATTAAAGTCAGTGTACATTTTTTTCTTGACACTTGATAAATAACAGTTTATTTTTTCATAAAGGATTATTATAATACTTTTTTGCTTTTATATTTCTTTTTATCATTTATATATTTAAATACTTGTACCTATCAATGGAACTTTAAAATAAAATGTATTTTGAATATTTTGTTTTTTAGAAAAAAATTTTCCATGGTTCCATGATTCATGTTCCTACTCTCCCTTACACCCTCTTTCCCCTCCCATCCCCCCATAGGCAATGCACATTTCCACTGGTAAAATGTATTTTGAGAGGAAAGACTATATAATGGCTAGGACCAAAATCCTTCTAGTCACCAAAGTTCATATGTGTTCTAGGTTGGGCCAAGCCAGTGCCTTGACAGGTTAGGTTTGATATTGGAACAAAATGACTTATAGTGGCAGATGATATAATAGTAAGCAAAAGAGAATTTACTTAGTTATAGCAGAAGAAGCATATACAACATGGATAGGCACTGAAGGCAGCTCAATGGAGTTTTTCCTAAAAGGATATTGATTTGGCTGAATGAACTTTGCCTGGGTTTGCTCATTGTCACCCATCATTGAATTATAGAGAGTACTTGAGTTCCTTCTAGCTATTCTGTCCTCAGTTGATCAGAAAGTATTGCCAAGAGGATAGCTGGGTACCTCAGTGAATTAAAAGTTAGGTCCAGAGACTGGAGGTCCTGGTTTTAAATCTGACCTCAGATACTTCCTAGCTGCGTGACCCTGGGCAAGTCACTTAACCTCCATTGCTTAGCCCTTACCACTCTTCTGCCTTAGAAACAATATACAGTATTGATTCTAAGATGGAAGGTAAGGGTTAAAAAAAAAAAAAGAAAGTAATGCCAACAGCACGATCCTTTAATTCCCCTGCCAACAAAGTCTCAGTGACAGTCTCAATACTTTAATTTATTTGTTCAATTATTGCTTGTTATCTTCTGTCTTAGAATTGACTGAATATCAGTCCTAAGGCAGAAGTCGTCACTTAAGTGACTTGCCCAGGGTCACACAACTAGGAAACATCTGAGATTAGATTTGAACACAGGACTTCCCATCTCTAGCCTTGACTCTTTAACCACTGAGCCACCACCCCTCAATATTTTTTAAAGTAAAAGCTAGCCTACTTTGTATGGGAATAGGGGTAATGATTTTGTTCCTACCACAATATCCTTAAAGTCACCATTGATGCTTCACTCTCACATCTCTCTACTCCATCCCAATAATTCTCAGATATTTTTGATCCTATCTCTTCAAAATTTTGAATATCTTTCCTTTTCCCTTCATTTTATCACTTTAGTTTAGGTCCTCCTTTTTCCTTCTTTGGACTGTTGGAATTCAGGACTCAATAAGCATTCATTAAGTTCTTAATTACATAGCAGAACCTATGCACAGGATACAAAGAAAAGGAAAAAAGACTATTTTTGCCTTCAAGGGGCTCATATTCTAACAGGGGAGACAATGTGCCCATTGCTCTTCCCAGACAAGATCTGTACACAGAGAGGAAAGCTGGACTGATAGCTCTAAAGCTGGAAGGGAATCTCAGAGGACATTTTAGTCTAGTCTCTCATTTTACAAATGGGAAAATTCACAGATGAGAAAACCGTGACCCCAAAATAACTGCTATTACAAGATCATCACATCTTGTCAAAAGTTTTGTTGACTTTCACCATCCTTTTAGCCCCAAACAGTAACCTGTCATTCTAACTGCTTGGTACACAAGTTTAGTAATTAAAATTAAAATTCATCTTGGAGGCTCTTTTACCAAAACTTACCCATATTAAAAAAAGTTAGGATTGGCATGGAGACTGGATAGAGAGGAGTATCATTTAAAATGATGCTTCAGACATCATGGCCTTTTCTCCAAAATCAAAATAGTCCCCAAACCACAGACTAGTCATGTCAGTCTATCCAGGAAGAGGAAAAGAAATGGAAAATCTCTTTGCTTTAAGATTAGCTATTCATAAAAGGGGTCCCATTTTAGGACAAAAATTTATCTTCTCTGCCTTTTCCATCTTTAAAAAGAAATGGTGGGCGCAGGTATGGAAGGAGGGGACAGACTAATTCTTATCTGTGTCACTTTGGGCTTAGTTCATTAATATATCTACACCATCCCAAAGTTTTTAGCAATATTTGTTGTTCAGTTGGTCTTACTATGGATATCTGGAGCTTATGGGACGCTTACAGACTATGGGCAGTTAACAAAATCAAAAGGTCCTTAAAGTAAGGACTAGCTAGCTTTTCCTGATTTAGCATATAATCTCAGGAGGTGATTTTTAGTTAATTTATGAGACAATTGGCAAATCTGTTATGTTCTCTTTATTTATGGGACAGTCTGAAAATGATTTCTAGATACCCCTTTGCAATATTATTTCCTGTTATTATTATTTTGTACTGTCTGCTTATAAACTTACTAGACTAACTAGAAGGGGTGGGAATAGTCAGGAGGACCAGAAAAAGATACAATCTTAACACACATGCCATGCTTCATTGTCTCTTTTCATTGTACCATATCTCTTCCTTTGCTTCTATTTTTTGAAGCATTATATCTATGCAGCTATTTTATTTTAAAATAATAATGACAAGACAATAACTTGGGTGTGAATTAAATATCAAGGGTACCCCACTCCCAGAAGATTCATCTCCTTAAGTAGGGCACCATTGAGTCATGTGAATAGATCACCACCAGGACACTTCAGTTCCTGACCAGTGGAAGTCCCCATAGGTGAGCTTAGGTACTGAAATAAAACCTGGCCAATTAGGGACTTTGAGAAGGAGGGACTAGAGTAGCTTTAAAGCCAGTGGGAAAAGTGTGTCTGTCTCTTTTTTCTTCTAGGACCAAAGCTGCTCTCTCTCCTTGGCCAGCACTGTCAGCATTATCTTATTTGGCACACCCTGAACTCATGCCAGGGACAGCAGTGGCCAGGAGACGTTTTTTTGTAATTAGGCTGACCAGGTGATTTTTCTTTCTCTCTTTCTCTCTCTCGTTTTTACTAATAAATAATTATAATTTAATATAGAGCCTCCAAGATGAATTTTAATAATTACACTTGTGTTTCAAGCAGTTAGAATGACAGTTGATTGTTTGGGGCTAATGGGATGGTATGCCATATATAAGAATACAGGTTCTTCTCAAACCATTCTCCAGGTAATGAGATTTATTTCATTTAGAGCTGAGAGATTCATGTAAATCTTGGGTCAGAGATTTTCATGAGGTGAAGGGCCCAGGTATACTTTGGAAGATTTTTTTTAACTCTCTTGATTCATTATCACCAATCAAAAAACCTGAGAAAAGGGTCATATGATTATTCTTATTGTACTGAGACTAATTCCTTGCATTCAGTCTCAGAGCATGGTTTTATCAAAAGGAGAAAATAAAAATAAAAAACGAATCCTCAGTTGAACATCCGTTATGAGTTCTAAAGATGTATCTAAATCTCAAGAATCACTAAGAATCGCAACCATGAGGACTTTTCTGGTTGGGACCCCGCTGCCCATATTTTGCCTGGGTTGGTGGGGCTGGATGATGGATATGGCTGGTGTGTGATGCTTCTCTTTCTTTTTCCAACTTCCTCCTATAGCTGTTCAGTAGAGTGACAGATTTAGATATAGAAGGGACCTTTGAAGCTTTCTAGTCCAACCCTAACATTTTACAGATCAGATGCAGAGGCGCAGAGAGGTTTATGCTAAGGGAAGTGTCTAAGGTCACAGGGATAGTAAATTGACAGACAGGCTTTGAACCCAGGTCCCTGGATTCCATCCAACCAGTAGCATACTTTTCTACCACATTATGTTATCTCCACTTCCTCAGGCAAGGGTGGTGACTCACCATGGGGCTTTTAGGATTCTTTCAAACAGCATTCTCAGTGTAAGATGAGTTGGGAAAACTTGCTAGATCCTTCTCTTATCAACTAGTTCAGACCCTTGCCCACCAAAGGGTCCCTGCTCTCTTCATTTCTTCCCACCTATTACCATACATATTCCTTAGGAAGGTCACTGTATTTTTTTCAGGTTTTTAAATGGGGAAAGGGAAAGGGAGGGGAGAAATACATATTCCAGTACTTGCTTTAGTAGTTTCTATTTAAATGAATAAGATTTCTCTTTTCTATTCCCCAAGAAAATATAGTTCATGAATATTTTCTCTTCCCCCTTTGTTTTCATTTCTCTCTGTTTCTCTCTCACTTCTCCTCGTTTTCCTTGCTTTTCCTTTCTGACTTTTGGCTATTTTCAAGATGATTCATTGAAATTCCCCAGTGGTGCCCAGCGAATAAACTGTGTATATATATATATTTTTTAAATAGCCTGTATATGAATGGGTCTGAAACTCTTGACAGAAATAGCTCCTACGTAATCCTTTCCATCCTGGAGCACCACAATCACTTTCCAGATTCAATCAATATCTCCGTCCCCACAGTCTGCCTGCTGTAGACCTTATGGAAATTGGCTTCACAGAAAGTCTTGGCTGAACTGCAGGTCTGGCCTTACAAGAAGGGACCTCCAAGCCCTCTCTAAGGGGCATCCCTGGCTCTTCTAGAGTCTTCTATTAAAATGCAAATAGCCCTGGCAAAGAAAGAGAATGCCACAAGACTTATCAGTTAATACCTTAACCTAGGTCACCTTATCAGTTACTTTCCTACTATGACCTTTTAGCTGAGTGAAAGGAGAATGTTACAGAAGATGGGCAAGGAAGAAGAGGACGGTTAGGGAACCCTTCATTCATTTCCTCATTCAGTAAATATTGGAGAACCTATAGGGCACGGTGATATATGTAATATAGGTCCAGGTCCCTACCCACATCAAGCTTGTATTCTAGAAGAGATTAGGCACGTTTATAAAACAGCTGAAAGGCATAGTGGAAAGACCACTGGACAAGGAATCAGAAGACTTGGGTTCAAATTCTAGCCTCCACCTTTTGTGAGACCTTGGGCAAATGACCCAACATTTCTGAGCTTCAGCATCTTTGTACGTGAGATGTGGACACTAATTGCCACCCTGTTTCTTAGGATTGTCATAGGCATCGAATGTGATTCTGAAAATTCTTGACAAACTCAAACCCAAAACTTATGGGGGATACAGGGAGCTCCTGTACTATGGGGAATTCCACCTTAAAAGGGGAGATGAGTAAGGAATAAATATGAACTTTGCTCTCTTTATTAGAGTTGGACCAGCTGGGTGCACTAGTCCTCTGTGGTTTTAGGGGCAAGTACTTTCTTTGGTTTGGAAAGAATATAGTATGGCTCCTTTCAATGCATCCTCCTTTGGGTTTGCTCATTCATTCACTCAACACACATCTGTTCAGCAAGTCTGAATGTAGGATTTGTATAGAGGGATATATCACTCTGTGTCTTCAAGGTGCTTACACTCTAGCAGGGGAGAAAAGATACATGTTTAAATAATTCTAATACAAGACATAGTGTGGGAAAATGCAATAAGAGAGGTACAAACAAATGCTCCGGAGAGTTCAGAAGCAGAAATCATTCCCAAGCAGTGGGGAAGAGGGGTCCTTGAAAAATAATTAGAATTTCAATTGGTAGAATTGGGGTAGGGACAGGGGAAATTCTAGGAACAAGGAATATCATGGGAAAAGGTAGAAAGACAAGAAAGCATGGAACATGCAGCTGCACATATACATGCATTTTACATCACGTTAAATAGTCCAGTTTCACTGAAATGAGGTGTGGAATTGTCTTGAGGGGCAGGTTTGCATTCAATTGTGTAAGACTTTGCATGCCAGGCTAACAAGTTTGGATTTTACTCAGAAGATAGTAAGTATCTATTGAAATTTTTTGTTCTCCCATTTGAATAACTCCCATTTGACCTTTTCCTATTATTGTAATAATGATGACAATAAAAATAAGTGATGAGAATGAATTATTGCAGACTTTTGTCTAAACTCTGACTAAAGGAAAGGGAAGGGGGCTCTATAAAAGTATAGAAGTTTTCAAGTAGCTAGGAATTTCAGTAGATAGTAATGGACCTAGAATCAGGAAAATTTGAGTTCAAATCCTACCTCAGACACTTATTTGCTGTGTGAATTCACACAAGTCACTTCACCTCTGTCTACTTCAGTTTCCTCATCTGTAAAATGGGGATAATAACAGCACCTACACTTGTGAGAGTAAAATGAGACAATATTTGCAAAGTGCTTTACAGACCTAAATAAATGTTAGATAATGAAAACAAAAGCTTGCTAATTGAGAAGGGGCAATCAGAGTAATAAATACTAAATTGTTTCTAAAACTTTATCATCTGCTTACTGAAAATCTCTTGCTCTTGGTAAGGGACAAAGTTATCTCTGCTTTAATAGGAAAATTGAGGATTTGGTGTGATGAGACAGAAGCTATAGCATGAATGTCTTGAAGTTTTGCCTCAGTTTCTTCCCAGTAATTCTTAGAGGGATGTATCTGGACTCGAGGAAGCTTCTGCTTTAGCCTGCATCAATTAAATCTCCTATTCAAAGGATTCTTGAAAGATCAACTTGGTTCTGGTGCTCATTAGTGGTTTAGGGGATGCTGGCAGGTAAGAATAGGGCCTCTATAACAGGGTTGACAAACCTCCCAGTTTGAGTGCCCAGAGGGAAAATTCAAGCTATCTGTTGACTGTGAGCCCCAGGATTAGTGGAGAGAGTTGAGGGAGGAAATGCTTGCTTTGGGCAGATGGACAGAGAGGTAGGGCATGCAAAAAAATGTCCTTGGGCTCTGGGAAGAGGGGGAATGGAGCAGCTCCCCAAGTGCTGGCCTTGCACACCTGCCAGGCTTCGCCAGTGAGGCTCTATAAGAATATTTCTGAAACTGTCTCCATCATCCAGAGCATAGGATGATAGAATCTCAGAGTTAAGAGGGCCATCTTGTCCACCCTATACCCACCTTGAAAAGAATTCTCTGGATGGCACAACCAATAAGTAGTTAGTCTTTTTTTGAAGATATCTAATGAAGGAGAGGGGCTCACACTACTTTTCTTGGCTGTCCTGGGTCAAAGTCAGGACTAGAAAAGAGAGTTAGGCACCTCTCCAGGCCAGTCATGCCTCCAAAGTAGGCACTGAGTTAGAATGATACCAGATTGGTATCTGGGAGGAAGGGGTTGTGAATAGTATCATTTAGCAAAGCAGTCAGCTTTGGCTAGAACGTAAAAGGCTTTTGTCAAAAGATATTCTATGAACTCACAGAATCTTCGAGTTAGAAATTATTTTGGAGCTTATATAGAATTGAAGATTTAGTAGAGACCTCAAAGGTCATCTATTCTCACTCAAAGGATACATCTCATCTACAACAACATTCCCAAAGATTAATCAGTTTTTGTTTAGTCTTGCAGGAATGGTTGGAACAGGGACTCGCTACCTATGGAGGCTGTCCCTATTCCATTTTTGGACAATTCTTGTTTCAAGAGTTTTTTTCCCTTGCATCAAGCAAAATCAATTAATTGATAAACATTTATTAAGTGCTTACTATGTGCCAGGGGCTGTGCTAAGCTCTGGGGATTCAAAAAGAGGCAAAAAGACAGTCCCTGCTCAATTTGCTCATGGTCTGATGAAACTGTATTTTATTTAGCTTTCACTTCTTTGTGACACTTCTACCTTTTACAAAAAGGAATATGATACTTTCCCTAGAATCATATGTAATGCTCTAGTTGTGATCTGAAAAGGGCTGAGCACAATGAAATGATCATCTCCATTATACTGTACACTGTACTTACATTAGAGAATGTATTTTCCTTTTAAATTTGCTAATGTTCATTTCCCTTTATCCATGAAGCTGTTTCCCATTCTCCTCCCAATTAATACTCTTTCACCATTCAAAGGACAACTTGTTTACCTTTCTCTAGCACACACACTATATGAAAGGAGTCTTAAAAGCTAGGGAGGTTATGATGTAATGAGGATTAAATCAAGGCCACTAATCTTACTCTTTAAATGATGATTGACATTACTGGAAGAGTTTGAGCTAAGTAGAAATGGGATCCAGTTCATGTATATGGTCTAGTTCTCATTCCACTATATCATAATTTCTACCCCTTCTAAGAATTTATGCTAGGGTCCTCTGTAATGTATTCATATTGGTTTACTGGAAAGAACATTAGTCTTGAGTTCTAGAACTAATCAGGTTCAGAACTAATTTTCTCCCCCTTGAGCAAAATGTACGCCTTCTCCAGGCTTTGGTTTCTTCAAACATAAAGTGGGAAGGTGCTCTTGAAGGGCCCTTTCAATTTCTGGGTTCCATAATTCCATGCCCTCATGGAGGGTTTCAACCTTCACTCCATACTTCTGAGTTATTACTGTTTTCTGTCATAATTTTAGCAGCATGGCCCAGGGTAACTGTGTTTGTAAACACCCAGAAGTATTCTATATTCAATGTGGACTGTGAAGTTGGTTTAATTTGAAGAGATTACATATGCTCAGGCAATTGCAGTGTTGTCTAGATTGTAAATCAATGCAATTTGTTGGGGGAAGGGAGGGCAGACTGCTTTGTAAAATGCAGCTGGTGAGACCAGTAAGTCCAATGGTTATTAGATAAGCCTAAATTCAAAATTAAGCTATTCTCTCTTATACTGAAACTTGCTGAGCCCACAGCTGCACTATCTTCAGCTGGGCTTAGTGTATCAGGGTAGGAGTAGGAACATCATGAAAAATGTAGCGTGCTATCATCAAGCAACTTTCCCTTTTAATGAATCTTTGTGTGAAAACCATGTCTCTACTCAAAGCTCCAGGCTTCTTCTTCCATAGTCCTTTGTTGACCTTATCTGTAGGGAACTTCCTGTCTATTTTCCCTTATTCGGTTTTCAACTTGCACTCAAACTTAAATCATATTCTCCTGTTTACCCACCTGGGTCTTTTACTTTGAATATTGCTGCCTTTGACCTCTAGGTCTATGACTGACTCTCTGGAATGGTACCTTGAGATTGTACCATGCTCCTTCCAACTAATGCTTGGTATAGATTTAATTATCTCTTACTCCTATCTAATATCTTCCCACCTTAATAGGGCAAGAGACAAAGTCCCTTTCTTATCAGCACTCTCAAATGGTTATTCCCATTCCCCCACCATTTTGAATCCTAGTCCTATTTCGCTAATTAATTTCATGACCTTGAAGAAGACATTTCTCACCAATGGACTCACAACGGACTTCCTTTTCTATAAAATGAGTTTTTTTTTCCCAAGGTGTTTCCTAACTCCATAGTTCTACAATTCTCTGACCCAATGGCAGGTCTAAATTTTCACTCCATACTTCTGGATTATTTGTTTTGTGCCGTGATTTTAGCATGATGGCTATTACATAGTTCCTTAATTGAATGACAATATAGGAAATGCTTGGTAACCTTGAGTCAAGATACTTCGGTGACAGATTGATGTTGAGGAGAAAGGATTGATCTAGGAGACAAAAAGCCTGAGATCTAGCATCAGTTCTGTCTCAGATCAGTGAATGTTCTTATGGAAGTTGCTCCCCAATCCTGTGCCTCAGTTTCCTCTTCTTTGAATTGGACTCTCTCATGACTTATTCCTTCCTCTACATTTTGAAATTTTAAATTTCCTTTAGCTCATGTGCCACCTACTTTGCAAAGCTTTCTCTTACCACCATCTCAATCTTATTTGAACTCCCTTTCTGGTCAAATTTCCTTGAACTGATTTATCTGCATAGGTGTGTAATTTTCTGACCCTCTGTCTGTTATAAGCTCTTCTAAGGAAGACATTTTTGTCTTTGAGTCCTAAGATTTGCAAGATTTAAATGTCCCTTGGGAAAGTTGAAGTACTAAATATTACCATTTGAGCTTATAAACTCAAACCTGATTTGATTAAAATTTTGGCCTGAAATAAAATTATAATGTGATCTCATTTATGTTGAGATTTCTTCTCCTTTTAGGATAATTGTGGTAAATCAGAACTTAATGCAAAATACATTTGTTATTTGACATTTAGACACTATTCTGGAAGATGTATGAAATTAAATCCAGTCTCAGAAATTTAATAGGTGTGTGACCTTAGGCAAGTTCCTTCACTTATAACTATCTTAGTTTCCTAATCTATAAAGAGGATAAATAATAACACCCACCTTCCAGGGTTGTTGTGAGGATTACATGATTAGAGAGAATTCCCAAGTCAGGTTTTGCATCTGGTTTGACCCAGTCTATTGATTTTTGCTTTCTCTTTGTCCTTAGGAATGTGGTCCTTTCACAAATTCTGGCTAACAGGAAGGTTTTATACTGATCCTTATTTGACAAACAAATTACCTGTCCATCTCTCAGTATGGGGAAGGGCTGAGGGTTTGATGGATTGATTCCTAATTAGCTGATTGCTAATTAGAGATGTCTTGGAATGTTGAAGGGAGGATCTGAATAATGGGGTCCTTAAAGTGCATATAGGTGCCAAAGTTAGGGGGTTTCTGGGATCTTTGGAGAATTCAAGAAAATCTTCTGACCACAATTAGTACTGGTCATTTAATAAACTATTTTAAAATTAAGAAACACTATCTCTTGAGAATTTCAATCATCATAACACTATATAAATGTCAGTGAATATATAAGTACAGTACTCTATATTGGTCTTTAATGCAATTGGTAGAGAGCTAAAGTGATAAAATGACTGATTTCTAAGTAAGTTAATTTGGAAATACATTCAATTAAATTGATGTCATCTGACTGATAATAAATTTGTTTTATATTTTGAATACATGATATCATATATGTTATTATTGTGTTTCTAAAATTTTTTTGTATATTATCAGATTTGGAAAACCATTGTATCTAAAATGCTGTTAGAAAAGTAACTCCTCATTTATTCTGAATGCTGTTAGATTATGATTTGAGCTATTAAGAGAATATGGTAAAAATGTCTGCAAACTGATAAATATTTAATGGGATATATATGCCTTCAAGTGGCTAATAAGAATAATTTACTATTGGGAGAAAAGTAGCACAGACCCTTTAAGTAATCCTTATTTATGAGGTTCTTGGGATTTTCTATTTGGCAAAGGTCATAAAATCTTATCAAAGCTGTGAAAGAAATTGCAAAATGTGAAATTCTAAAATAGTAAATTAGTTTGCTAAAAAAATGGGATCCCTTCTATCACAAACAATGTGTGTCTGTGTGTGTGTTTGTGTGTGTGTGTGTGTGTGTGTGTGTGTGTGTAACCTACAAGTTTGCTGATAGTATAGAGTGTGTTTTATCTGGCATATTATCTGGTTATCACTTATGAAAATTATGAAAACATAATAATAAGCATGTATTGAAGTTATATCTTTGAACTAACAATAACAACAGACTTTAGATTCAAAGATTTTATTTGAACTGAGGGGTTAATAGATGATATTGTTAACTGTTAAAGACTTAGATTAGCCAGAAATTTTCTGGATTGCTGGGGGTTTTGAGTAACTTTCATGAATTCACTGTATTATGAAACTCTAATGAAGGAAAAATAAAATGTCCTTATATTTTTCATTGTTAACTGTTATGAAGAGCACTTAGGGGGCATAGTGGATAGAGTTCTAGGACTGGAGTCAAGTTCTAGCAAGCACACAGAGTGTCAAGCAAATACTATGACAATTTTTCCTCTTCAATATGCATTGGATATCAAATTTGATGAGTTCCAAACCATACCAAATTTTGACTATCTTATGGAATTCTGCTGCATGATTGACTGTTAACTATGACTTTTGCCCAGAATCAGAGAGCTAAGGGGTTTTTCCTTAAGTAATGGCTTCTGTCATTATCATCGGATTAATCTCTGACTTTAAATTTTATTTTACTTTTTCCTCAATTACATGTAAAGACATTTTCCAACATTTTAATTTATTTAATATTTTAATTTATGTTGTTTTAATTTGTCTTTATCTAATTCATAGTGAGTTAAAGTATTTTTTACATGACTATAGAGAGCTTTAATCATTTTGTTTGAGAACTGCCTGTTTGTATCCTTTGACCATGTGACAATTGGGGAATGACTTGTATTCTTATATATTCAATTCATGAGGCCTTTATTAGAGAGACTTATAAAAAATTGCACCATTATGATTACTATATATTATTTTTCATCCTATTTACCCTTATTTAATTTCTGACCTCCATCTTCCCCAATTTACCCTCTTTTCTATCAATCCCACCCCGCTTCCTTATCCCTTTCCTTTCCTATTTTCCTATAGGGTAAGATAGATTTCTATACTCCGCAGATTATATATATTCTTACCTCATTGAGTCAATTCTGATGAGAATAAGGTTCATGTGCTCTCTTCTCCACCTTCCCCTTCTTCCCCTCCACTGTGAATGCTCTTTATATCTTTTTTTATATATGCAATAATCTGCCCCATTTTATTTTTCACTTCCTCCTCCTCTCAAAGTATTCCTATTTCTTATGCTTTAATTTAATTTAATTTTTTTATATCATCCCTTAAAACCCTTATCCAACTCATACTCTCACCCTCTGTCTCCGTATACTCCTTCTAACTGCCCTAATAATGACAAAATACAAAATTCTTTGGTTTACAAGAATTATCTCCTTACATAGGGATGTACACAGTTTAACCTAATTGAATGCCTTCTGATTTCTCTTTTCTAATTACCTTTTTATAATTCTCTTGAATCTTAGTTTTGAAAGTCAAATTTTCCATTCAGCTCTGGTTTTTTCATCAGGAATGTTTGAAAGTTCTCCATTTCAGTGAATATCCATTTTTTGCCTGGAAAGATCATACTCAGTTTTGCTGGATAAGAAGTGATTCTTGGTTCAAGTTCCAGCTTCTTTGCCCTCTGGAATATAATATTCCAGGCCCTTTGATCCTTTAATATAGATGCTGCTAAGCTTTATATTATCCTGACTGTGGTTCCACAATATTTAAATTGCTTCTTTGGGGCTGCATGCAATATTTTCTCCCTCACCTGAGAGTTATGGAATTTGGCTATAATATTCCTGGGAATTATCCTTTTGGGATTTCTTTCAGGCAGTGATTGGTGGACCCTTTCCATTTCTATTTTGTTCTCTGATTCTAGACTATCAAGGCCATTTTCCTTGATGATTTCTTGAAAGATGGTATCTAAGTTCTTTTTTTTTTTTTGATCACGGCTTTTAGGTAGTCTAATAATTCTTAAGTTATCTGCCCTGGATTTTTTCCAAGGTCAATTGTTTTTCCATAATATATTTCACATTTTATTCTATTTCCCCCACCCCCATTCTTTTGATTTGGTTTGATTGTTTATATCTCATGGAGTCATTGGCTTTCACTTTCCCAATTTTAATTTTTAAATGTGATTTTCTTGAGTGAGCTTTTGTATCTCCTTTTCCATATGGCCAATTCTACTTTGTAAAAGTTCTTTTCCTCAGTGAATTTTTGTACCTCTTTTTCCAAAGAGCTAATTTTGTCTTTTAAGAAGCCTTTCCCTTTAGGGAATTTTTGTATATCTTTTTCCATTTGACCAATTCTGCTTTTTAAATAGTTATTCTCTTCTTTGGATTTTTGTGCCTCTTTTACCAATTGGCCTATTCTGTTTTTTAAGGAACTGATTTCTTCAGTATTTTTTGTGCCTTCTTTACCAAGCTGTAGACTCTTTTTTTCATTATTTTTCTGTATCACTCTTGTTTCTTTTCCCAAATTTTCTTCTACCTTTCTTATTGATTTTTTAAATCTTTTTTGACTTCTCCATTAATTCTTTTTGGGTTTGAGAGAAATTAATATTTTTCTTTGTTTCCTTTGGATGCAGCAGTATTGATTTTGTTGTCTTCTGAATTTGAGTCTGCCTTGTTACCAAAATAACTTCCTATGTTAAGTATCTTTTGTTGTTGTTGTTTGCTCATTTTTCTGCCTTCTTTTCTTTTGGTTCAAAAAACTGTTAAAGTTGGGCTCTATAAGTGTGGTTCTTTATGCAGCTATCTTCAGAATTGGCACTGGGGATCTATCTGCTTTCAGTTCTTCCTAGGTGGGATGTGCTGTGACCTGGTTCCATATATAGGTAATGCAGTAACAATCTTGCACTCAGAGCCAGCAAAGGGACCCTTGTTCTCCTTCTGAGTAGTTGTCTGAGCCCCTTTACCATCTGTGGCTGAGAGTTCAAGAAGCCATGGTTGCTGCTTCAGTTATGCCAAAGCCTGTTGTCTTGGTAGGGTCTGCTCTGTTGCACTGCACTCCACTTCCATGCTAATGTTCTAGATGCCTCATGCTGGCTTTCTTGGTTCCTTTGGGCTGAAAAATTACTTCACCTTGTCTTTTTGTGAATTGTACTGCTCTAATTCATTTTGAGGTGTTATTTCATTGCTTTTTAGAGGGTAATTGGGTGGAATCAGATGGGTCCCTTAACCTTCTCAGCCATCTGGGCTCTGCTCTACTTTGTGCCTTTGAAGCAACAGTCTTGACATTTTCATAACCATGTCTCTCTTTTCCCCTTTCATGGAAAATCTCTATAAACAGGTCAGGTAAACAATGGAAGTTTGTTGTTGCAATTCTACATTTATTAATTAATAGATCAATACTAAAGCATGTAAGTTACTATAATTGGAATGCAAGGCTACAGATTTTTTAATCTGTATTTGTAGTTAACTCCATATCCTAAGTAACTAAGTAATTATTTCTAGGATTTGCTTTCCTCTTGCTAATAGTTATATATTCATATATAAGATTGGGTCCTTGAAGTACCTCATTACTTCAAGATAAAATAAAGAATGCATACACATATGTATATACATTTTCATATATAAATATGTAAAAATATATTTTCCAAATGGGGTGACAAAGATGTAAAAGTTTCTTAAAAAATGAATGGAGTAGTAAACTTTGAGAAAGCACTAAGATTAGGCTATAAGAAATCTAAGAACTAAGATACATAAGAACTAAGAACTAAGATACATATATACTTTAATTGGCTTTTAAATGCATCTAATGCAAAATATAGGTTTGATTATATTTTGATAATAAATTCTTAAAATTAGATAAAGGTTTTTACATATAAAATTGCATTAATAATTGTAAAGAATTTTAAATCATGTTCTTTTTTTCTATTTTGAAGTCCCTTTCTAATAATATTAAGAGACAGAAGGGCTTAATTTATGTCAGGCACTCATTGATTTTAAAAGATTCTTCCTTGTTTTGTATGGCATTATCCATATCAGGTACAGAGTTTGAGTAAAGACAGAAAGAACAAGTAGTATGTAAAAACAAATACTCTGAAGTTTTAGGTGAGTCATGGGTTCTTAATTTGTTGTTCTTATTATTGTTCTTTTGTTAATATAGAGTGAGATTTATGCAATTTGAGTTAGTTCTCACCACATGAACTAATTACTAGAAAGCAAATTTAGTTAGATTTTGCCAAGGTTTACTGAATTAAGCAAAGTTTTATCTTTTGGATAAAGCAAGAATTACCTAGGACGCTTTGCAAATGACATGGAACTTGTAATCAGAGAAGTAGTTCTTCTAGAAGCCTCCTTCAGAGCTGCCCTGACGACAAGACCTTTTCCAGAATGCCCAAGGGGAGTTGTTTCCAGCGACCAGACAACTACATGGGCTATCTGAGACTCAAGATGAAATGTACTGATTGAAAGAATACTGAGAGTGGGTTACCAGGTTACAAGGAGATTTGGTGTTATTAATGATCATTATTTTATTGCTTTGACTTTTTGTTTAATGGGATTTATATTTACTGATTTTTTCTTGGTCATCTTGGTGATATGTAAATCTCCTCTTTCAAATTAGAACATGTTGAGCTCTTTAAGTGCTTTAATCTGTAACCTGGTTTATTTACCTAGAGAGCCTATTTAACATGATATGTCTCCTTAAAGGATGTATGAAATTGTGATTCTTTATAACTAAGTTTGTTTAACTTTTGTGACATCAAAGGAACCACGGGATTATAATTTTGTAATAATTATAGCTCATTGTATTTTTGTAGAAACACTTAACTATGGTCTCTAGTTGCCTTTCTTGTCAAGAAAGTAACTCCTTGTTGAAACTGTGATAAGAGAGTGAGAGTAGGCACCTTATTCATTTAAACATCCATAGAATGATTATATTGGACTACCTGCTAAGGGCTACAGAAATGTTTTAGGCTAAAGACTTTTCTTTAGCTAAAATATTTGCTTGTGGGTTTTCTCCTATGTGTCCTAATGGGGACTGTACACTGCTTATGTTTAAGCAAAGAGTGGTGCAAAGAGCTGATCGCCAAACCCACTCCCACATTTATACGCAACAGAGATTGGGATGCTGCATTTGAGGACAGAGGACCAATATAGACCTAATTGTGGCACTACATCATGTGTATGGTAAGCACCAAACTGGGGGTTATTGTGTAGAATTTAGCCACTATTAAGTGAGTGCATGATCTCCTATTCCCCTCTCCAAGGTGTATGTGCCAGTTTTCTCTAAGGTGGCTGCAATATAGTTAAAAGTATCATCCTAGCAGGAGCAACTAGGTGACTTAGTGAAGAAAGAGAGTCAGACCTTGAGTTGGGAGGATCTGGGTTCAAATCTTGCCTCAGGCACTTCCTAGCTGTGTGACCCTGGACAAAAATCACTTAACCCTAATTGACTAGCCCTTACTGTTCTGCTTTGGAATTAATTCTATGATAGAAGATGAGGGTTTGTTGGTTTTTTTTTTTTGAAAGTGTCAATTGTAGCATAGGAAAGGGCAGCTGCATATGCTTAGATCCCCATTTTAGAAATCAGCATCTACCTGGACTCCTGGACTGTGAATTTATATCTCTGAAATAACACTAATCACCCCCTTCTCCTTTGTATTATCTGCTAGTCAGCATGTAGCAGCCTGTCCTGCTCATCTCTAATCTGGTTCCTCTATAATGTGGCAATGGAGGAGGAGCTGAGGTGGAATGACCCATTCTCTTTTTCAGATGTGTACCTATCAGAATTGCCTTGCTCTTATTATGAAAAGTTGATTTTAAAAGCAGTCTTCTTTGAATTTCTGGGGCTGGTCCCTTATGGTCAGTCCACTAATGCAACATATCTCCCTTGGTGTTTTGTTTTGTTTTTTTAAAATCAACTCCTTTTACTGTTCTCTACCTGAGTTTGCTTCATTATCAAGGGCAAAGGTCCAACAAAGATTTTCTTTTAACATCTCCCTTAGCAATCTTATCCACTCTCATGCCTTCAAGTATCACTTCTAAATGGATTATTCCTAAATCTAGCTTCTTTCTCCCTCCCAAACTTCATAGTAGTATTTTCACCTGTCTACTATACAACTTCACCTGCATATGATGGTAGGGCATTAAATCTTCAAATCCAACTATCTAACTAAATCCTGTGTATCCATCCTCAGTAATAACTTTGAGGTCTGTCACCTCCATCCTATTTCCACTGCCACAAATCTAATATAGGCCTTCATTATTGCCAGACTAGATTGCTGCAATTGCCTCTTAGGTATTTTCCCTAGTTCCTCCACACTACAATTCATCCTTCACAGAGCGGCCAGATTAGCTTTCTTATACATGGGTCTAACCATGCCACTTTTCAGCTTGAAAGCTGCAATCATTCCCTGTCACCAGATTTTAAGCCAGGGTGGTCTGCTTGGAAAACAATAGACATACTATTCAGGAATATCATTTAAAAGACTATTTTTCTCTCGTAGCCTTCTGGAGATTCTGCCCTCTTATCAAGGTGGTTTGAATGATCCCTTCCAGATTTACTTTGATGTGTTAGTCCATGATCGTGACTAATTTCGTTTTGAATATCTTTCTTGTCTGGCCATGTCAAAGAGAAAGTGGGAATGAACGAGGTCAGCAAAACAGTTTCCTGGGATAAGATAAAGGAAGAGTTGAACTTGTACAAAGAGATCACTGCAATTTCTTATAAACAATGAACCAGGAATGCTGTCAGTCCCTCTTACCTCACCTGCCTTTTCAACTGAATAAGAGAAATAAGTGTTCAAGATGGCAGCAGAAACTAAAAGCTTCCACAAGGAATCAGAAGCACAAATATAAATAGTGAAGCTTACAAAGGTTATTATAAAGTATTCATCCTTATCCCAGTTGCTAGCATTCAGTTTTATATTAGAACAGCCCACATTGGTGCATCCTTTGTAAAGGACCCTGCAGCATATCTTAAGCAGTAGTAGTCAACTTGGACTGAGTCTAAGTCATTATATTTAGATTGGCATTGAAAATTCAGTTCGATTCCTTTCCATAAAAATTCCATAAACATTTATTGATCACATATTATTTGCCAGGTACTATTCTAAGCACTGGGCATATAAATAAGGAAAGGAAAAATAATAGTTTCTGCCCTCAAGGAATTTAAAAAACATGAAAGGGGAAAATAAAACACAAAAAGAAACTGGAAAGGAAGCTGGGTGCTATCAAGGGATACCTAGCTAGGGGCCATCATGTTCCTTGGAGTTCAAACAAAGCAGATCTACAGATGAAAAGTGATAAAATAACCAGAGTAGTAATTAATAAATTATTGTCAACTCACAAAGGGAGAGTTCTAGTTAAGTATCCCAGAGATCTATCTTTAGCATTGTGCTGATCAACATTTTTAACATCGATTTAGATACAGGGAAAGATCCATGAATCGATTCATGATCAGCAAGCATTTATTAAGTGCCTACATTTATATTTGTTTTTATATCCCTATTAGGGATAAATAACTAGATTTAAGTAACTTCCCAAAGACCATACAAATAAAATCAGAGAGAGGTAAGATTTGGATCCAGATCTTCTTGGAACTCATAATCTCTTACTTTCCTTCTGTCTCTGGAGAAGAGGGGGCCCTTATTCTGGTCATAGCTATCCACTCTACAGGCATGCTTCATTCCCAGTTTCTCCAGTCTTCTGTAGCATATTTCTTTCCCTATATCACCTTCATTCTCTAATATTTAATCTCTCCCTGTCTACTGGTTCCTTAAATGCTATCTATGAAAACACTTGTGTCTTCTCCATCTTTAGAAAGAAAATCCCTTTCATGATCCTACCATCCCTGTCACTGATGAACCAATCTCTTTATATATAGAAACAAAGAATCCTTACTCTCAAGAATTTAACATTTTAATGAGGGATTCAAGATGTTATACTTATATTTGTAGATGGCATAAAGCTGGAATAGATAGTAAACACATTGAATGACAAAAACAGGATCAACAAACAAGTTAAAATGATGGATTTAGTCTAATAAGATTGAATTTATTAGTGATAAATACAAAGTCCTCAGTTTAAAAAAATCGAACTTCATAAAAATTAGGTGAGCTGGGTGTGTGGTTTGAGGGTAGTTCCTATGCAAAAAATCTTTGATTTTTCATGTGCTATAATCTCAACACAAATCAACAGTATGATATGCCAGTCACAAAACTCATTTCGATATTCAGCTATTCTAGTAGATGCATAATATTGTGGAAAGAAGAAGATGGCAGCCTTGTTGTACTGTGCCATGGTCAGATTATACCTGAAATTCTGGGCACCATATTTTAAAGAGAACATTGACAAATTCAAGTACATTCAGAGATTGTAACCAGGATGGAGAGGGGACTGGAGACCATACCTCCCATATGAGGAACAAATGATAGAACTGAGGATATTTAGCTTGGAAATCACAAGAATTGGATAGAGCATGAAGGATAACTAATCATCTGGACCATTATGGAGAGCCAGGAGGACAGAAGGAAGAACAAAGCATGGAGATGCAGATTTTTCAGTCTATATTAAAAGGAATCTCTTGCTTATCAATATCCAAACATAGTATCAGCCACTTCGTTGAATAGTGAGCTCCTCACTGGAAATAGTTCATGTAGAGGCTGGATTGATACTTGTCTGGCATGTTGTAGAGGTCAGGTATGGCTTGAACTAGCTGACCTTGGAGGTTCCTTCCAACTTCAAGATTCTCTGATTCTCTGAATGGTAATATTGAATGAAATCAAAACCTTCACAACTGCAAGCAAAATTGCCATTGGAGTGAGTGCTGGGCTGAAGGCTGTGGCTCAAGTCTTTTCACTTTGTCTTTTAAATGACCATGCTGAAGTCACAGCTGGTGTTCAAATCTTTTTTTATTGAATTTCCCTGCAATACCATTATGCACCTTGAACATACAGCAAGTCAAACACAGTGACCAAAGGGCTCCCTATTATATTCAGGTAACTGCAAAGCCTGCTACATAGCTCATCTCAGCCATCTATTATTTTAAATGTCAGATGCATTTTGCCTCAAGCGTTTTCTCGTTTTAATTTTTAAGCCCACATGCATTTTAATTCATTTATTGAATTTCTTTGGTACTTTAAGGGAAATTTAATCTATATAATTCTTACTCATCTATGCATAACTCATTTGATGTCCAAAAAGCCTTATAGGGTCTTTCTAATAAGCTTTATTTCAGTCTTTTCTTCTCAGAAACGGAGACACATTTGACCATGTACATAGGAGCTTTCATTCATGAAAGTCCAAGAATAAGACAACCACAAAGTATTAGTAAGGAATACACTTGGGAAAACATATTCTCCCATTGAGTAATAACTAATCCATCCATTAGTTAAATATATTAATAATTTGTTATAGCTATTAATAAAATAATCTAATAATTAATCTTTTTCTGCTAGATAAGGGCCCTGCCATTTGACTTGTACCTCGGACTTGAAATCGGGAGAATTGGGGCAAAACTGGGAAATTGTGGATGAATCATAGGGTCATAACTTAAGAGCTAGATGGGATCTCAGATATTATATGAGTAAGCCCTAATTTTGCAGATGAGGAAACTGAGGGCTAAAGAGGTTAAGTAGGTCACACAATATCATAGGTGGGATTTGAATGCAGATTCTTTGAACCCATTATCTCCTACCTCCCCTCTACCTCTGATGAATGGGTAGCCCTTACTCTCTTGTCAAAAAATCTACTCTATATACATCTTTGATTTCATCTTCTCCAGTCTTCTCAAGCATATTTTATCCACTACGTCATCCCTATTCTCTTTCTAATCTTCATCTCTCTATATAATGGCTCTACATTAAGAACAAGCCTGTGTCTTCCTCACTCCTTAAAAAGAAAAACTTTTGTTTGATCCCACCATTCCTGATGCTAACTGTCAATCTCTCTCCTCCCTTTTTTGGTTAAATTCATTGAGAAAATAATCTACACTAGTTTGTTTTTCCCCCCTTCTCCCACTACCTCCAATTCTTTGGCAATCTGGCTTTCACCCTCATCATTCAAATGAAATTTTGCCCTCTACAAAATCATCAATGCTTTCTTAATGACCAAACTTTATGGCCTTTTGTCAATCTTTAACCTTCTTGACCTCTATATGTCATTTTACAACATTGATCATCATCTCCTCCTGGTTTTTCTTTCCTCTGAAGGTTTTCATGATATTATTTTCTCTTAGTTTTCCTCCTGCCTAGTTTCCTCCCTTCTTAGTCAGTTTTGGTAGATCTTCATCCTTTTCACACCTTTTAATCCTTGGTGTCCTCCAAAGGTCTCTACTGGGTCTTTTTCTCTTTTCCCTCTATACAATCTTACTTGTGATTACATTAACTGCTAGTGGTTTAATTATCATCTCTATACAGAAGATGCCCAGATCTATTTTTCCAGTCCTAGTTTCTTGGGAGTTCTAGTCCTATATCTTTAACTGCCTTTTGGATATCTTGTGGTCTTCTCAAATCCAGAACAGAACTCATATTTCCCTCAAAATGTTTACCATTTCTTGACTTTCCTCGTACTATTGTTCTCTGACATTCTCTGACACTGTCTAGTCATGTGTTTTTTTGGGCAAGATACTCAAACTCTATTTACCTCAGTTTTCTTTTTCTTTTTTGTTTTAATTTTTCTTTATTTTATTCCAATAATGAATTTTCACATAAGTTTTCTATGGTTACATGATTCATATTCTCTCCCTTCCCTTTTTCCTTCCCCCTCCTGGAGTTGACAAGCAATTCCACTGGCTTATACATGTATTAACACTCAAAACCTATTTCCATATTATTCATTTATGTAAGAGAATAATCTTATCATATATCCAAATAAACAAGTGATAAATCATATGTTTTCTTCTGCATTTCTTTCTCTATATGTGGATAGCATTCTTTCTAATAAGTTCCTCAGAACTGTTCCTTCTCTATATGTGGATAGCATTCTTTTTAATTANTAATAAGTTCCTCAGAACTGTTCCTTCTCTATATGTGGATAGCATTCTTTTTAATTAGTTCCTAAGAACTGTCCTGGTTTTTGTATTGCTGTTAGTTTGCCTCAGTTTTCTCAACTTTGTAAAGGGGATATAATAGAACCTCCTCAAAGGGTGCTGTGAAGGTCAAATGAGATATTTATAAAGGAATAGTGCCTAGCACTTATTAGGTGCTCAACAGATGATTGTTTCCTTCCCCTCTTCTCTCTCCTCCCCAATCCCCCCTACTTTGGTCATGCAGTCCATATACCTAATCTATTGCCAAATCCCACCATTTTTATCTTCGTAATATCTTTCATACAGATTCCCTTCTCTCTACTCAAACAGACAAATTTCACATGCCCTCATCACTTCTTACCTGGACTACTGCAGCCTCCCAATTTGTGTTCCTGTCTCAAGTCAAACCCCTCTACGTCTTGTCCCTTATTTAGCTGCCAAAGTGATTGGTCTAAAGTTTTTCTGGCTATGTCATACCCTCTCTTTCTGCCTTGCTCTCCATTCAGTAGATTCTAATGGCTCCCTATTATGTCCAGAATCAAATACTAAGTCTTTTCTTTGGCATTTTTAGCTGGGAATTCTCAGGCAATGGAACTCTTGACCTCTTCCTGCCGGGGTGCATCCATTTGTGAAAATTAACCAAGAGGCAAGAGACTCTCAAGTGAATAGGATTATTCCAGAGGCCAAAGAGGCATCTTTCCTCCTGAGGGCTTCTCTTCTCCAAACAAAGTACACCTGGTTCCTTTCATAATCCTAATATGTCTTGGTCTCAAAGCTCCTTGCCATGTTGATTGTCCTCTTTCAAATATTTTTTAGTTTATCAATGTCAAACCAATAATTCAACATTGTTGTAAAGTTGAAGTTTGTCTTAAGTTCTCTCTAACTTACCTTTAAATGTCTACCCACTGATGGACTTAAACTGCTATACAACATATACATTTTCATGTGAGAATCACATTAAATCAATGTGAGAAATTTTGTTTATGCATATTTTAAAGGGTTTTGTTCTTTTTTTTTTAATTTGGAGGAAGAGGCAAGAAGAGGGGAGGTATAGGACTGCCTCTCCCCCAAAAAAGGAAAAGAAAAGAAAGGGAGTTCGTGCACAGAAAAGACTAGAAAGAAAACAAGAAGGAATCAGGGAAGCAGGATAGCTTTTAAAATTAGATTTTGAATTTTTTATAATCTAAAAGATAGACAAATGAAGCATAACAAACACCAGTAGATTCATGTACTATCCATTTTCTGTTCTGCTGATATATATATATATATATATATATGCATATATATATATACATTTATTTATTTTTTTCTTAAATTCAGAAAAATTAACAAAAATAAACAAATGCCTGCAAGGTTTTAGACACATTTCTTCAAGCATCTCATGCTCTTATGTTACTTTCTGGCTACCCATACCTCCATATTATGATTTCTCATCTTCCGTAGGCAGTCCTGTATGCTCCTAATATTTTCTCTCTTCCATTCCTCTTTTCTCACCCTCAAAATTCACCTGTTCGGTGTCCTGTACCCCTCAGAGCCTTTATTTTAAATCTTCTAATTTGGTTCAATTCAATACAATTAAAATGTATTAAATTTTTATTCTTTGCATGTGTTGAGTCTTGATGGGACTTTCCACTAGACTTCATTAGAAGACTAGCTTCTAGTCTAGACACTTAACAGCTGTGTGACCCTGGGCAAGTCATATAATTTCTGTTTGAATCTCAATTTCTTCATCTGTAAAATGGAGATTACTATGTTTTTCCTCCTTTCCTATCAGAATTGTTGTGAGAAAAATGTTATGTAAAAATGAGCAATGATATGGAAACAAAGATATCTTAAATTTTAAGGCATAGCTAGCTCATATAATAGACTAATCCATACTCATATATTTAAGGGCTCTAATGATTCAATTAAGATTACTTGCCAGGTAATATATTTTGTTTTATTTGGACCAAGAATGTTGCAGTGTCACTGAAGACCCCATTTTTTTCTCATCTCAATCATTTCCCAAACTAATTATGTGATCTCTGGCCAGTTTCTTAACCTTTTTGAAACTCAGTTTCTTTATATATCAAATAAGGATGTTCAACTAGAGCTCTAAGGTTCATCCCAGTTCCAACTTTCTATTCTACAAAGTAAAGATGTGAGATTCCTGTACAGACTGAAACAATATTTAGGGGGAAGATAGACTTACCCTTCAGATAAACCACAGAAGAGCAGTTATTTCTTCTAGTACCATTTGTCCTCAAAAGTCATTTGTTCTCATCATTTGGAAATGCTAATATCCTTCTTTTACCACAGGAAACAATGTATTATAGGTTCTCAAATCTTTAAAGAAGATATAAAATATTTCACATAAATTTATTGGCATTTTTATATGTCACTAACATAGACCTGCAAGAGATAAGAGTTTCCCTATTTAAAATAATCATAGACAGAATAAAATACTTGAGAGTAAACCTGACACAACAAACCTGGGAACTATATGAACATAATTATAAAACACTTTTTACACAAAGTCACATTTAAATAAAGAAATATTCATTGTTTATGAGTGGGCAGAGCCAATATAATTAAATTTTTAAAAATCTAATTAAAATAGCGATCTTACCTAAACTAATCTACTCATTCAAGGTCACCCCAATTAAATTATAAAAAATATTTTATTGGCCTAGAAAAAATAGCAAAATTCATTTAGAATAAAAAAAGATCAAGAATATCAAATAAATTAATGAAAAATGTAAAGAGGTCTAGCAGTAGCAGATTGTTAAGCTGTATCATAAAGGAGAAATTTAAGAAACAGAAGGGTAGATGAGTGGAACAGAACATACATACTACAAACAGTAGTAAAAAGCTTATAGTAATCTTGTATTTGACAAAACCATAGATCCAAATTTTGGGATAAAAACTTACTATTAGGTGAAAATTGCTGGACAATTTGAAAGTAGTTTGGCAGAAATTAGGTACAGACCAATATCTTATGTCATTCATAAAGATAAGCTCAAATTAGATGCATTACCTGCCATAAAAGGAGATATCATAAGCAAATTAGAAGAACAAGGGATATATTATAACAGATTTATAGAGAGAAGATAAATTTATGAATAAACAAGAGATGAGCATTTTAAGATATAAAGTGGATAATTTTGATTACATCAAATAATAAAGGGTTTGTACAAATAAAAATAATGTAGATCAAATGAATAAGAAAGTAAATTCAGAGAGAAATTTTATAGATAGTTTTTCAGATAGAGATCTCATTTGTAGAGAACTTTGACAAATTAGTAATAGTAAGAGCCATTCCCCAATTGCAAATGATCAAAAGATATGAACAGAGAGTTTTTGGATGAAGAAATCAAAGCCATATTATAGGTATGTGAAAAAATGTTCTAAATCCCTACTGATTATAGAAATGCAAATTGAAACAATTCTGAGATATTACCTCACAACTATAAGATAATATAAAATGATAAAAATAATAAAATGGGAATGATAAAAGGGTAAAAAGACAAATGTTAGCAGGGGTGTAGAAAAATGTGGACACTAATATACTGTTGTGGAACTGTGAATTGATCCAATAATTTTGGAGAGCAATTTGGAATTATGCCTAGAGATTTCTAAAACTACATGCCCTTAGACTCAGCATTACCACTGTTTGTTGGGTCTGTTTCTCAAGGAGATCAGGGGAAAGGAAAAGAACTGTTATGTTCCAAAATATTTATAGTAGCTCTCTTTGTGTTGGCAAAGAACTGGAAATCAAGGGGATGTCCATCAGTTGGGGTATGGCTGAACAAATTGTGATATATTATTATGATGGAATACTACTGTGTCATAAGAAATGATAAGAAGGTTAATTTTAAAAAAAATCAGAAAGACCTACATGAAATAATGAAAAGCAAAATGAGCAGAACCAAGAGAACATAATATATAGCTACAAAATTAATTTTCAAAGAATAACTTGTGAATATCCACCTCCAGAGAAAGAACTGAAGGAAGCATGAAAGACACAATTTATATATACATTAAAAAAAAAGTTGAGACCTTTGAGATCATTTAGTACTTTTGCTTTCCTTTCTACAGAATCTCTAGTATTATGCATCTCTTGCTTGAAGAATTCTAATAAAGGGGATTTCACTACCTTCAGAAGCAAATGATTCCACTTATAGATAATTTTAATAAATCTTTAGAAGTTTTTCAAATCTCTAGTAAGTCTAAATTTGACTCTTGGTTACCCCTTTCCCTCATTGCTCTTATTCTGCCCTTTGAGACCAAGTAAAACAACTGATATTTGTAGGGAGGACCAGAAAAAGGAGAAGGAGGAGGAGGAGGAGGAGGAAAAGGAGGAAGAGGAGTTGTTGTTTTTTGCTGGCTTAATATAGAATAATATATAGAATAAAAATCTGATAGATTCATCACATTCTTCCTCACCACAGTGTTGTTAGGGAAAGCTCTGTGGTGATTTTACATGGATTCAGGTAGTAAAGGGGCATTCTGGGAACTGAAAGAAAATTTTACATACTAACAAAAAGTAAACTAAAATTTTTTAAAGAGTAGTGATTAAGGTGATAGAAAAACAGGTTTTAAAAAATCAGCCTAAAGAGTTCTTTAGATGGCTTGTTGGTTATAGCTTTGTGTCTGAATAACAAAAGGTTGAATTTTTTTTCCCAGGCTAAAAGCTAAAAGAGCCAATAGACCCCTGACTAAAGAGACTATATAGCAGCTGAAATTTGGTGGAGAACCAGAAGATGGCAGCAGTAAAGATATAAGTGATACTGATATATCAGAGTTGGTAGAAGAGCAGAAGATCCTAGCCGTCTGCAGAAGTGGAGACAATTTCCAGCCTGATCATATCACCAGACTATCAGATGAAATCTATAGCTCTCCATGTAAATAGACAGTAGCTTTGAAGACACAGAGATATTCCAGTGGCAACTCCAATTTAGGACCCAGAATTTTCCTATCTGTGAATTTTTTATATATGTATCTTTTCCATACATGTTCCCTAAATGTGTACCATCTCCATGAGAATTCCATGTTTCTTATATCAGTCAGTCAGGGAATTCAAATTTACTAAACACCTACCTACTATGTGTCATGTACTTGCTAAGTGTTGGAGTACAAAGAAAGGCAAAAGACAATGTTTTCAAGGAGCTCCTAATTTAATGAGGGATACAACATGCAAACAAATATTGTACAAATAAGCTATGTTCAGGATAAATAGGAAATAATTACAGAAGGAAGTCATTAAAATTAAGAGAAATTAAAAAAGGTTTCTAATAGAAGGTGGGCATTTTAGCTGGAACTAAAGAAACCAGGGAAATCAGGAAGCAGGGATGAGGAGGAGAGCATTCCAGGCATGGGAGATGGTTAGTGGAAGCACCTAGATTCTGAAGATGGAGAGTCTTGTTTGAGGAACAGCCATGAAGTGAGTGACACTGGATCAAGGAGTACATGGGGCAGTGGTAGTGTGGATGTAAGGTGGAAGAGGACTGAAAATAAAGGGAAGGCGTTGCTAGGTTATAATGGACTTTTACCAGCAGAGGATTTTATATTTGGTACTGAGGGTGATAAGGAGCCATAAGATTTTACTGATTAGAGAATTTAGATGGTCAAATCTGCAGTTTAGAAAAATCACTTTGGTGGTTGAGTGGAAGATGGATTAGAGTGGAGAGAGACAAGCGGCAAGAAGCCCAACCAATAGGCTATTGCAATAGTCTAGGCATAAGGAGATGAGGGTCTGCACCAGGGTGGTAGCAGCATCAGAGGAGAGAAGAGAGTGTTTTCAAGATGTTTTCTAAGATGAAATTAACTGACTTTGGCAACAAGTTAGTTATGGGTCCTGAGATATAGTAAGAAATCAAGGATGACGCTTAGGATGTGAGCCTCAGGGTCCAGGAGGATGATGTGCTCCCCCTCTACCTGTGGGTAAAAATGGTATTCTCCTTTGTTTATGGGGGGTTTAAGTAGAAAACATTTTCTTTCCTGTTACGTTGTTTAATTAAAAGTTCCTTACTTTGAACTAGCTTATCCTTTGGTTAATATGGCAAAGGAAATATAGGTAAAGATTCTTGAGTTAATCTTGAGCATGCCTTGAACTAGGGGAACCTTTAGAGGGTCCATGACTATGCATATGATGGTTTTTCAAATACTTTAAGATATCTACATATTCCCATAAGTGTATTCTTTCTTCACTAGGCTACACATCCCAATTTCTTAACCTTATATGGCACAGTCTTGACACCACTGATCAGACTGTTTCTGGGTATTCTCCAGCTCATCAATGTTGATTTTAAAATATTGTAATTGTAATAATGAAATAATATGACAGTTTTTATTTAGCCATTTGAATAGAAAAGTACTACAAAATAGTTAATTGTCAATATAACATACATTATTTCTTCAGACTCTATGCCCTCCCCAAAACAATAGCAGAATGAGGTTTTACAAAAGCCTTCAAGACCTCAAAAGAAAGGATTATGCTTCAGATATAAAGCAATTCCAGATGATTTCACAAGACAAGAAGGAAGTCTTGCCAAGGTAGAATCCTCCTGATTAACTGATAGACCTTTAATACTTAGAGCTCTTGATTCAGCAACCCTAACCTCAACCAAGTTCATGTGCTTGCAAGTGTAAACACCAGCAAACTGGCATGTCTGTGACTCAAGCTAGAGATCTTCCAAGACAATAACCCTGCCTGTACCCTCTCCACCTGAAAAGAGACAGCAGACTCTTTTACTCAACTACGTGAAAGAAAAGAGGAGTAGGATTGGAAAAATCAGGTTAGGCTTAAAACATACAGGTTAGGGGAGAAACAAAGTCATGGGCTTGACAGAAAAAGGACTGGAAGCATAGATGGAGCCAGCCATCTCTCCCAAGAGGCTCCTCAGGGCAGGGACCCCTGTTCTAATTGACCCTTATAGCCTCCAACTTGAGGAAGTCATCCATTAACTCAGCCTCAGGAGACTATAGTGTAGTCCTTTAAAACATTTTTTTGAGAACCTACTATGTAGAAGGGGCTGTGGAGGGTACTGTGGGGACAGTGAAGATGAATGAGACACAGATCCTGTCCTCATGGGAGTTATAATCTAGTCAGAGAGAAATGAATATGTATATGAATATGACTCACATTCATATTTTGCATTTCCAAAGCTACCACTACAGTTCAGACCTTTATTCAATCCAATCATTTGAGACATATCTATTATGGTTCTACTATATATATATATATATATATATATATAT
>NC_058135.1:193960873-194036885 GCF_016433145.1 Gracilinanus agilis | reverse complement strand
TATATATATATATATATATATATGTAAGGCAGCACCAGTAGGTGATGGGCATACAAAGAAAAAATGTTAATGTCTCTTCCTTCCCCACACAGAAGCTTACACTGTATTCTATGTAAGCAAATAAATAAGTACAAGATAATTTGTGATGGGAGAGCACACCAACCAGTAAGGAGAACAAGAAAGACTTTAGGTAGGATATATCAGCGGAGATGATTCTTCAGGAAGCTAAGATTTCTAAGAGGTAGATATGAAAATGGATGGAATTTCAGGAATGGGAATAAGTGGTACAAAAGTTTGGAGGTGGGAGATATAATTGTTTGGGAAACAATGAAGAGCCTAGTTAAGCTGGAGTGTAGGGTCCATGAAGGGAAGTAATGTGAAATAAGCCTGGAGAGGTAGGCTTGGGTCAGGGCTTTAACTACAAGGGCTGGAGAGGATTTTAATAAAAACTGCAGGATTTGTGTTTTGTCCCAGAGGTGACTGGGAAGCATTTAAGATTCTTTAAAAGGAAAGAGTCATGGTTAGATGTGTGCTGTAGAAAGACTATTTGGGGACCTGATTGGAAGATGGGTTAGATAGAAGAGAGACCAGAAGCTGGGAACTATTCCAGGAATGTAAGAATCTAGTCAATTAAAGCTTGTCCCTAAGGTGGTGGCTAGATGAATATAGAGAAGGAGATGAATGTGAAGGATATTGTGGAGGTAGAATGATCAAAACTTGGCAAATGGTTTGAAATGGTGGAGAGGAGGATCCTGAAGGAGATGAAAAAGTGAAGCATAGCTGAAATTACTACATAAATGATGATAGTAGCTTTCTAACAGGTCTCCCTGTTTCGAGTCTCTCCCTCAATCCAATTTATCCTACATGTTGCAACCAGGTTATATCACTTTGAACATGCACATCTCTTACTTAAAATCTTCATTACCTGCACTATAACATTCTAAAATTTGAATTTAGTTTGGAATTCAAGACCCTCCATGATATGGCCCCTTCCTATAACTTCAAGATTATTTCCCCACTATTTCCCCACGGAACTCTTTTCATCCAGCCAAATAGTCTCTATATTTTTTTTTTGGTTGTTCCCCAACCTGAAATGTCATTCCTTCTTTCTTTCTATTTATCTAAACACTAGTCTCATATTCTACCACTTCAAATAGCTTGAAACCCATCCCCCAAAAGCAGGCTTTAAGTCTTCATAAAATTAAAGAATTGCAGCTTTGGAAGAGCCATCGAGTCCAACCTGCACCCACGAATAATGTCCATGACAAGATCTGCCTGCTTAAAGACCTTAATTGAGGGGGGCCACTTCTTCCTAGAGGAGACCCCTCCATTCATTTTAGTATAAAAATTCTAATTGTTATGATCATTTCCCTCACATGGAACTGAAATCTCTATAAATTTTAACAATAATAATCATAACTCATCTATATATATATATATGTATGTATGCTTTAAGGTGTACTCATTACTTGGAGTTTGGTCCTCTGGGATGAAGCAAAAGAATCCTAATCCCCTTCCACATGACAGGCCCAGATACTTTAAGACAGGTAAAAGCCAGGCAACAACTCTAACACCTAATAGTGATCATTAAATGCTTGCTCAGGATAATATTAAAGGTAACTAACAGAACAAATATGCACATATGATAAATGACCAGTGATGGAGACAATCATTATTATTGAACTTCAGGCAAGGAAAGATCCACCCTGGTCAGAGATGATTAAAGGAGGCTTCAGAAGGAAGGTGGGCTTGAATAAGATTAGAATTTTAATCTACACCAAGTATAGACGAATACTACCTGGTAGCTATTCTTCCCTGTGTGCGCTAAGTTTTCCTTGTCTACAGAAGGGTCCTGATGACAAGAAAACACATAAGAGCACAGAGAAGGTTTAGTTTTTGACTCAGGTAAGATGGTGACAGAATTAGGCTTACACTTCAAATTCTGATCAAGGTTAATAAATATCAACTAAGTGCCTGTTTTGGGTCCTGTATAATGCTAGGCACTGAGGATACCAAGACAAAAAGAAGGTATGCCTTGTCCTCAAGGAGTGTATATATCAATGGAGAATCAAATGTTCATATAAAAATATAATTAAATGAAACGGGGGGTGGGTGGGCCAAAAAGGTCTTATGGAGAAAATGAGGTTTAAGTTGGGTTTTGAAGTCTAAGGGATAGTAGAGAGAAGGTTGGGCATTCCAGGCATGAAGAAAGGAATCTAATTTGATTCAGTCATAGAATGTAGAATATCAGAGCCTCTAAAGACCTAAAGACCTTCTAGTTCAACTCCTTTTGAAAGTTGAAGACTGTCAGGCCCAGGGAAGGGAATAAATGCCCAAGATTACATGTGAATTATATCATCTGGGCTTGACTACTAAAAATACATATGTAAGGGCAACTAGAGGGTCCAATGGATTGAGGTCCAGACCTAGAGATAGCAAGTCCTGGATTCAAATCTAGCTCCAGATACTTCTTAGCTATGACTTTGGGCAAGTTCATTCAACCCCCTTTACCTAGCCTTTATAGCAATTCTACCTTGGAATCAACACACAATATTGATTCTAACATGGGAGGTAGGGGTTTAAAGCATAAAAATAAAAAATTAATGAACACATATAAACTCGAAATACCTTTCCATTTAAAACTCTCCATCTGAGAATAATGTTTTGCTTCATTCACTCAACTGTATCCTCAGAGACTAATGGAATATACTCACTCAGTACTTTTGGAAAGACAAAACAAAACATACTCAAAAACACTTAGGGCTCAAATCGGAGCAAAAAGTGAAAGAGCAAAAGGCAAGAACCTGAGAGACACTAGGAGAGCTATGACTGAATCTCCTGAGTCTCTTTCCATCTCAATGGTACTCCCAAATGATTGAGGGGGAGGAGAGAGGAAGAGATGAGTAATTGATTGACAGATTAATGAGGTAAAAGATTTAATAACATTGCTCTACAGCACCTCCTGTCTATGGCAATATAAATACATCTTGGGAACTTTGGGAAGACCATATTCATTTCTGAATATCATCATAAAAGTGAACCAATATTTAGGAGGAGGAGGCAAATGTGAATTTTCAGGCACTAAGTCCTATGGGACCCAACCAAAGCATCATTGAAAACAGCAATTTGTCAGTCATGGAAATCATGTTTTTCTTTCCTTGACTTAAATGTCAAAGCTGAATCTCTCAGCAAGGTATTGATAACTGAAGCAAAAATAGCATTGTAGAAATACTATTTTAGCTTATGTTGATCAATCATGGTACCCTCAAGTAACAGCCAGTGGCAGGATTTGTTTGAAAAATACATGAGATTAATAAAAGTTGGAAAGCAATGAGTTTCTCCATTGAGCTGCCATCCATTTCCCACAGACTTAAATGAAATGAGCCTTGCTTCTCATTGCCACTGTTTCCTCAGAATTCTTCCCTGTCTCTGTAAATAATATAATAATTTAATAATAATGTGTTTATTTATTGTTTATAATTTTAAAAAATAAATTATTTATTATTTAGAATAATAATGGAAGTTAGTCTGGGTTTCCACTGTACTGCCCAGATTCCTTGAAAGTTCTCCTGTTCCTGGAACCAAGAAGGAGCTCTTAGAAAGGTCCCAAGTACTTAAAAAATGGAATAGGTCATTCAGTAGGTGGTGCTCTTCCTCTGAGCCAGGACTGAAGCACCAAGAGAGGAAATTTGCCTCTTGGAGGAGTTGGCTCTTTTTTGCCGAGGACCATCAGTTGTTTACCATAGGCAAGATGTCAACAGGACTAAATAAGAACTTCTAGTAAGAAGTAGAACAATGGATTAATGCAAAGATTTAACTAATTCCACTGGTAATACTTTTCAGAATTCTTGAAGAATTTGTTTTTCTCAGAGATTAAGCTTAATCTTCCTCTTTAAGTATTTCTTTTTTTTTTAAACCCTTACCTCCCATCTTAGGACCAATACTAGGTATTGATTGTAAGGCAGAAGAGCTATAAGGACTAGGCAACGGGGGTTAAGTGACTTTCCCAGAGTCACACAGCTAGGAAGTATCTGAGGCCAGATCTGAATCCAAGACCTCTCATCTCTGGGTCTGGCTCTCAATCCACCGAGCCACCTAGATGCTTTTCTTGATTTGGAGTACTTCTTTTTTATTGACCTGAACTTTCCATATGGCTCCTGACCCCAAGTCCCATAGAGTTAGCTTGGTGTACAAGAAAGAGTCTTAAATATGGAGTTCAAGGACCTGGATTCAAATTCTGACTCTGCCACTTTTTTTTTCTGTGTGGCCATGTAGGTGAGTCATCTCTTTTTTTTGTCATCTCTTTTTGAGAGCCTCAATTTCTTCATTTCTAAAATGAAATGGTGAGACTAGATGAGTCTAAGTTCCTTCCAGCTTTTAATCTTACAAAGTCTTATTATTTTTGATTAGGAAGGATGTAAAGATTCTCCACTCTGAGACTGAATCAAATAATTGTTCCTTCTTGAAAATGTCCATGGAAAATGCTCATCATTTATAAGATCAATACAGATGAGATGAAACCCTGAAAAGTTATCCAGTGGAAATTTTTGACAAGAGAAGAAAACTGAAACTGAAGAGCTAGGAGGAACCTACAGATTAGGTCATCTAAATTAATCTCTCATTTTATAGACAGAATTGAAGTGCAGAGAAATTAAGCAATTTACTAAAGGTTATACACGCAGTCAGTAGCAGAGGATTTGAATCCAGGTCCTTTGTCTTCAAATATTTTCTGTTGTACCATACCTCCTCCTTTTAACTGTCTCACATGCCTGAAATGTCCTCTCTACCTCAAGCTCTTTGTATCCCCACTTTCATTTAAAAATTAGCTCAGTGTCATTTTCTGCATAGGACCTTTCCTGGTTCCCCTAGGAATGAGTGTCTTCCCTCTTCCAACACCCCCTAACCAGCCTTACCTTATACCTTCTTTTTGTGTTATAGATACAAAGATAGAGATAGCTCGATCTCAGTACATGTTGTCTTCCTTGTCAGAATGTAAGCTTCTTTGTCTTTGTGTTTGTATTCCAAACATCTAGTATAATGCCTGACACATAGTAGGTGCTTAATAAATGATTATTGATTAATCAATTGAAAAATCTGAGCTAGTTAGGGAGTAATAATGAGAAAAAGGAGATGACCTGTACAAGTAGCAAATTGTTAGCTCAAAGACAGTAAAGGCAAAAGAGGAAGGCCAATAGACCTTTGGGTAAAGCCTCTTTAGAGGAATTATGGGGAAACAAGAATTACATAGAAAAAAGAGCATGAAGGGTTTGTAGCATGTTTGGAGGGAATTTCCATAGCAATGAAATCGCACATCTTTCAAAGTATCAAGAAAATCTTTTGTTTTGTTCAGCATTCAATATATTAAACACATCCAATGTGTTAGGTGCTCTGAAGGAATATGAAGAAATTATAGCTCCTGGTTTCGAGTTGGTATTATCAAAGACTAGATTTAATCTGGGGTGCTATGGCTTGAGACATTTATATGATAAGTTCCTGACCAGAGAGCTGAGTCTACCTCAGAGGACTAGTAAGGTTGCGTTTGAATGGAGACTTGTTAACCTGATTAAAAAATCTTTAAACTGAAAATTGAAGAGAAAGTTTTCAGATAAAATTGTAAAACAGGAATGGCAGAAAGAAGACTAACAGTGAAGTAAATGTATGTTAATTCACAAAAGAAAACAATTGGGAAGGCATAGGGGGAAATAGTTATGGTCCCAAGTATACCACTATACCAATGAATGGAAGATCATCAGTAAAAGGACCAAATTAAATATTTGTAAAGCAGTTTGCAAACTTTAAAGTGTTATATAAATGCCAACTCTCCTCCTCCTCCTCCTTATCTTCTTTTGTGCTTCCTCTTAGGTCTGGTGACTCCTACACTAGATGCCTATACCATAACATTGTTGTTGGGAGGTAGTTGGGAGGGATGGCTTCATAGTTGGGTTGAATTCTTAATGTTTAGAGTCAGAGTCAAAATGGGGGGAAAGTTAATAATAATAATAACATATTTATTTCATATTTTCATTCCTACAAAACAGCTTGGATTTGAATTTTTTTTCTCTTGTCAAAAATTTCCAGTGGGTAATGAATGTTGGAAGGGATGTGGCAAAATTGGGACATTAATGCATTGCTGGTGGAGTTGTGAACTAATCCAACTATTCTGGATGGCAATTTGGAACTATGCTCAAAGGGCTATAAAAGATTGCCTGCCCTTTGATACAGCCATACCATTGTTGGGTCTGTACCCCAAAGAGATCATAGATAAACAGACTTGCACAAAAATATTTATAGCCACAATTTTTGTGGTGGCAAAAAACTGGAAAACAAGCGTATGCCCTTCTATTGGGGAATGGCTGAACAAACTGTGGTATATGCTGGTGATGGAATATTATTGCATTAAAAGGAATAATAAACTGGAGGAATTCCATGTGAACTGGAAAGACCTCCAGGAACTGATGCAGAGTGAAAGGAGCAGAGCCAGAAGAACATTGTACACAGAGACCAATACATGGTGGTAAAATAGAATGTAATGGACTTTTGTATTAGCAGCAATGCAATTACCCAGGACAATTCTGAGGGACTTAAGGAAAAGAATGCTACTTACATTCAGAGGAAGAACTACAGGAGAGGAAACACAGAAGAAAAGCAACTGCTTGAACACATGGGTTGAGGCGGACATGCTTGAGGATGTAGACTCAAAACTATGACATCAATGCAACTATCAACAATTTGGAAATAAGTCTTGATCGATGACACATGATAAAACCAGGGGAAATGTGCATTGGCTATGGGGGTGGAGGTTGGGGGGTGTGTGAAGGGGAAAGTAAGAACATGAATCATGTAACCATGATAACTTTTCTAAAAAATAAAAATTATTTAAAAAATAAAAATAAATAAATAAATAAAGGAACCTATGCTATTAAAAAAAATTTACAGTGGGCAACTTTGGGCTCATCTCACTTATGCTGATCTTGTTCATAAAAATATGAACCATTGCTGCTTTGTACATGTCCCAATTACGTTTTCTTGCTCTATTTGAGAACTACTTAGCAAGCAAACAAGCACTCATTTCAATGGTTAATTAAAAGAAGGTAAATGTCACTTTTCCAAGCTTTGGCATTTGACTTGGGCCCTGATTGAGTGCTATGAATTTTAAAGTCATCTTGTCATCCATAAATGTGTTACTTCATTAGATGACAGTATGATATAGTGATCAGAGGACTGGTTTGGCTGTCCAAAGACTTTGATTTTTTTAAATTTTATTTTTATTGTCATGCAAAACATACTTCCATATTGGTTGTTTTTGTAAGAGCACACTCATACATAACCAAAATCCAAAAATAAAACCATAAATACACTGATGTGAAAGATGACTCCAATAGTTCTTTTTCTGGAGGTGGATAGCATTCCCTGTCATAAGTCTTTCAGGATTGTTCCAGATTATTGCATTGATAAAAGTAGCCAAGTTTTCACAGATAATCAACATACAATATTGTTGTTATTGTGTACAATGTTGTCCCAGTTTTGCTTATTTCACTCTGCATCAGTTGCTACAGATCTTTTTCCAGCTTTTTCTGAAATCATCTTACTTATCATTATAGTACAATAGTATTCAATCACAAACATGTGCCATAATTTCTAATTCTTTGCCACTACATAAAAAAGCTACTATAAATATTTTTGTACATGTAGGTCCTTTTCCCTAGGAGACCTTGATCCTGCCACTTACTGGCTGTGTGACTTTGGGCAAGTCATAATCTCTCTTAGGTACAGTTTCTTCATCATCATTTATCTTTTTAAGACAGGTCATTGCCAATCCCTTTCCCCACCTCCCATTCAATAAACTTCAGTGGCTCTCTGTTATCTCTGGGATCAAATATAAAATATTCTATTTGTTATTCAAAGTCCTTCATAACTTGACCTAAAACTCCCTTTTTAGCCTTTCTTACCCTATTCCTGTCCACTTACTCTGTTGATCCAGTGACACTGACTTCCTTGCTGCTCTTCCCATAAGATACTCTATCTCCTAACTCTGCACATGTTCCCTGGCTATGCCCTATATGTGGAATTTCCTTCCTCTTTATCTCCACCTTCTGGCTTCCCTGGTTTCCTTGAAGTATCAACTATAATCCCACCTTCAACAAGAAATCTTTCCCATACCCAGTTAATAAATGGTTGAAGGATATGAACAAGCAGTTTTCAAATGAAGAAATCAAAGCTATCAATAATGATATGAAAAAAATGTTCCAAACCCTTTTTGATTAGAGAAATGCAAATGAAAACAACTCTGGGGTACCACCTCACATCTATCAGATTGACTAATATGACATTAAAGAAAAATGATAAGTGTTGGAGAGGATGTGGCAAAATTGGGACATTAATGCATTGCTGGTGGAGTTGTGAACTGATCCAGCAGTTGAGGAGGGCAATTTGGAACTATGCCCAAAGGGTTATAAAACAATGCAAACTCTTCGATCCTATAATATCACTACTAGGTCTGTATTCCAAAGAGATAAGAAAATGGGAAAGAACCTATTTGCACAAAAATATATATAGTTGCTCTCTTTGTGGTAGCAAAGAATTGGAAAATAAAGGGATGTCCCTCAATTGGGTAATTGCTGAACAATTGTGGTATATGGTGGTGATAGAATACTATTGTTTTATAAGGAATGGTGAACAAGATGATTTCAGAAAGAGCCGGAAAGACCTACATGAACTGAAACAGAGTGAAATCAGCAGAATCAGGAAAACATTGTTCACAGTGACAACAATATTGTGGAACAATCAAAATGATTTAGCTACTCCCAGTGATAAATGATCCAGAATAGTTCTGAGAGACTTATGGCAAAGAATGCTATCCACTTTCAGAGAAAGAACTATTGGAGTAGGAATGCAGATGAAAGTATACAATTTTTTACTTGTTTATTTGGGTATATGTTGTGGGGTTTTGGTTTTCTAAGATTAGTCAGTTTCAAAAATGAACTATATAGAAATATGTTTTGAATGATTGTCCATTTATTATAACTCAGACTGGATTAGTTGTCTGCTCTGGGAGGGTGGAGGGAAGGAGGGAATGAGACAATTTGGATCATATAACTTTGGAAAACTTATAAGGAAATTTTTTATTACGTATAATTGGTAAAAAAAAATTAAAAGAAAAAGAAACCTTTTCCAGTCTGCCTTAATGTCAGTTCTTTCTCTACTGATTAATAACAGTTTAGTCTGTATAAAACTTGTTTGTATATGATTGTCTACTTGCTGTCTTCACTAGATTGGGAGCCCCTTGAGGACAGGGACTGTCTTTTATCTTTCTTTTCTTTTCTTTTCTTTTCTTTTCTTTTCTTTTCTTTTCTTTTCTTGTATCTTCTGCACTTAGCACAAAGACTATTTACTACCCCCTGCTGTCTCTGGTCCTTTCCTAAAGTAGGTGTTTAATAACTGTTGAAAGGAATTGATTTGAATTAGCTATCAACAAATGCAGAATGATTATTCTCCTCCTCATCTCTGTTGCTTTGAGTGGCTAGATTGTTGTTCTAGATGTAACTCTCCCTGACCCAGTTCTTATTCACAGACCTCATTACAGATCTGGCCCTAGCTTCTTGTAACAATGCTAGCACAACACAATACTATGCAAAGGTCAGCAAAGACTTCCCTACCACATGCCGTATATTCTTTTCTTTTTCTTCCCAATACACAGTAGGCTCAGAGCCACATGGTTCTACTGTATTAAGGAAACCCATACCTCAGTACATTTTTTTTTGCTGTATTCATTTATTTCAGATATTATATCAATGCCATTTGCGCCACTATGGTTAGAAGGTGTCAGCATTTCCCATTTAGGCTCCTATTTTCAGGAGATTATAATTTGATCACAACATTTGTTCCAGGGCGCAACTTGCCAAACAAAGGTCTCAGCTCAAAAGCATCTTCCACCCACTTAAAAACAGCAGCCACAACAATGCGCTCCTTATGTGACCAATTTAAAATGATGTAAGTCTACAGAATTCTGAGACTCTTGGATTTCTAGAGGCTGGCAGTAGAGCGTTTTCTGCAATGGGAGCAGGATTCATTTCTTTAGGTCAGAGAGAGTTCATCCTCCTCGATTACAACCTGATGAGAGCAGCTACACCAACTCACAACCGGCAGTTATTCCTCCCCGAGTGTGCTGAGCATCCCTTGATTACAGAAGGATCCTAATGACAAGGACCCCTGCCTGCAATTCCAGCTGTTCAGCTCTACGTCTGGTCAGGAGAAAGATGCCCTCTCTGCGCTCCCAGTCTGAGGATAAAGGAAGAATCCTGCTTCCCCTGCCTTCCAAGAACCAGTCAGTAGGTTTGGGACAGAACTGGGCATCATGAATGGGAAGTTACACTTGGGTAGATACCTCCTTTGGACTTAGAGAGTGCCTGTATTTTCCCTCCAAAGCTGGATTTCCTCTTTCAGATTTGCTGGCACAATTTCCAAGTGAAAAAGGATGCCCTCGGTAAAAGACTGAACGAGTGGTCATTTGGCTTTTGCTTAACAATCTCTAGTGGAGGACCATCAACTCTACTCTGGGATATCTCTAATTATAAGGAAGTTTTTCCTTACTTTAACTGTACTTCTTATAATTTCCCCCCATGATTGCTAGTTCCACTCTCTGGCTATAAGCAAAAAGGTAGTTCTTTCCTTTGACAGTCCTTTGAATACTTAAAGTACAGCTAACAAGTTGCCCAACTTGTCTCTTGGAGGAGGGAAATGAGTTGGATTTTTCCAAGCACTGAACTCCTTGCTATGTATGTTGTTCAGTCATTCTCAGGCATGTCCAGTATTTTGTATGACCCCATTTAGGGTTTTCTGGGCAAAGATAACTGCCATTTCCTTCTCTAACTCATTTTATAGTTGAGGAAATGGAGACCAACAGGGTTGAGTGACTTGCCCAGAGTCATACAGCTAGGAAGTATCTAAGATCTTGTGAACTAATGAAGATGAGTCTTCCTGATTCCAAGCCCAATGATCTATCCTCTGTGCCACTTGGCTGCCCACGCTGTGTATGACAGTCAGCTAAAGACTTCTAATATGCATCATCAATGAATAGACCATGCAAAACCAATAATTAGTGATCACTATCCCAAGCCTGTGGTCTAGATCTCCTTTCCCTCTGCCTTTGGCAGAGTATCTATTCATGAAGTTTGGTTCCAAGGCTTCTTTCTGAACTCTGGGCTCTTCTGCTCTCAACTTGTTCCCTGTTAGCATCATTACTGAGCCAGGACATCCCCAGATCTGGTCCCCTCTAATGGCAAACCTCTGACCTCCGCATCATATGCCAGATGCTGAAACCTTTCACCCCTGAGTTCCCATGATGGGCTGTGGCTGAATCAATATTAATTACAGAATCATTACTTTTAGGATAAAATATGAAATCCTCAACCTGGCATTTGAGAGCCCTCCACAACCTGAGTTGTCCCTTTCTTTTCAGCTCAGTTCACATTAAATCAATCAAGCAAAATCATCAAATACCTACTATGTGTCAGCCACTATAGGAAGTGCTAGAGATCAAAGATAAAAAAGAAATACCTTCTACATTTCTGTCATGAGCTATTCATTTGAGTCAAAATGGTCTGTTAACTTTTCCTTATATATGATACTTAGCCTCTCATGCCTTTGGGTAGATCATTCCCCATAGCTGGAATTCCTGAGCCTCCTTACCTATAATTCATCTCTTTAAGTGATTCCCAGGGAGGAAACTCCCCCTATCAATGCAAATTGGCATCTACACTGCAACCTAAGAGTCTAAAAGAATTGCCTAGAGTTCTGAAAGGTTCAGTGACTTTCCAAGGATCACATAACTAGTGTGTGTCAGAAAGGGGACCTGAACTTAGGTCATCTGGACTCTGAGGCCAACCCTTTTCCCCACTATGCTACATCACCTATATGTGAATGTATAATTTTCCTGCTTCTGAATTCAGTAAGAGTGATCCTCTAAAAATAGGTCTTATCTCCCAGCAGGGAATTATGTAACTATTCTTCTTTCCCTCTGGGAGGGCAAGAGTGGAAGCATGAAGAATTGGTATTATAAAAGCTAAAATGGACCTCAAGGGGGTCATCCAGCTTAGTCCTTTGCCCTCAGATAGATGAATGCCTGAATTAACCAAAATTTGGATTTATCAATCTTATTTGAAAGATTTGTGGAGATGAAGATGTCAGAAACTTTTTTTTTTACCACATCCTAGCATTAGTCAGAGTACTATAATAGAAGGAACCCTGGATCTGATGTCACAAAACCTGAGTTTGAATCTTGGCTCTGCTTTTTCCTATTCCAGTGGCTCCCTATTGCCTCTAGGATCAGATATAAAACCCAGTACTCTTATACTTTTTAATTCTTCTTATGCCTTGCTCTTTAATATGTACTGCTTGATTTAATGGCATTGACTCCCTCTCTATCCCACAAGAAATTCTATCTCCCACTTCTGGGCATTTTATCTTGACTGTCTCCCATATCCCCCATTTCTCCTCTGCTCTGTTTACTTATCTCCCTGGTTTCCTTTAAGTCCCAACTAAAATCCCATCTTTTATTATTACTTTTTGTAAAGAAACTTTATTTTACCAATGACATAATAAAAATTTTCTTCATATATTTTCTGAAGTTATATGATCCAAATTTATCTTCCTCTCTCCCTTCCTCCCCTTTCCCAGAGATGGTAAGCAATTTGATCTGGGTTATACATATATTATCAATCAAAACATATTTCGCTATTGTTCATTTTTGTAAAAGAATAATCATATAAAGCCCAAAATAAAACCTCAAATAAACTAAAGTGAAAATAGTATGCTTTGATCTGCATTCCAACTCCAACAGTTTTCTTTCACTGGAAATAGATAGCTTTCTTTGTCATAAGTCCCTCAAAATTGTTCTGGATCATTGTATTGCTGAGAGTAGCTAACTATCACATTTGATCATTCTAAAATATTGCTGTTACTGTGTACAATGTTTTTCTGGTTCTGCTTATTTCACTCTGCATCCGTTCATATAGGTCTTTCCACCTATTTCTGAAATAATCTTGTTCATCATAAAATCCTATCTTTTAACAGAAGCCTTCTCCAACCCCTCTTAATTCTAATGCTTTCTCTGTTAATCATTTCTGGTTTATCCTGCATAGAGCTTGCTTTGTATATATTTCGTTGCATGTTGTCTGCATCATTCGATTATAAGTTCCTCAAAGGCAAAGACTGTCTTTTTGCTTCTTTTTGTCCCTCTAGAGCTTTGCACAATGTCTGACATATCATAGGTGATTAATACATGTTTATGGATTGACTGATTGACTTTTGTGATCTGAGACAAGTCACTTCAAATCAGTGGGACTCAATCTTTTCATCCATAAAATGAAGGACATGGAAAAAAGGTCTCAAAAGTCTAAATCCTATGACTATAATTATTCTTAAGCTCAAGTTTTTACTTATCTCTAAGGAAACTCTCTTCTATTGTTATCTAAAATATGATATGATAAACATTTAAGTGCCTGCTATGTGCCAGGCATATGCACTAATTGTTGAAGATACAAATAATATGGATCTCTCAAAATTTTGAGCTACTCTACTCCTAACTTGTTCCCTGTTAGTAGTCCCTGCCCTCAAGGAGCTTACAATCTAATGGAGGATGATAACACTCAAAAGGAGACTGAAGGAGGGGGTAGGGTATGCCAATGGGTTCTGCCTAGAGGCATGATGATGATAATGACATGAATGATGGTAGAGCTGAAACCAAACAGACCAATTGGTAGTACATGAAGGGATGGCTGAGATTCTGAGTCCTCTATGAAGGGAAGCTATGGGGGGAGCTCCAATTAGAGGGACAGAAGTAATTGAGGATATTGCTCAAGCAAGCCATGATAATGAGTTTCCTGCTGATGAACTTATCTTAGGGAGAGGGGAGGAGGGAAAGGTATAATGATGATGATGATGATGGTAGTGGTAGTGGTGGTACTCAAAGTAACTGGTCACAAGAGAAGCTCACTATTTCCTTAAAAACAAAAGTGACTTTCCCCTATATGTATTATTATCCCAATACCTTATCTTAGAAGTTTGTCCATTAAAAGGAGAACTTTGGAGTTCTTAGCCATGAATGAATTGGGTGACCTGGGGTAAATCACTTAAGCCATGAATGAATTGGGTGACCTGGGGTAAATCATTTAAGTCTCTTTGAACCTGTTTGTAGGTTATTTTGTAGAATAGGGATAATATTTGCTTTATGTGTGAAGAAAAGGCTTTGTCAATTCTCAAGCTCTCTGAGATTAACTCCCTTTTTATCCTGTGTGTATGTGGAGGTGAGTTAAGTATAATAAAAAAAAACAGGAGGAACTTAAGTTATAAAGGGCTTTGAAATGCAACCAATGGATTTTATATTGGATTTTGAAGGAGAAAGGTTGAATATGGGGGTGACATAGTTGGACCTGTACTTTAGGAAGATCAGCTTGATAGATGAGAGGAGAATGAATTGGAGTAGGGAGGAACTTAAGACAGGGAAACCAACCAGTAAGCTATTGAAATAGTTCAGGTCTAAGGTAATGAAGGCAGGTACCAGGGTAGTGGCAATGCCAAAGGAGAGAAGAAGGGGTAGAAAAGAGATGCAAAGAAAGGAGAAAAGACAAGATTTGACTACTCATAGACTATGGAGTATGATAGAGTGAAAAACTGAAGGTGACACTCAGGTTGTAAGTCTGGTATAACTGTCCTTGGTTCTCATGGTCCTGAGTGAGGACTTTTTATGGAATAAAAGAAACAAGGAAGATTCTGGAATCTGACTTGGTTCTGAAGGGAAGAGAGAAAAATAAGGTTAGTCTCCCTGGGGCACTGCTGAAGGATGACCAGCTAGATAGCACAGTGTATATAGAGCACTGGGCCTAGGATTCAGAATGATTCAGAGTCAAATCTGGTCTCAGATACTAGCTATGGGACCTTGGAAAAATCAATTAATCTCCATTTACCTCAGTTTCTCATCTGCAAAAGTGGGACAATAGCTGTACTTACTTCATAGTGCTTTTGGGAAGATTAAATGAGATAATATTTACAAAGTGCTTATCATAGTGCCTGGCTTATAATAATTGATATATAAATTCTTATTCCTTTTCCTTCCTCTCTTCTTTTGGGGCTATTGATCAGTCAGATAACTTCTGCATAATATTTCATTTTTTCCCTAATGCTCAAAGGAAAATCTTTTCTTATCAATGACCTTGTCCCTTGTCAGTTGGGTAGGACAAATATTATTTTGATCTTTATTCTATAGATCAGGAAAAAGATAGTCATCATATGATTTGCTCAAGGTCAACCATCTAGAAAATGTCAGAACCAGCTGAAACCTGATTTCCTGATGCGAAACTTTCCTATTGTATTAGGAATCCCTTCCACATTAAGAGTGACGGATGGATTCGGTCAGAAGTTTTAAAAACACAACCACATTATTCTCTATGACCAATACCCCAAAGGAAGAAACTAGAGTAAATATAAGATGAAAACTATCCTTCCTTGAACAGATTCAGAAAAACCTGGGAGGACTTTTTTGAACTGATACAGAGTGAAGTAAGCAAAACCAGGAGAACAATTTCTATCATAACAATATTGTTTTTAAAATGACATGAAAAACAATGGCATGGATCATTTCCATGACCACAACACCAGAGACTTGGTGATGAAGCATATTTGCCCACTGAGAAAGCACCGATGAACTAAAAAAGCAGAATAAGACATATGTTTTTAATGTGTGAACTTGTTTTGCTTGATGCTATTTATTTGTCATAAGAATTGTGCTTTCCTTTTCTTTCTTTCTCTTTCTCTTTCTCTTTCTTTTTTTGTTTAGAATGGGCCAGGGGAACTAGCAATAATGTTGTCCTTCCCTCAAAAATGGAGAAGAAAGAAAAAAGTGATTGAAACAGTTTTTTAAATGTACAGAAAGAAGTTCAGATAGAATCACAATCAGGACAGCTTTGAAAGTTACATGTTGAATATTTAAAACTAAGCTGAACATAATAGAGATGAATGATTGCACATATAATCCTCTTTTTCTATTCTGCTTTGAATATGAAAATGTTCAGGGGAAGGGGTAGTATATGTTATAATTTAAAAAATTCTTTTAAAGGAAACATCCTTGTGATGTCCTGCCTATAAGTAACCAGCCAGGTGGCTATGAGTTTAGTTTCCAACATTCTTTACAAAAATGGTCAAGATTATCCATAAGAAGTATATTTACAAATCTGAAAGCAATACAAGTACCTTAAATATGGGCCAAGTTGAATTACTGTCTGGTCTCTGTTCTTGTCTTGACTTCTCCTTTTTTCTATGATTTTATTCATGCTTGCCTGAATTGGCCTCTCTTATCCTTTCCTTCATTTCCCTTGTGTCACTTCCTCTGTGAAGCTTTTCTTGTCTACTTACTTCCCTTCTCAAATTCTTCATATCACTTCATCTAGATTTCTCCTATGCCCTTATCTTCTCTCCCTTAAATTATAGTTAATAGACTGTAGACTCCTAAAACCTGTGGTTCAAAACCTCAAGAAGTGGTTTTATAAAAGCTAACTTCAATGCTATGGACCTCTCATAAACGATTCTTTGACTTATTTTAGACTCAGGATCTGAATTTAGCTTGTGTTTAGGTGTCCTCAGATATAGGTAAAAGAACCTTAGTTCTGATGCAAGCTCTCAAGCTAATAATATATACAGGACAGAGGATATCTTTACAGAAGATACAAAACATGAAGAACTCATGCTTGAGCTCATAAATAGTCAAGATAATTCTCCTCACTTCAGTAAGCAAGATCTCTTATATCTCCCTTTGTATCTCCTGTATATAGTGCAGTGCCTCGCATAGAGCAGGTATTTAATATTGTAACTGAAGGAAAGAAGGATGATAAATGTCTTTTCAGACACATGCATATTGGGTGTGTGTGTGGGTGTGTGTGTGTGTGTGTGTGTGTGTGTGTGTGTGTGTGTGTGTGTGTGTTTAGGGAGGCCATATTTCTCAGCTGAGAGACCTACAGTGGGTTTCTAAGTGACTTAGCATCAGCTCCTTCCCTTGAATTGCTGGGTCAGGATATTTGTCATTTTGCAGCAATGGAAAATGCACACAGGGATTGAAATGCCCAGTTCATGCAACATTGCTCAAAGGATTTGAGGATTCCATTTTGGCACAAATCCTTTAATTAAAGTGAATTCCTTCAGGCCCGGTACACCCAGACTCAATCTGCAATGTCCCCATTGACCTGGGAAAGGCTGATTAATTGACAAGTTGGCAGTGCAACTACTTCTTCAAAGATTCTATGATATCTTTGGTAAGACAAACATGCCCCAGGATACCATATGGTCATATTTTTGTGGTAACTTTTCAGATTCCTCTGCAAATGTCTCCTGAGGCTAAGGAAGATCTGCTGCTTTCAATTCAGAAGTTGTTGCTGTTGGTCACCTTTTCTCTTGGAGGCAAAGAACCCTTTAGCAAGGAGGTATCTGGGCAAGCTCAAGAGGGTAATTGGGCAAGAAAAGTACCAATCTCCATCAAGCCTCAAGGCAGCCCAAGGAACTGGATATCAGAGAAGCCAGGGTTTTGAAAAATGGTTCCAGGTTGTCTTTATGGGAAGTCAACAATTGGCAATCCTATCTGAGATGTACGTAGGTCTAGCTAGGCTCCACTTATCAGAAGAAGGAGCTCAAGAGGAGACTGGAGACAGGCCAGCTGAGGTTGAGAGAGTCATAACTTTCTACATCATTTAATAGTGATTCTAAGTAGGACTCCTTTGTAATTGTAGGATTTCTCATTTGGAGACAAAGGGCCAACAAACCAGACATGAGTAATACAGCCACAGGAGAGCCAAAGTATTGGTTCCCTTTAGCTTTTTAGGGGGTGAAGATTAAAGGTGGAAAGTGGCATGGACTTGAGGTTTCTTCATTGTAGGGAACTCCTGGTTGGAAACCTCTTTTAGCAACACAACTCTTCTGTAACTTAGAGATCTACAGATTGGCCTGGGGCCCCAAGAGAATAAGTGATTCTCCAGTGGTCTCATATAGCCAGTGTGCCACATATCATTATAACACTGAGAGTAAAGAAATGAAAAAAAGAAGAAAAGAGGCACACTCTGGGATAAGGACTTATAGAGCTGGAATTAGATTACTCAGAGACTCTAGCTGTGGCTATACTTTTAGCTAGATTAAGGAAAGTCACTAAATGTTTTTGAATTTCATTTTCCACATCTGTAAAATGGGAGTAAGCCCTATCCTGTCTAGTTCTGAGGATTGTTGAGAGGGCTACATGGTCAATGACTCTTAATTTTTCTTTTCTAGCTCAGAAATTCTTAGATAATAGATGAAGTAACCCAATGCATAAATGTTTTCCATCTTTTGCTGCTTAAATAAAACCTTTTTTATGTTTAATATTCTGATCTCCTGAATAAATGAGGGAGAATTGAGGGTCCATTTTGGAAAACAAAATAAGCCAAGTCCTGATGTTCCCAGGGTTTCTCTGGTTCAGGATATAAGCCAGAAAAATTTATGTGAATGAACCCGAAAATTGTACCCAAGGTTTTATGTCAGGATGCTTCAATGGTGGATTTAAACTAATGCTTTAAAGATCCATGTGGGAACTCTCTCCTTTAACATAGATCACAACCTTATCTAACTTAGTAGACGGTCTTGGTAATTTGCTATGGCTAAAAAAAAAATATTACCCTGTAGCCAACCAGGCGATGAGCCTTTCTAAAGTCAGCTTGGCTGGACCTAGGACAATAGGCAGGCAACCTGTACTTTCTGGTTGTGTGACCTAACTCCTTGGAGTCTCAGTTTGAGCCTTTATCTATTACAAAGAAGGAGCTCATGATAAAGAATTCAAAGCCTTTTCTCCATTGCTAGGACCTGTCAGAGCTTGTACTCATCTGCCCTAGCTTTGGTCTTCTCCATACCATACCACCCCCCAAAGACTTTGGGGAAGGGGATATGATAACATTGAATAAAAAGGTTAAATGCCTCATACAAATTTTAGAAAAAGAAAAAAGGAAAGGAAAAGAATAAAAAAAGTAGAGAAGAGAATAGAGTGAAAGAAGATAGAAAGGAAATATTTTTTTTCTTTTGCCAGAGGGATTATCATCAATACCTACCTGAGGGTTCATGGCACAGGTCTCTTCTTTGCTGTGCCTATTTTCACATTGTTCCCAATTTTTAGGAAGTCTTCTCAATCTCTACCTATTTATTCCTTCCTGTTCTTCAAAGCCTCCTCCAGGATGACCTCCCTGATCCCAGTTTGTAATTACTCTGTTGCTCTGACTCCATATGGCACTTTGTTTCTACCTCTCCTATGTATTTGAATGAATGAATGAAAATATGTTAAGTTCATACTACAGGCCAAATGTAGGTCGTTCAGTAGATAGAGTGCCAATTCTGGAGTTGCTACACAGGCAAGTGAATGCCTCAAAAATTACTTTAATGGTTTTCCAAGTAGGTGTGAAGTACTGAGAGAGAGGGATTGAATGGAGGGCTTTTTACTGCTGTTTGCTTCCCAAGTGACATTGCTTTGGTGAGATGCTGAGCAGGTATGCCTGCAGCTTTCAGAATAAACTTGGAGGTTAAGAAAATGGGGAAAGATATGGAGTCAGCCCAGATTTTTAGAAATGCTTTTCAGAGGCAGAAACATGCCTACCATCATCACTGATAGCAATTGTTTAGCGAACCTAGGGTTTTAGGACCAGAACACCCCTTGGACATCATTTAGTAGTATCAAACTCAAATAGAAATGCATCCCTACAGGCCACATATTGACTTTGAAAACATCAAATTAACATCATATATGTTGTATGGTGTTTTTATTTACATTTCCCAATTAATTTTAATACAGGGCTCCTTCCTAGGTGGCAGCTTTGCCACCTCTACTTCCCAATTAGGGGAGGGAAACCCAGAGGGCAGAAGTGAATTATCAACATCAGATGGATTGAAAAGGTGAGATTCAAGAGTCAAACTCAGGACCCCATGTTCTACAGCACATAGGAGCTGCTTAGACCTCAGCTCCAAGGTGAGTAGAATGGCTTAGAAAATGTCTGTTTGCTCCAAAAAATCTGACTGAGAAAAAGAAGGCAACAATTCAAAATGCCCAGGGTAGCTTCCCGTTCCTCATTTTAAAAAGAAACCTGCCATCCAAAACAAAGTGTAAAAGATCTTCTCAATTCTAAGAAGGTAATACCAATTGTTAATTAAAAATGTAATTAATATGTCTTTTTGCTAGTATGTTAGCTTTGGGGAAAGTTTACAATGGAGTGGTATTTTTCATGTGTCCTTTGTACCCTCCATAGAATATTGAGGTTCTTTGCATAATCAATGTGTGCAGTAGCCCATTTTAGAAAACTTGAAATATAATCTTTCCATCTAAAAATTACTATAAGGTGGAAATTATGCAGTTATCTATCTCCTGGGGAATGGCTGAACAAACTATGGTGTATTAATGTGCACATTTGGACCACAAGAATCAAAGAAAATGAGGAAGTCAGAAAAATAGAAAAACTTGTGTGAACTCAGCCAGCCATTCCATAAACATTTATTATTATTATACTAATTATTACATGTCTTCTGTGTGCCAAGCACTGTGCTAAGAGTTGGGAGATATAAAGAAAGGCAAATGACAGTTCCTGTTTTCAGGGGAGACAACATAAAAAAATTTTGTTCAAACAAGTTATATACAAAAAGGCAGTAGAATTAAAGGGGATCAGGAAAGATGGCATTTTAGCTGGTACCAAAGAAGCTGAGTCATAGATGAGGAGAGAGAGAGAGCTTTTCAGGCAGAGGGTACAGCCAGTGAAAATGCCCAGAGTGGGTAGCTAAGATTGAGGAGTAAGAAACACTTAGAGCTCTCCAACTCTCTTCCAGACAACAACAATAAAACAAAACAAAACAAAAAACGAAATCCAACCAAATCCTAGGGCAACAGAACTAATAGAAGATAGGGGTCAGCAGTGCTCCTTCCCAGAATGGCATGAAGGGGCAGCAAGGAGGGGTCCTCTCAGTAAGGTGGAAGTCTGAACTTGGTCCAGAGGTAGGACACAGCACAAGGGGCAAGGGAAAGAGGACAGCCGGGCTCACTCCAACCTCAATGAGGGGAGAGCAAAGATGCCCAGAGTTAGGAGAAAGAAGTATCTTTTTCGAGGAATAGTACCTGGATCTCAGTGAGTAAGGTAAGGGAAGACTGAAGGGAAAAGAAACACACATTTATTAAGCACCTACTATGTGTTAGACATTGTGCTAATAAGCACTTTGTAAATATTCTTTTATCCTCACAACAAACGTTGGAAGTAGGTACTTATATTACCCCCATTTTTCAGGTGAGGAAACTGAGGCAAACAGAGATGAAGTGACCTGCTCAGAGCCATACTGCTAGTAAGTGTCTGAAGGGGCTATTTCTGGTCAGGTCTTCCTGACTCCAAGCCCAGGGCTCTATGCACTTTATCACTTCATTGCCTTCACCTGGAAAGGTAGGAAGGGAGCAGGTAAGGAAAGGTTTTTGAATGTCAAAGTGGAACTATTACAGAGTGCAGTGGTGCAGTAGTCAGAGAGCATATAATGAGACAGAGAGTACATAATGATGACAATAATGAACAGAAACCTCAGTGAAAATGAAGACGAATTCTGAATAGATCTGATTGTCAGTCTTAGTCCCAAACAAAAGATGACACAATCTGCCTTGCAGTAGAGAGGTGGAGCACTTCAGGTAAAGAATGTTGTATACCCCCACTGATCAAGGTCATCAGATAGAGAGATGGAACATTTATTAAGAGCTTCCTCTGTATCTGGCACTAGCTGAGCACAGGGGATGCAAATACAAACTCGATAAAACCTGCCTTCAAAGAGAACTCATGTTCTATTTGGGAGAAGACACCATGAGGGAAGCTGGGCTGGGAAAAGGTAGGAGGGGGAGATGATGTGGAAGACGGCCAGGGTCCTGAGAAGGTAAGGTTAAAACTCATCTATCAGAGCAGGAGGAGTAGACAAAAGCCACATGTTGTGGAGATGGCTGGGAAGTCATTGAACCAACTGTTTTTACTTATCTATTTTTCTTTCTTACTACAAAGATCTTTTTGTATAATGCAGTGGGGAGTTATATTTAGAAATAACTGGAATATAAAGAGAAAATAACTACAGACAGGTCTTGTTAAATATTTGCATGTATGACAGTGTTGGTCTTGTCGGTGATTTATTTGATGTCAACTCCCTGGTCAGGAAAACAACCAATTATAACATTTTTTTTTTCTTGTGGGAAAATGTGATTCACTTTTCGAAGATCAACTTTACACATTTCTAGGGACATACTAGATGGCCAAAAGCTCTGGGTATTATTTTTGTAGACCTAATATTTTGTTCCTTTACGAAACCTCATTTTCTAATCGAGGCATGTTGGGGAACAAGAGCCCATTTCTTTAACGTATTGTTATTTGGGACAACAGAGGCTGTTCTGGATGAGAGGAAAGAAATTCAGCCTCACTTTTAGAATCATTCTTCAAAAGTACGAAAATCATTGTCAGGCAGAAGTTCACAGCCAACTTCAATTTGTAGGACAGAGAGACAAAAGCACATCCTTTCTGTTTGGGTTCAGGTTTAGAGATATTTGGGAAGTGAAGTGGTACATGGGAGAGAGCGATGATAAATGATCTTGTAGTCTGTGCCTCTCTTCTGCATGCTAGACAGCCCCCAGGAACATAAGTAAATGTTCAGGAAGATGAAAAAGAGATTGAGTTTGGGAGCTGGTGCCACCTGTCTCTATGCTGTGTTCTAGATATCAATGCCATCTATTTCACCTGTCATATTTACCCAAATATGTAAAACTGAAGGAAAATTAGCTCTCCACCTTCCTCTGGAGATCAGTTTGGGAAACCACTGGAGCTTATTTTTTTAGTTTCTCTCTTCTTTTTTAAAATGGCCAGCACCAGCTCAAAAGCCTTTCTGAAACCCACAACTCAAAACCAAGTGGGGTCTGGTAGACTTCTTGAGCTGCCTGAGGCTCGTGAGAAGCAGGTGACATAGAAGATAGAGCAATCACTTTGCAGCCACCTTTTAGGGAACTGCTGGGAGATTTCTTCAATTGGCTTAATCCTTTCCTCCCCTTAGCACACATTTTCTGTGAAAGTGAATGACATAATTAAGCTTCCTCTATCCTCTAATCCCTTGCCTGCACAGGGTCCAGACAGATGTTTCCTTATGTCCTGTCGCTGCCCACTTCTTCCTGTCTGGCTCCTGAGAGTGAGGTAAGTTGTGGGTAGCAGATTAAATGGGGCCTTTAAGAGGTAAGGAACCCTTTGGAAATCAGTGCTGTGTGGTAACTGCACCTGGCACTCCTGCCGAGACCTGTGCCGAGACCCAGAAGGCACAGGACGTTCTGGGGAGGGCCACACCAACTTGAGAAACATTCCTACAGAGAAGTCTACTCCTTCACTGCTGACTTGACCAAGAATAGAATTTGTGCCTGAGAGATTTCCCAGAGTAATTCTCTCTCCTTTAAGACAGAGCACAAAGCCAAATTGCCCTCATATTCTACCAGTTAATCATCTGATAACAAAGGCAGGAGATCTGAACCAATCCCTCCTGCTTGAACGGAGAGGTCAAAAACATAATGGAGACCCATTTGTTTGAATCCAGTGAGCTGCCACTAATTAGCCACGGGTTAATCTGGCTAAATGCAGCATCTGGAAGGTAGGAACCATGGATTTTCAAAATCTAAGGAAAAAAATAGGACCTGTGAGTTGGTGCAACAGATATAAATAGAGGTCTGTAAAAATTTTGTAGACATGCACAATATTCATCAGGCCCTTCCATACCTTCCAGTGACATAGTCATAATGAATCACAGAATATTATGCCTGAAAAAGGACTTTCAAGGTCATCTAGTCCAGCTCCTTCCTTTTACACATGAAGAAACTGAGACACTTTTATATACTGATAGCCAGGATCAGTCAACTAAAGACATCAAGAATTATTAGTTCTTCCTTTTATTTTTTTACCTCCCTCTTTCCCTTCTTCCCTCCCCTGCTCCCTCTCTCTCTTCCTCACTTCAGTCTTTGAGATCTAGTCCAAGTTGTTTAGGTCCCTGGGTCTGTGCCAACTTGGAATAAAGGCAATGAACTCAAGTGTATTCCGCAAAAAGTGCTATTTCTTCTCTCTTGACCTCAGTTTCCACATCAGTTGAACGAGTGGGTTGTATTAGATGATCTCTAAGGTCTTTTCCATCTCCAAAACTCTGTAGCTACTTGTGATTGGCCTTGTGTCAACCAAGAAATGCTGGGCCATTAGCAAGCTGCAGAATTCTTAAGTGCATGAGATCAGAAAATTGAATGGATTCTAAAGATCGTTTTGGAAAAGGGATGACTAAAAAATGATAGTCAAGGAAACTTGCAAGAGACAAAGCTTATCAAAGTCCAAAATTCCATTAGGGATAAGCAATGGAATTTGTGAATTAAAAACAACATTATTGGATTTAGGTCATAGATGCTTAGAGCTAAAAGGGACTTTAGACACTATCTTGCCCAACTTCTTCATTTTATAAATGACATAACCAAAGCCTAGAGAGGTTAATCCATTTCCCTATATTCATATAGTAAATTAGTAGCAAAGTCTGATATAGTCCAGGACTTTCCCCACTATATTATAACTGTGGGGGAAGCCATATACAGTGAGGGAAATGTGAGAATATGTGCAGACACTGTGTAAGTACTTCACAAATGTTTTCTCTTATGATCCTTATAACAACATTTTCTCTTATGATCCTTTTAACAACATCTCCATTGTACAGTTGAGGAAACTGAGATAAATAGAGATTAAGTGACTTGCTTGGGATCACAAAGCTCACTCCAGGCTCAGTGCACTATCCATCGTACCTACTCAGCAGTATTCAAGATTCACTGTCTATATTTTTCTTCTCTTTTACTCAAAATACTAGCCCTACTACTATTCAGATTTCTTAACTCTGAAAATCCTTAGGGTCCCTCCAGGAGTATGGGCTGGGACCAGGTATCACAGTCATGAAGAGCTGGGACTCGACTCTATCACATTGCCCCTCTTTTTTCTGTAGCATGCACCAGTAATCTCTCTCTCATCATGGCTTTAATGATCACTTCTATGTAGATGCCTCCTAAACCTATACCTTCAGCTCTAAACCTTTCATACTAGTTCTACATTGATTGTAAGCTCCTTGAAGACAAATACTGTTTCATTTTTGTCTTTATACTCCCTTGCATAGAACAGACACAATAAATATTTGTTAAATTCAATTGAGTTCCAAACCTAAATTTCAAACTGTCTAGATAGGATATCTCTTCCTGGATGTCTCATGAGCAATTCAAAATCAATGTGTCTCATAACTTATCTTTCCATCTAAATCTGAGCCTCCCAACTTCATCACTTTTGTCTGGGACCACTAGTTCCCCAACTTTGATTTTTTCCTTTCTTCAGATTATATCAGTTACAAAGACCTTGTTTTCCACCTCTGCGGTATCTCTCACATACATCTGCCTATTTTTATTGCCATTATCCTACAACAGCCCTTCATTACCATCCACTTTGATTGTTGCAATGGCTTCTTCTCTTCACTCTCTGACCCTTCTTCAGTCATTCTGCTAGCAGAATAATCGTTTTTATGCATCCATCTAGCTATGCTAATCTTCTGGTCAAAAATCTTTAGTGACTCTCTAGTATAAATTCCTCATCTCTGCTTCCTGGCTATCAACTAAAATTCTCCCTTCTTGGAAGCCTTTCCCAACCCTTTTTAATTTTAGTGCCTTTTGTTGTTTCCTTTTATGTTATATAGATCATTTGTACATGGTTATTTGCTAGCTGTCTCTTTCATTACATTGTAAACCCCTTGAGGGCAAGAACTGTATCTCTAGTTCTTAGCACAGTGCCTGGTACATAGTAGGTATTTATAAATGGTTATTGATTGACTGACTAGAGCTAGTATTCAAAGTCTTTAATAATTTGGTACTAATGCACTCTACAAACTGGATTCCTCTGTATTCTCAGACCATCCTAGACTGTCCTGTCCATGCCTTTCTAATAGTGTTTCTTATGCCTTTAATTTCCTTCTTCCCCCTTTATGTGTACTGAATTTCTTCTGATTCTTTAAAGCCCATCTCAAATGCTACCTAGCTCAAGAAGCCCTTTCTGGTCTCTGTCTTTCTCTCATTTAATAAAGTTCCTATCTGTACTTTATATAACTATTTTTCAACTCTAATATTATTATTAAGTAATGGTGTATATTCTAAGTATCTACAATTGTGTCTTATTCCCCTACTAGACTATAATTTCTATTAAGGCAGGAATCATGCTTTATCCATCCTTTATATAGACCTAGAAGAATAGCAAGCCCACAGTAGTTATTTAATCAATATTAGTTACCATGTAATATTTAATAAATTGGTTTTTACTGTTTTATCATTGCTTTGGTCTTCTCATCTTTTTGATGAAGTCCAGACATATGATCTCATGGCAAGTCTCTGATCATCATGTTATTTTTCTTTTGTGTTTAATATCTTATATACTATTAAACAGGTAGATAGAATTACTTTTAACAATTGCATAAAAGTTTTGGAATATAAGTTCATTGCTGATGGCTGTAATATCATTTTGCTATGCAAAATGGAGACCAGGATGAGTGACACCCAACAGTTTTAGAATTTAGAACCAACACAGATGCCATGAGCCAGAGGGCAAAAAGCAGTTACTGGCAGGACTATAAAAGAGAAAAACTGGTCCAAGAAACTCTCTCATTCCTGAGAAGGGACCTGGATGGTTGGGTGGGTAGGCCAACCAAACCTACTTAGGTTATCTGCATCCTGCTCAATAGTTATCACATCCTCAACTTCTGGACTAAGCTGTGCTATATATTAATCATTGAACATCAAAGAAGAACAACATCAAGACTCAGTCAGTCTGGTTAAGACTAAAGGTGCCACAGAGAGGGAAACCTCTCCAGCAGACAGTCTCAACCTGATTGCCCTTTGATTGACAAACCTGATCATCAGTAGCTTAGTGATGTTTTCCCAAAACCTCTTTCCTTCATCCCTGTTCCTTTCCCTGAGTTGTTACAATTAAATCTTAAACGTCTACTTAGATGAAAGTCATTATTGTTTTAAGGATTAATAAACTTATCCTTGGGTTTGAGGGAAGGGATCAATTAAGCAAAGTCATATCGAAGTCATTGGTGTTATCCATTAGTCTATAACTTTACCCATCAATCCAAACCCAGGATGAGCAACCAGAGAAGCGGTGTGATCCAATTTATAGCTTCTCACTTGATCATTTATTCCTGGGTACTGTTAGGTGGGAGTTGGGTGTTTAGCTGAGCTTCAAATACTTTGTGGGACCTGGTGTTCACTTAGGCTTCCCACCTTCACTCAGCTCAGGTCCTTGAACCATCAGAGGACTTTGAGCCATCTCTCCATCAGTCCCTATCCATTATCACCATACCACCAATAACATGGCTCATTGAAAGTATCTTCAAGATAATTACAATATCAGACAGGATGACAAGTCATTCATTCTGTTTCTCATTGGTTTTTATTTCTTCTGTTAGGTGTCTATATTTGGATTTTTTTATTCTGTGTAATTTAGAGATTATGAATATTTGCTATGATGACATCTAATAAAAATGTTCTTAAATTTATTTTTATGGATCAATGTTATCCCCAGATTATTGTGGTCAGTAGTTTTGTCAGCAATAACGCTCTAGTTCCAGTATAATTCATTTCTTGAATTGTCAAAGATATTTTGGGGTCTGTATTTATTGCAGAGATAAGTTAGGTAGTACAGTAGCTAGAGCACTAGACTTTGAGTCAGGAAGATCCAGCCCTGGATACTTAGCTGTGTGACCCTGGGCAAGTCACTTAACCTTGGTTTGCCTTAATCCACTGGAGAAGGAAACAGCATACCACTCTGGTATCTTTGCCAAGAAAACCCAAAATGGAGTCATAAAGAGTTAGACATGACTAATAACTGAATCGAAGAATGTTGTTTCATGAAGATTGTCATCTATTAATTTATGAAGGGTAGAAAATTTCTGATATGTAATTTGGACCCTCGTATTGTGTTTTTCTAAGTTTTGGGTAGGTGCTGATTTTTTTCAGCCTGTAGCAATATATTGAACATTTTTTGTATAATCGACATTGGATACCAAATTCTGATTCCTTAAGGATTAACTTTATAACTCATGGGGGAAATTATATGGTCTTGTATAGCTAGTATAAACCTCTCCAGTTCTGTGAAAAGAAATTTGCATGATTCAGTCAGTTGTTGGACGCTTCTTTCTGCTATATTGTTGATAAAGTTCATGTGGATGTTACTTGAGAAGGTCCTTTTGACTTCATTCTTAAATCTTAGTCATTTCATAGGCTCCATCAGAAAGCAAACCATTTTTGATAATAACTGATAACTTCAATGTGCATCGTTAGCCTTTACTATTGTTCTGTGAATAGCTGCTTGTTCCGGAAGTACTCCTGCAAGTTTTTAATCTGGTTATCATCTGTTTTGAAAACATTTTGTCAATCTCCTTCCTCCTTTTTGACCAGAAGTGTGAATCTTTTATAGCTGCCTTGGGTGATAGGCCATGTATTCCTGAATACTGTACAGGTTTTATTTTGGATACTTTCTAAATCTGTCACCCATTTTTACTTTTTCAAAGATATATGCTAAAACTGGGATTGTGTAGGTCCTAATGTTCTCTGATCTCCCTATCGAACTTTGACCAAGATGCTGGGAGGTCTTTTGACATACTCAGACGCAGATTTCTCCTTGATATTGGTATGTTCCATATGTCTTGCCTGAAGAGAACCAAGTTTTGCCTTTGTCTGTGGGCTTTTTGACTTCCAGATTCAAGGTCAAAACCTTCAGCCTCCATTTTTCCTTGGTGTACATGAAAATTTGTTAATAAATCCTGTGGGTGTAAGAAAATTAAATCCAGCAGTTCTCAAAATTTTTTTGGTGTTAGGGTCAGTTAGATGGCTCAGTGGATAGAGAATTAGGTCTGAAGACAGGAAGTCCTGGGTTCAAATTTGACTATAGACACTTCTTAGCTGTGTGACCCTGGACAAATCACTTAATCCCAACTGCCTAGCCCTTACTGCTCTTTTGCCTTGGAATTAATATTTAGTATCAATTCTAAGATACAAGGTAAGAGTTTTAAAAAATCCCAAACAAAACCTTTTTGGTCTCAAGGTCCCTTCCCGCTCTTAAAAATTATTTGGAATGCCAAAAAGCTCTTATTAATGTAGGTTATATCTATCAATATTTACCACATCAAAAACTAAAACTGACATATTATAAAATATTTGTTGATTAAAATAGCAATGAATCTAATGCATGTATAGATAAGTAACATTTTAAATAAAAAATAATTGTATTGGGGGCAGCTAGGTAGCTCAGTGGATTGAGAGTCAGGCCTAGAGAGGGGAGGTCCTAGGTTCAAATCTGGCCTCAAACACTTCCCAGCTGTGTGACCCTGGGCAAGTCACTTGACCCCCACTGCCTACCCTTATCTGCCTTGGAGCCAATACACAGTATTTACTCCAAGACGGAAGGTATGGGTTTAAAAAAAATTGTATTTTCCAAAGTACAAAAACACAGAGTGCCATTATTTTACTTATTTTTTTTAAATCTTTACCTTCTGTCTTGGAATCAATACTAAATATTGGTTCCAAGGCAGAAGAGTGGTAGGGGCTAGGGAATGGGGATTAAGTGACTTGCTCAAGGTCTCATAACGAGGAAGTATCTGAGGCCAAATTTGAACGCAGGACCTCCCATATTTTATAAAGTCTTGAAAATCTTTAACATCTAGCTAAATAAATGACAAGATTCTCATATCTGCTTCTGTATTCAATCTGTTATTTTGGTTGACTACACAGATATGTGGTTGGAAAATGGAAGTATGTCTTAATAGGCATCTAATTTCTTAATATTTTTATGAAAATAGATTTAACCTTGGAGACCCCTTGCAAACTCCAGGGGTTTGAGGACTAAACTCTGAAAACCACTCATCTAGTCCATTCTAATTTTACTGTTGAAGAGGATGAAGGCCAGAAACAAGAAGCAATTTGCCCAAGGTTACACTGAGAGGCTGCAATACTATAAAAACCCAGATGTTTGACTTTCAATTATATCTGAAATTGTATCTGGGATGGAATAATTTTATTTGGTAAAAAAGGCAGATGTTTTTGTTCCTAGTTCATTTGTATAAGTATAATGGGTTGTCACCTTTTCTTTGCCTCAGAGATAATATGCAAACTTCTTACCCTAGCATTTAAAGCTCTCATCAATCTGCCCCTCCATCTTCTCAGCCTTATTTTAGACTACCTGCATTCCTGAACTCTCCATGCTAGCCAAACTTACCTACTGAGTTATTTATCAAATTTGACATTCTGTCTCTTCTCTCCGTAGCTTTCAGTTGTGTGTCCAACGTACTTCTTTTCCATCTCGGAATTAATCTCAAGTTTTCCTTTAGCTTTAGTCCAGGTGGCAGTGCTGAGATGAAGTCCTCCTGGATCCTTGAGTCATTGGTGCTCTCTCTCTTCTCAGACTAACTTGTATTTACTTCTCTGTGCACGTACTGCGTCATCCCGGCAGAACAGAAGCTTCCTGAAGACAGGGAGTATTTCATTTTCAAATGGCATCTTTCCTAGTACAGAGCCAATTATTGGTAGTTAATAAATGTTTGATGAATTGGTTTCCATTCATAACTCTACATCTATTTATTCTTTTCTATAAGATTTGCTGATATTTGATTGCTTTTGATAACATGAAAGAAAACTTTGAATAAAGCTCAATGAAATCACTTTTTGTTTCCTTAGGTTGTTGAGAATTGGGTTTTTAGTGGCTCTCTTACTGCGTAGCTTTGTTTTTTGGCTGTCATAAACCACAGGGAGGGGGCCTTAAGAGGGTTACATGGAATAGTGTACTAATAGGCATTAATCACGATCTCTGTCCTGTCCCCAATCTAAGTAGAACAATTTCTGCCTAGGTTGTTCCCTCTGATTTCCCGTGGATATAGAACTCTGTGAATCTGAGTCTTATCTTTATCATTTATTAGTCGTGTGACTATGGACATTTTACTCTATTTCCTTTTCTATAATAAGAAGGTATTATCATTTGTACCACATACCTCATCAGGAGGTAGTTATGGGAAAAATAATAACAAAAACTTTGTAATAATAATAGTTGATGCTTACTTATCATTTTTTTAAAACCCTTGTACTTCGGTGTATTGTCTCATAGGTGGAAAAATGGTAAGGGTGGGCAATGGGGGTCAAGTGACCTGCCCAGGGTCACATAGCTGGGAAGTGGCTGAGGCCGGGTTTGAACCTAGGACCTCCTGTCTCTAGGCCTGACTCTCACTCCACTGAGCTACCCAGCTGCCCCCTTACTTATCATTTTAAAATGTATAAACTGCTTTATTTATACCTATATTCATATACACATAGTACATACACACTTGTGTATATAATCTCATTTGAACTTCCCAACAGTTCTTCAAATTATACACCACTGGAATTATCCCCATTTTATAAACTGAGGTTTTTTAAAAAAGTTAATATACCTATGATTGAATAATTAGTAAATATCGGGGTTTAAATTTGAACCCAAATCTAATTGACTTCAAGTCACTTTATCCATTCCCTTTGAGTCTCCATTTGTAAACCATCTAGGACTGCAGATTCTTATTTTGGGGAGTTTTGTGTAACTTTAAGTGTATTTCTCAGCTCAAAGTAATGATTCTGTCATCACACTGTTTTACTGATTATTTGGATGGAAACTTGGGGCCATATGATCAAAAATCTTGAGCTAGAAAGGACTAGAAAGGCCATCAGGGCCAACACCTTCATTTTATGAATGAGGAGCCTAATGTTCTAGGAAACTAATTAACCAAAGGTCATACAAATAGTAAGATTGAGAGGTAGGATTTGAACCCATGTCTTCTGATTTCAGTGGTGCTCAAGATTGAGTCTAGTTCATTTTTTCAATCTAGTAACATCTGTGTATATTTCCTATAGTCCTTCCTTTTTAATTATTTAAATTAATTTTATTTTTATTAATGTCATTAAATAATTAATATATCATTTGTCATTCAACTATATTTACTGCCTACTAAGTGCCAGGCACTGGTTAATACAGCTCTGGGGATAGAGAGAAAGGCAAAAACAAAACCAAAGTAAAAATCAGTTTTTGCTCTCAAGGAGCTCATAGTCTAATGTGTCTAAGTCAATCAAGTAATGATCATTACAAAAGGAAATAAATCTCAAAGAAATTGCAAGAGGAAAACCCCACAAGCATTTCTCCATCTCAACAAAGATGATATTAATTTGATCTTGGACACAGCTAATAGCTACCATGCCAGAATTAGAAAAGTCTGAAAGACTGACCTGACTTATAGGCAGTAATGCTTCATTTAAAGAAGCTCTGTAGACATGTTTATGTTTTATCCTGTATCATCCCCAAAGGACTCCTGGGTCAATTGTCTATAGCTAGAACATTGTGTATACTTGATTTGCACAGAAACAAGGACCTCTTCCAAGTAGCTATTATGTTTTTTCAATCAATAAGACTTGATTTTATGGGTGTTTAAAATCACACTAGCAAGACTCATGAGTACAATGGTTAGGTGTTGTACAAAGTCCAGCAGAGACTTCTGCCAATTTCCATCATCCTTGTAAACTGAAACACCCTAAAATATTGCCCTTGAGATCTTTCTGGGCCATTGCCAACCTTGTCCATTGGAAACTTGAAATAAAAAGAAGTCTCTTCCAAGGAGTCTAGGATATTTTTCAGAATAAGAGCTCTACTTGTCTGGAAATTTAGTTGAATTTCCCCTTTGCTCTCCCTGAAACACATCAAGTGGTTTATTTGTTTGATCTTCCTGCGCCTTTGGTAAAAGGCTCATAGGATTTTCAATTGAAAGAAATCTTAATGATCATCTAATCTAACTCTATCATCATTTTACAAGAGAGGAAACAGACCTAGAAAGAAATGACTTCTACAAAATTGCATAAGGAATAAGAAGTAGAGCTAGGATTTGAACTCAGGTTTTCTGACTTCACACACCATCATCATCTTCTTCCAAGCTGAATGCTGGCAACTTCCTTTTCCAGTCCCCAATTTTTTTTTTTCATTTTTCTATCATTTAACAACTGCTAAAATCCCATTTTCTGTGAAACCTTCCTATTCAAGAGATTCCTAATTTTATTCCATTAATGTCCTGGGGCATCTTGTGTCTGAGGCAGTGTGGAAAGAGTGCCAGACTTGGAGTCAGAAATGAATGAATCCATGAAATCCATGAAAAGGCGTTCATTAAGAGCCATTCAGGTCCTGGGCTGAGTTCTGGCGATACAAAACCAAGCTAGCAAGATTTCTGCTCTCTCTTCTCAAGGAACTTAAATTCTAACAGAGGAAGATAATATTAAAGGGCAAGTAAAGGGCAAAATTCAGAAAGGTTACTCACAAAGCAATGTGGGTTAGGGATGGATGAGAAGGGCAGGGGACCTTGTTAGATGAGGTGAAAGTTTACCAAGCTGAGACCAGAGCCTCAGAGCTTCGAGTTCCAATTGGAAGAAAAGTCCAGAGTGCAGGTGACATGAATGAGATAGATGGCAAATACAGGGTGGGAGAGATCAACCACAGATGGTGAAGGTTCTCTATTCAAAGACTCAAGATTGGAGGAAGCCAGAGTCCAGAAGGCATGATTTGGAGATAACCTAGATTCAAATCCTGCCCAGATTACTTTTAGCTGTGTGGCCACAGGGAAATGACAAACTGGCAACTGTTCTGAGTTAAGTTACTTTAGCTGTAAATTGGAAACTATAAAATCTTTGGGACCTTCCTCACATAGTTTTGGGAGGTTTAAATGAGACAAAATATTTAAAATGCTTTGCAAACTTTAACATCTATATAATTGTTGGCTATTATCATTAATTATTAAGTACACTTTGAACATCAAGATCCAGGTTGTACTGAGGTTTGGTAAGGATCCTGAGTGAATAGCATAAAGTCATATTGTCAATTTTTAAAGAGAAATGGCTTTTTGTTATACTTCAGTGTCCTAAGAATCCATGAGTTTGATGGTGAGGGTCACATCTCTTTCAATATAAATAACACAAAAACCCTCTATTATTCTGATCCAACAGAAGTACATCAGCCAACCTCATGTCCAGTCCCCATGAATTCAGGTAGGTGGGTCTTCAGAAAACAGACCCATAGACTATACCTAGCTAAAACCCAAAGCCTTTCCAATTGGGTAAGATCTGTTTGTACTCCACAAACATAATATTTGAGAACCCAGGGTCACCTCTTTACCACAATGGGGTATAAAAATTGAGTGCTGCTAAAAGTGTTTCTTAACAGTGGGTACAAAGTTTTTTAATTTCTTAAGTAAGCTAAACATTCCTCTAATCTAATTTTTAAAAATGTTAGTAACTTGCTTAGCTAGTGCTTCATTCTACCCAGATAAAATGAAGAGAAATTTCATTTCAGCCTAAATCTAAATGATCACCAATCCAGAATTAGTGGGATCTAAATTAGATTTTACTGAATATACTTAAGACTGTGTTTTCACTGAAAATTTTATATAGTCTATCTTTTTGCATTGTTTATGTTTTGTCTCAGATTACCAACCAAAAGAGATATGGGACTATAATAAAAAATTTTGATATGGTGTCTAGCCCAAGGCCACCTATAATCAGACACTTAAAGGTACCTTTTAGCAAAGAAATGATTGTATGAAACAATTTTTTTTTCATAGTACCTACTATGGACTAAGTACTATGCTATGCACTGGATAATGCAGGTAGGCATTACTGTTACTTGCCTTCATTATCCACAACACATGGTCCATACTAAGCACTTAATAAAAAAATAATAATTCAATCAGTGCAGTGAATAGAGTGCTGGGTCCAGAGTCAAGAAGACCTCGTTGTTCTATAAGGCTTTGTTGGTGGGGTTGTGAACTTATCCAACCATTTTGGAGAGCAATTTGGAACTATAACTAAAAGACTATAAAATTGTACATAACCTTTAATCAAGCAATATTGTTACTAGATTTGTACCCCCAAAGGGTACAAAGAAAAAGGAAAAGGAAAGAGCCCTATATATACACACAAATATTTATAGCAGCACTTTCTGTGGTGGTAAAGAATTGGAAATTGAAGAGATGCCCATAAATTGGGGAATGAATGAACAAGTTGTGTTATATGACTGTGTTGGAAAATTATTGTGCTATAAGAAAAGACTTAGTAGGATGTTTTCAGAAAAACCTAGGAAAACTTATATTAACTAATGCATTGTGAAATGAGCAGAAACAGGAGAAAATTGTACACAGTAACAGCAATAGTGTATAATAATCAACTGTAAATGACAGCTATTTTCAGCAAAAGAATGATCCAAAGCAATTCTGAAGGACTTATGATGAAAAATGCTACCCACCTGAAAGAAGCAATGGTGTCTAAATGCAGTTTAAAAACATACTTTAAGAAATTTCTTTATTATTCTTGGTTTTTGACCTGTTTTCTTTTACATGTCTAATATGAAAATGTCTTGCATAATTTCACTTGTATAATCCTTGTGAAATTAATTGCCTTCTCAAGGAGTTGGGAGGGATGAGGAGAGAAAGAATTTATAACTCAATTTTTAAAACAAGAATGTTAAAAAAGTTCCTTTACATGTATGTGAGAAAAAATTAAAAAAATAAATGAAAAGTGAATAAAAGAAAAATACTTTTTTCCCAATGAAAGCCATGCAAAAGAGGAAGAGCTATCTTAGGAAAGTAGTAAGAGTTTTCCCAGCAGAGGTTTAATGGCCACATTGTAGGGGGAATTATTGGTTTGGTATGAGTTAGAGAAAAATGTCCTTTGAGGTCCCTGAGTTTCTATGATTTTCATTCTTACCAGGGGTCTAGTAAGAACTTAAATCTCTTGACTTATAGGTCAGTGTTCTCTCCACTCTTCTTGCACTTGCCTAATCGTCTTCTAAATCCTCTAGAATAGTCTTTTTAAACCGTCATAACTTCTTAATTCAGAAAGCACTTATTGAATGCCTTCTCTGGGTCCATGTGCTTGGTCCTGTATAAAATATATTCTTGTCTTTTAGAAGTTTACAATCTCAGTAGAAAGATAAGAGCTCTAAAACAAGAAAATAACAATAATAATATTACAATTATATTAACTAGCATTTGTACAACTCTTAAAGATTTGTAAAGTACTTTATGATTATTTCATTTTATCCTCACAACAACCCGGGGAGGTAGGTGTTATTATTCTTCTCCCCATTTTGCATAAGAGAAAACTGAAGCAAACAAAGGCTAAAAAACTTGTCTAGGATCACATTGCTTAAATTTTAGGTCAGATTCTCACCTGGGCCTTCCTGACTTCAAGTATATTCGTGCTATCCATAGAACAGCTCTGATTTCTTCTTAACACTGCATGTTCATAGTCTTTGACTATTTGAGGAATAATGTGTAATCCTATAAATTTGACTAAATTCACTCTATTTTTGGGAGGAAGTCTTTGTTTTAGACCTTTATAGCCACCACTATTGTTACACAATGCCCTCTATTTCTCATTTGGTGATAAATTTTAACTTTATCCATATATATCTTCCAGGTATAATATTTCATGCTCTGCTAATTTACTTATGATATCACCTTTTATGTCTAAATCATGTACCTATTTTGACCTCCTCTCAGTATACAGTGTGAGATGTTGGTCTCTGCCTAATTTCTGCCAAATTGCTTTCCAATTTTCCTAACAATTTTTGTCAAACAATGAATTCATGCCCTAAAATCTTGGATCTTTAGAGTTATAAAACACTAGATTATTATGATTATTTACTATTGTGTATTGTATATACCTAATCTATTCCATTGGTTCACTACTGTATTTATTAACCAGTATCAGATTGTTGTGATAATTATCACTGTATAATACAATTTGAGATCTGGTACTTTTAAGCCACTCTCCTTCATATTTTTTCATGGTTTCCTTTGTTATACTTGACTTTTTTTTGTTCTTCCAAATGAATTTTGTTATATTTTTCTAGCTCTATAAAATAATTTTTGCTAATTTGATTGATACGGCACTGAATACATTACTTTAAGTTGGATTCTCACTTTTATTGTATTGACTGAGCCTCCCTGTGAGCAATTAATATTTCTTCAGTTGTTTAGATCTGATTTTAGTTGCATGAAAAGTGTTCTGTAATTGTGTTCATATGGTTCCCGGTTTTTTTTCTTGGCAGGTAGACTCCCAGGTGTTTGATATTGTCTGAATTTCTCTTTCTAGCTCTTGCTGCTAGATTTTGTTGGTAATATATGGAAATTCTGTTGGTTTGTCTGAGTTTATTTTATATCTTGTGACCTTGCTAAGGTTGTTGATTATTTCAATTACTTTTTTAGTTGATTCTTTAGGATTCTTTAAGTATTCCATCATATCTTCTGCAAAAAGAGAGAATTTTGTTTCTTCATTGCCTATTCTAATTCATTCAATTTCTTTTTCTTCTCTTGTTGCTCTAGCTAGCATTTCTAGTAAAAAATATTTTATTTTAAATATTTGCATGAATAGTGATCAAGGAAATTGGTCTATAGTTTTGTTTTTCTGCTTTTGTTCTTTCTGGTTTAGGTATCAACACCATACTTGAGTCACAAAAGCAATTTGATAGGACTCTTATTTTGTGTCCTGCCCTGCTCCCCCACCCCCAATTAATTTACATAGTATTGGACTTTAACTGTTCTTTAAATTTTGGTAGAATTGACTTGTGAATCCATCTGGTTATGGAGACTTTTTCTTAGGGAGCACACTGATTACTTGTTTAATTTTCTTTTAAAAAGTAAGTTATTTAACACATTTTCTCTTCTGTTAACATTGGCATTTTATATTTTTATAAACATCCATCCATTTCACTTGGATTGTCAGATTTATTGCCATGTAATTAGGCAAAATAGCACCAAATAATTGTCTTAATTTCCTTTTTGTTGGTGGTGAATTCACCCATTTTATTTCTGATAATTTGGTTTTCTTTTTCTTTTTTTCCTAATCATATTGAACTGATATTTTATCTATTTTATTATTTATTTTTTCATAAATCCAGATCCTACTTTTATTCACTAGTTCAGTATTAATTTCTTCTTTGAATTTTAGGATTTCAAATTTGATGTTGAACTGGAGATTTTTAATTTGTTCTTTTTCTAAATTTTTAGTTGCTTGCCCAATTCATTGATCTTCTCTTTCTCTATTTTATTGATGTAAGTGTTTAGAGATATAAAATTTCCCTAGTACTGCTTTGATTGCATCCCATAAGTTTCAGTAAGTTGTTGTCATTTGTTGTCATTCTCTTTAATAAAATTATTGATTGTTCCTATGATTTGTTCTTTGACCTACTCATTCTTTAGGATTAATTTCCAATTAATTTTAAATCTATGGTTCATAGCCCTTTTTTGAATGTACTTTTTATTGCATTTTGGTATGAAAAAGATATATTCAATATTTCTGCTTTTTTGTATTTGGTTGTGAGATTTTTATACCCTAATAAACACTCATTTTTGTGAGGGTACCATGTACAGCTGAGGAAAAAAAGTATACTCCTTTCCATTCCCATTCAGTTTTTTCCAGTGGTCTATCATATCTAACATTTTTATGGGCAAGTTCATCCTATTCATATTCAAAGTTAGAATTACTAGTTGTGTATTTCCCTGCATCATATTTTTTCTCATTGTTTATCTCGCTCTCATCCCTTCTCAGAATTCTAATTTACTTCTGCCTCACTAATCCATACACTCTGCTAAGAATCCCTCTTTTATCCTATCCTCTTACCCTTCTATTTCTCTGTAAATTAAGAAGACTTTCTATCCTAGAGATGTGTTATACTTTTTATAACTCCATTTCAATGAAAACAAGGTTCCTGCCCTACCCAACCTCTCCTCTATCTTTACTTCCATTGTAACTATTATTTCATTCATGCCACTTTTGCATAATTTTCTTCATTTTACCCATACCTACCTAATTTTAATTTTTTAGGATACTGCCATCATAATCAACTCAACCCCATGTTTTTATCTATGTATACTTGATCCAATTGCCCTAGTAATTATGACATTCTTAATAGTTACAAATATAATTTTCCCATGTAAGTAAACAATTTACTTTATTAAGTCCTTCATAATCAGACTTTCATGTTTACATTTTTATGTTTTTCATAATTCTTCTAATTTTCTTCTGCAAATTTTCTCTTCAGTTCTGATCTGTTCCACAAAAATGCCTTAAAGTCCCTTAGTTCATTAAATACTTACTTTTTCCCTTGAAGAATTCTTAGCTTTGCTGGTAAGTTATTCTTGATGATGAATACTACTCCTTTGTGCTTCATACTATAATATTCTACACTCTTTGGTCTTTTAATGTAGTAGCTGCTAAATTTTGTGTTATTCTGATTGTAGCACCACAATATTTAAATTTTTCTAATTGCTTATAATATTTTCTCCTTTATCTGAGAGCTCTGAAATTTAGCTACATCATTCTCATGATTTCTCCTTTGGGGTTTCTTAAAGGCAGTGATTGATGGATTTTAAAATTTTCTTTTTTGATCCTCTAGGCCTAAAACTTCAGAGCAATTTTCTTTAAAAAAAAAACAAAACCTTATATTCTGTCTTAGTAATAACTCTAAGACAGAAGGGCAAGGGCTAGGCAAAGTGGGATTAAGTGACTTGCCCAAGGTAACACAGTTAGGAAGTGTTTGAAGTCAGATTTGAATACAGGTCCTCCAGATTCCAGGCCAAATACTCTATTCACTGTTCTATCTAGCTGTACCAATGGCATTTTTTTCTTTATAATTTCTTGAAGTATACAACCTAGACTCTTTTTTTGATAGCAATTTCCATGTAATCCAACAATTCTATTTTTCCTTATCTGTTTTCCAGGTCACTTGTTTTCTAATGGGAAATTTCACATACTCTTCTATTTTCATTCTTTTGATTTTATTTTTTCCTAATGACTTATGAAGTCATTAGCTTCTCTTTGTCCAATTCTAACTTTTTTGAGGAATTATTTTCTTCAGTAAGTTTTTGGATCTCTTTTTCCAATTACTTGACTTTGTTTTCATAATTTTCTTGATTTGCTTGCATTACTCTTATCTTTTTTGATAGTTTTTCCTCAATCTCTCTTATTTGACTTTTAAAGTTTTTTTTTAAGTTTTTCCAAGAACTGTTTTTGGACTTATGATCATTTTACATTTTTCCTTTAAGCTTTCCAAGTAATTGTTTTCATTTCATTTCTTTCTTCTGAATTTGAACCTTGATCTTTTCTATCATCATAGTAGCAATCTATGGTGGTGTAACCATCAGATGAAAGTTCCTGAAGCTTGCATAGCTACTCCTAGGGCTTTCTGTTTATTGACTAGGAGGTATGTGCCTAGTGCTATCTGCATTTTTCTCAGGCTGGACCACTACCCAGAGAGTTCAGATCTTTCCTAATTTTCTCTTAAGTTTTCTTAGACAGGATGACTGCTTTATCCCAACTTTTAGATATTTCTTCTACTCTAAAATTCACTTTGAGGCATTATTTTAAGTTATTAGAGGAGAGAGACTGGAAGAGGAGAGAGAAGAAGGTAATTTCCTGCCTTATTCTGCCATCTTCTCCCAGCAGAGATTTTAAAAGGATGAACAATTTGCATTATTATGAAGGGGGTATTAAAAAGAAGTTTTTTTCAAAATTCTAAATTTAGAAGGGGTCATATAGATTGTTGATTGGGACAGAGGACCTATAAATCATTTTGTTATGTTTTTAAGATGCTACAAAAAAAGAAAGAGAAGGGTGGATTGGAAGGCTATATTAGGAGAAAATGGGATGAAAGAGAGAGGAATCTGTTAACACACATAATCATAATGTATAAGTAGAACTTTATAAAAATATGGAACAGGTGGAGGGAGAAAGTGTCACTTATTTCACTTTCTCCAAAACTGGTCTAATGTGGGCAGAACACAGACACACACACACACACACACACACACACACACACACACACACACACACACACCACAGAGTATTTTGTATAGGAATACATTCTTCTCAACAGGGATATAGATAGGAATAAGAAGAAGGGAAGGGAGAATATATGAAGAAGGATAGATTTAGAGAAGAATTAACCAGAAGCAAAACAAACTTTAAGTTTAGAAGAGGTTAAAAGGAAAAAAGAAAAGATAATACCTTGAAATAAATAGGAAGAGAGTATAGAGAGGAAAAAGTTTTAAGAGCATAAGATGAAGAGAAATAAACATTTAGCTCCCAAAGTTGTTAAAGTGAAGCATTCATATATACAAATGGAAGAAGTTGGCAGAAGGGATTAAGCAAAATCCAGCAATATGTTGTTTACAAGAAACACACTTCAAATATAAGACTTACAGAGTTAAAATGGGGAGTGGGCAAAATCTATTATACCTCAACACAAAAAAACAAAGGTAGCAATTACAATTTTGGAGAAAGTAGTAGCAAAAATAGACTTAATTAAAAGATAAAGAGAACTACATTTTTTGCTGAAATGTAACAGACAGTGAATTGATTTAAATACCTGACATATGTGTAGCAAATGGCAAAGCTTCTAAATAATTAAAGGAAAAACTAAATTAATTATAAGGAGAATTAGATGGTAAAACAGTAATAGTGGTGGAACTCAATTTATTCCTATCAACTCTAGATAAAACTAACCAAAAAAGAAAAGAAAAAGTTTAAGAACATAAAAAATTTTAAGAATCACATATGATAGGTCTCTGGCAAATATTGAAAGGAAATAGAAAGATATATACTTATTTCTCAGCTGTGTTTGAAACCTTAATAAAATCTGATCATGTCTCAGGACATTAAAGCCTCACAAGCCAATGCAGAAAAGCAGAAAATATTATTCATATCCTTCACTGACCACAATGCAATAAAAATTATATTTAATTAAAGGTCTGCTGAAAAAAGCTATTAAAAATTAACTGCTATTTGACACTGTACTAGAATTTCCAACAATAGCAGTAAGACAAGAAAAAGGTATTGAAGAAATAAGCATAAGTAAAGAAGAAACAAAATTATTACTTTTTCCAGCTGATATTATGGCATATTTAAGGAATCTGAAAAAGTTAACTAAAAGTCAGTTTAAACAATCACTTCAGCAAACTAGTAGGATTTAAAATAAATCCACAAAAGTCACCAGCATTTCTACATGATACTAATAAAATGCAGAAAGAGGAAAAGACAAAATCTATTCATAACAACTATAAAATATAGGGGAGTTTACACAAAGATAGACATAAAAACTATGTAAATGCATCTACAAACCACTGTTTATAGAAATACCTAAATTTGGGGGAAATATTAATTGTTCATGAGTAGGATGAATCAATGTAAAAAATGGAATAACTAATTAAATTAATTTGCTTATCCAATGTTATACCAATCAATACATCAAAGGATTGCTTTATAGAACCAGAAAAAAAATAAAAAAATTCATATGGTTGCAAAACAGGTCAAGAATCTCAAGGGAGATGACAAAAAGAAATAGGAACAAAGGGATCTAGTAATGACAAATCTTAAACTATAATACAAAGCAGTAATTCTCAAAACATTTTGGTATTGGTTAAAAAATAGAGAACTTAATCAGAGGAATCAGGTTCAGAATATATGGAAGCAAACTTGTCTAGTATTCTAGTATCTGATAAAAACAAGGATCTTATACCTTAGAATGCTTTACTAATAATTAACTTCTATTTCTTCATCTATAAAATGAGAGATAAAAAAATTTGCCCTTCTTGCAAGACCTCACAGGGTTTTTCTAAGGGTCAAATGAGACATTGCATGTGAAAATGTTCTGCAAACTATTATACAAAGCTATTTCCCCAGAAAACCACAGGATTTAGAGTCAAGACAGAGCTCATGGATTCTTAATTTGAGGTCTATGGACCCTTAAAGGAAACTTAAAGAGTCTGTGTAAAGATTTCAAGGGGGTTGTGAACTTCAGAAGGAAAAAAAAATACATTTTTATTTCAATAGAATTTATTTCCTTTGAAATCTTATGCATTTCATTTTACACATTTAAAAACATGACTCTGAGAAGGGGTCCATTGAGCAGCAGACTGCTAAAAGGGTCCATGGGACAAAAAGGAAAAAGTTAAGAACCCTTCGTTTATATCCTGTGCAACCAGGAAAATCATTTAACTTTTCCAAGCTCTTTTTATTGTCTATAAAATGGGAATAATAGAATAATAGCACTCAAACTGCAGGGTTTTCAATTCTTAAAGAATTGAAAATTAGTACCCAGGGGGGAAAGAATAACATAAAGAGGGGTGTGTGTGTGTGTGTGTGTGTGTGTGTGTGTGTGCTACAACATATTATAAATAAATAGGGCAATACAGAGAAGTGGGGTAAATATAGTCATCCAAGAAATGTATGAGAGAAAAATGTAGTCACATGTTGAGAGGAAGCACTAAACAATGGACAATCCATATCCTGCATTGTTATCTTCACATTTTCAATGAAGGAGGATGCCCTACCACATTGGGAGGACTTCCTTGTAGAAGATCATGGATAAATCTGGCTCAGGCATAGATGGATTGCAATCTGTATTCATGGAGGCAATGCTCCCATCAGTGAAGTAACAGATCTATTTAAGCATCCCAGAAAAGGAGGAAAACATTTTGTCAAAGTAGTACCAGAAAATTATACCCATCTAGGTGTATTTACATATACATATTACATGCATACATACATATGTTTGCAAACTGGCAGACTTTAAAGTATTCTATAAATTCTGGTTACTAGTAAGACTGCATTGTCTCGACTGGTCCAGATTTAGGTCTGCCCGAGTCCGGCTGCGCTGTGGATGACCTCTCAAGGTCCCAGCCTGTCCAAAGATTCTATAAGATCGTGAGGGGAAAAGCCTTAACTCTGGCTTCCCTGCCCGAGGCTGAGTTTTTATCATTGCCAGAGCAGTGTTTAAGCACAGGCATCTACTTTTCTCACAAAGACAGGCTGGAGATTAAGGGGGGAAAGAGTGCCAATGATTTCATCTTAGTCTTTTCAGTTAAAATTACTTTTCACAAAATATCAAATCTTCTGTGAAGGTTATAATAGAGGACTTAAGTAAAGCTTAGTCCATTTATTAAGACATAGGATACCTCCCTCGCCTGGAGGAACAACAGCCTGTGGTTTACTCAGATTTATGCCCAAGTTTGTCTAATCAATCAATCTGTAAACATTATGTAAATGTGTGTAAACCCAAACTTAGCTCAGCCTTTACATATGTATTGTTATGTAAATTTGTAAATTATCAATCTTGTTAATGCAAATATTAATATAAACTTGACATTAAACACAAGTTTACTCAGACTTGCTTGTTGAGGCCCAGATGATTTATATTAATATGTAAACAGCAGTGGTGCCCTTATATTGTGCTTTGGAAAACACTATGGATCCGGAATGGAAGTCACTTAGTGAATAATGTCCCATCCTCACCAAGTCTTTCATGGGGACTAGACACACCAGTTTAGAGAACTCCTGAGACTACAGAGCTACCCCAAACCCTTAAAAACCATCTAGTCTCCCTTCCCTCCAATTTTCAGATGAGTTTACCAAGGGCTAGAGAAGGGAAGCTGCTTTCCCAAGTTAGTGAAGCAAAATCATATCTATAATTCAATTCTCCTAATTTATTGTCCAATGGTTCCTCCAAATAATTAATTGCCTTTTATTTTTTGTCCCCCACACAAAGCAAGTTCTAAATGGAGGGGGGGGGAGAATTAATTTATTCATTCATTAAAACTATATTCTAAGCCCCATAAAGGCAATGTTTGTATCTTTTCCATCTCTGTCCTGGTGTCTGACAGTGCTCTACCCGTACCCCTTTAGGACATCCATGATTCCATCTGTGCAGATGGATGGTGGAGATGATCACCCCACCATATCCTCTCAGCCTGGGAAATTCTTGTCCATGTTTTCCCACAAATTCTCTGTAGAATATCTACTGAATATCCAAGTGGCTCTTCCTCTTGTTCTTCTAACATTTTAGGATTACCTATATGCAACTCGGGCTGACCATCTCTTTTCTTTTATTCTTATTATATGACTAACTGACCTCTTTCTAGTTATATATATATCTTTGTGTGTTTTATATCATTTTATGGATGTAAACCATCTTGGGTAATGTGCTTTAAGTTCACATGTGCACACTATAGTTCTTTCAGTTGTTCTTTGGATTATTTGGAATTGTAATTCTTCTGAGACTGTAGTAAGTGTTTGATGAGTATCAGGCATATCACTACTGAAAGAAAATTGGTGATAAAGGTACAAATAACCTTTGTGTCAGAGACTTTTGTCTAAACCAGAGTCTAGGGACACTTATTAGAATTTTTAATTCTAATATCCCCAAAATAATATCCTCGTTTCATATCCCCCAAATAAATGATCCATTATTTGAAGCTCACAAAAGTTACTAACACACCTTACATGGGTTTTCAAAGCTCAAAACATGAATCATTTTATTTAGAAAGCAGTGGAAGCAGACAGGACTCAGCTTTGAACCACTCCTCTACCTTGCACTTAAACTCATCAGTTGGCTCTTTATATGGCTGACCACTCTTGGAGTTCAAGCATAAAATGTTGTGACACTACTCATTTCAAGAACCTCCACCACTTTGCATCCCATTAACAATCAGCCAGTAGACTCAATTAGCTTTTAACAAAGTCATTTTCTCAAATGACATAACAAGAATGATTGTTATGAAACATCCCTCCACCAACCTTAGTTGATTGAGATTTCCGATATATACACACTAATTCTTTGAGAAAAGTACCCTTGGGGGTACAGACTTGAAGTATAGTGGTAATCCAACATATTTAATGAGAGCATATGTGGAAAGAAAAACTCACAGCTCAAGAACTCTTCTAGCTTCTTCAAGGCTCTTCTGGTCTTTTCTCCTTTTGAAGCCATCATGAATTTAATGTGGTGTCTATCTTGGATGGTTGTTTGGTAGGTTTACCAATCTTACACTAAGGCAGCTAGATGGATTGAGCATTGGGCCCAAACTTAGGAAGACCTGAGTTCAAGTGTGGCCCCAAACATTTATTAGCTAGGTGGACAGGTCACTTAACCTTTGTTTGTCTCAGTTTCTTCATCTGTACAGTAGAGATAATAATAGCATCTTCTATCTAAGATTGTTGTGAGGAACAAATAAGATAATTGTAAAGTTCTTAGCAAAGTGCCTGGCATAAATTAGGAGCAATATAAATGCTAGATATGATGATGATGAGGAGGAGGAGCAGAAAGAGGGTGCTTACAAGGCTGATATCTCTTTTGGATCTGTTGATCTGCTCCCTGGCCTGGCTCCTAGATAGACAGCTTTAGTCTCTACTACCTCTAGTTTCAGGCTCAGTTTCAGTCCTCAGCTAGGGCAAATCTCTGCTGCAGAGGAGCAGAAACCTTTCCCTTAGACTGGCAATCTTTCCAGTTCTGTTCCTGAGAGTTTCGGTTCGAAGGCTATTTCCTGTGCAAATGAGCTCCCCAAAGTTTCCCATCTGTTATTAGATCCAGTATGATCCATTCGCATCTGAAAGGGGCTCACCTCTCCAAGGGTGCAAATGTGATCTGAGTGAGGTATGCCCTTAACCTCAATATCTTTGTAACTTAACCCTATCAACCTGGAAATTTTCTGAAGTCTTAAGGAGGAACAGAACACCCATGTGTCCTACTCACCGACCAGCAAACCTCCCTAAGATAGATGAATATTTTCAGTGACTTACGGTATTGCCCTCGGTTGGTTTCAGCAGAATGGTCAAAACTTGCTCTTCCAGGTTGGCGCTTCCCTCCATGATCTCTCTGTCATTGCTTTTATCTAAAGATTCTCACCTCCCGCTAATTTGAGCAAACATTATGCATTATTTGGTCCCTTGTGGTCATCCATTGTTCTGTTTTCTTCAGATCTCAGTTTCTGCAGGGCTTGTCTGTTGCCCTTCGAAGTTCTGCCATCCTACTCATCCTCTAAGAGATGGCACTCATTCTCTTTACCAAAGGGTCATCTCTTTAGTAACTAGTCTATAGGAAGAAGAACAAAGATGTGTTTTTAGTTATACACAGACCTCTGGGACAGATTGCCTCCATTATTCTTAAGCCCACTGCCCCCCACAGTTTCAAGTCTCATAGGAAAAAAGACTCCAAGATTCATGTCAGCTCGTGGTTTACTGCTTACTGCCGTCTCCATCAATACTTATGTGCTATGTCTCCTGCTTGTGCTAGAGTCTCCTAGACATAGGGAGAGCACCTCCTTCTCTAGCCCACTGTCTCTTTCTCTCCTTCCCCTGGGGTAGTTCAAATTATCTGAGTCAAACTACCTTCATGAAACATACAGAATATTGAAGGAGGGCAGAATAATCTCCTTTGGGCTCTGTCTGTACACTGAGGGGAAAAGGTATTTGTAATTTCTACAACAAAGAAATGGATTCTGCAGTAGCCATTTAGAATCATTGAAAGCAGTGATCATTTTTCCAAATGCAATCCAGCCTTATTTCCTTCTCCTGAATAATTCTGGACCCAGCTCATTGTCCATCTGTATATATTGATATGCATATTGATGGACTAATTTGATAAACTGCCCATCTAGTGCATGTCATGGTCTGGGCTGTATGTGGTTTTCATTGATTTTCTTTTCCCAGTATAGAGAGTTAGACCAGTTTGTTATACATTGCTATAGTTTTCATTTAAGTGGCTTTATAGTGTTTCTAGCTTGAGGCAGTCACTAATAATGCAAAGAACTGACATTTATAAATCATCTTACCTATACAAAGCACTTTTCAAAACCACACAATCTTGAAAGGGATCTCAGAGACATTCTAGCTCAACCTTCACCTCAATTCTGTCTTACAAAATCCCCAACAATAAATATCTAGCTTTTTCTTGGATTCTAATTCAATTCAATAAACAATTATTAAGCATCTACTATTTGCCATAAATGGTGCCAGTTGCTGAGGATACAAACACAAAAGTTTGAAAGACCTCCAATGAGAAGGAGCTCCCTTCCTCTCTAGTTAGGTCTTATCCCTTTTAAATAGCTCTAATTGTTATGCTATTTTCCCATATACTAAGCCTAAAATCTTTGTTAAATATGATTTTTTACTCTTGTTTTGTTCCATCATCATAACTGAACTAGCAGGAAAATGGCCTGAATCAGGTCTAGCCAAAAATAAGACAGGTGGATACATGGGTAAATAATGGTTCATTTGGAAAAAAGATCTGGGGGTCTTAGTAATCTGCAAACTCAGTATGAATCAGTAGTTCACGATGGCAATCAGAAAAAGTTAATGAGGTTTAAGGCTGCATTATGAGACCCATAGTGTCCACTCATTACTTTTGGTTCAACTTTCCAGGTCAATAGAAAGAAAAAGGAAGGCTAGTTGTTTTTCCACATGACAGACCTTCAAATCCTTAAAGTCAGCTCTCATGTCATTACCCCTTTCCTTACCTATTAAACATCTTCAATCTCTTCAAAGAGACTCTCATAGATTGTCATCTCAAATCCCCTCTTTCTCATGGTTGCCCTTCTCTTCTTCCTGATGGAGATTCTTGCAGTAATCCTGCATTACAGATATGTATTCTGTGTCCTTCCTAAAAGGCAGCAACCAGAACTGAGCAAAGTACACTAAATATGGCCTGATCAGGGCAGGGGGTGGCAGTGCCCTATGTCCTGGACACTAGGTGTCTCATCCTGCAGGCTAAAACTTCATTAGCTTTTCTGGGGACTATATTGAACTTGACACATGTTGAGCTTGACAATTGCTAAGACCCTCCAGATATTTTTCAAAAGAACTGTTATCTAGTTGTGTATCCATCAATCTTGTATTTAGGTGGTCCTAACTCTAGCCAGTCCCCTGATAACTCAGGTTTGGTACTGGAACAAAATGAATCATGCATAAGTCATTCAGTGGCTACCAAAAAGATTTACTTGGCTACAGTGGGAGAATATTCAACAAGTAAAGGCATTGAGTGCACCTCAAGTTTGATTCAGCTGAAGGAATCTCCACTGCTTGAGTAGCCCATTGTGATCCACCATTCAAGCACCAGAAGATCCCTGAAGCTTCTTGTGACTGCTTTGACCTCAGGAGATCAGAATTGATAAGATATCAACAATCCAAGTCTTTAGTATCCAGAGCCAACCAAATCTCAAGGATGATTTCAATCTTATTTAAGGAAAAATGATCTTAACTTGCATAGATGAGGGGATTAGGATATTCCTCTTAGCACAAATCTGCACTTTTGAAGCTGAGTGGATTTGGGAAATCCAAATTTAAAAAAAAAACTTTACATTTATCCCTCATAAAGCTTATTAGACCAGGACCATTTTTCTAGCTAGTCAAGATCTTTTTGGATTCATCTTATGACATTCGCTGTGTTGGCTGCGTCTCCTAATTTTGAGTCTTGTACACATCTGAGAAGTGTGTCACTCATGGCTTTACTTTACTCACTGATAACAATGTTAAACTTCTGTAAAAATTCCCTGAGGTTCATGGGGCAAGTATGGTTATCTTTGGGGAACAGGTAAAGAAACAGATCAAGACTGTTTTGTGTGTGTTTTTTTTTTTATGGTCATACAACTTAATGAGTGTGATATTGAGGAGTTCAATCAGCACCCACTGATTTAATGCCCAAATCTTTTTACCCTAAATCACATTGTCTCTCTGCCACACATAGGAATATTTGAAGAACCTTGACATGAATAAAGAATCCTGTTGTTTGGGCTTTATTTAGGATTAAGGTTCTTAATTTTTTTGGTATGTCTTGGCCCTTTTTTGGCAAAATAGTGAAGACTATGGACCTCTGAATAATGTTTTTAAATACATAAAATTAAATATATAGGATTACAAAGGAAACTAGTTACATTGAAATGTATATACATATACACGTACACACACAGAGTTCACTGGCCTTAAGTTAAGAGGCCCTGATGCTGTCCAGTACTTTCAGTGGCACATCTTCTTTCTTAACTGAGGATGCTTTGGACATATACATTACTTAGTATTTCAACCAGGATGAATCAGTAGGCTTCTGAATGAGAGGACCTGGGCTCCTTACTTGATGTCAGCAACACAGCAAAATTAATTAATAAATTCATTTCAGAAGTCTCTGTTGTCGTAAACATGATTTTAATGTACAAGTGGGAGGTATCTTTTCTGACGAGAGTCTTTGAGGCTGCATTTTCTCTTACTAAATCAAATACTTCTTTAAAAAACAACAATAAATGATAGGAACATTGGAATCTTTTATTCTCTATTCCTCTCAGGCCTGTGGTAATAAAGAGGCACCTGAGTAGGACTTTCATGGATAGAGTGAATGCTAAGCTGAGTAGATTCATAATAAACATTTGATGAGTTGAATCAAATTAATTCAGACTCTCTTAATTTGGTATCTAGGCTAGGATACTAGGAAGAAATTAGCAAATCCCTTCTTCAGAAGGAATGCAAAATGTTTAAATGAGATTATAAGAATAACTTTTAAAATACTTGAGATCAGGCCTTTAGAAGTTTGAAATCCTTTCCACATCATGACTTTTGCCATTGCAACTTTGACATATGGTAGGTCAGCATAAGAAATGAAGTGAGAAAATTTTCGCAGTTTTGCAGAATCTCCAGATACATACAAAGGCCAACAGACAAAACAGAAAAAAGTTTAGAAACTCAGAAATGCATAAAATCTAGGTATTGTATTACATAATGTCGATATACTTCATCTTTTGATACCATAAATATATTCAATGTAAACACCCCCAAAAAGAAAAAAAATCAAACTTCTCTGGTACCAAGGGAGAACCAAAAAATTTTATGTGGATTTTCCATATAAATCATGGGAACACTGGGAGAGAATATCTCTACTTACACGTGATGGACATGTGGATTGAAGCTATAACTAGAAAATTTTTGACTTGTGGCAAAAGTAGTGAAAGAAATGGGATTTCATTCAACTGTGGTGGAGGTGAAAACTACAACAAACTTTGGGACAGTGGCTAAGCTTTGTGCTGTCTCAAAGTCATTGTCCTTCCCTTCCCTGTCTCTCCTTCCCGTAATTCCCCCGACAATGTCAGAAGACAGACTACACAGGCTAGGGGGAGAGAGCTCTGTGCTAACTATGATCCTATTTATTAAAAATATTACAAACAATTGTGATTGATTCATTAATGTGTGTCTCAAAATACATTTTTAGGCAACACTTCAAGGTCATAAGCCAATGAGGATAGTTCAAAAATGTTAATTAACTTGCAAAGAGGTCAGAATAAATCAGTAAGCTTTGGAGTCAGAGGATGTTTGTTCAAATCCTATCCTACTTTTGTGATCTTGGGCCTTTTCTTTCCTTTTCTGAATATAATCAGAGTGGACTAGTAAATAATAGCAGACAATTACCTCTAGTCTCAAATAGGAAATCCTGGTTGATATTTGAAGTTCTCCATGATCTGTTCCTCCTCTTTCCTCTCCCCTTTCCAATCTTCCTACATATTACATCTTCATTACCAACTCCCTCCCTGCCACACCATATATTCCATGCTCAAGTAACACTTGCTTCCTTGTTTTATTCTTCAAACAAAAAACTCCATCTCCCACCTTCAGGCTTTTTAATGGGGATGACATTCTCCGTCTTCATCTCTGCCTACTGGCTTCCTTCAAGTTCCAGTCAATTCAGGAATCCTTTCCCAATCTCTCTTAATTCTAGTGCCTTCCCTCTGTTAGTTACCTCCAATTTCTCCAATATGTAGCTCGTTTGAACATAGTTGTTTGCAAGTCAGCCCTGTCATTAGATTGGGTGCTCCTTAAGAGTAGGGGTGGTCTTCTGCCTATTTTTGGTACCCCTAGTGTTTCAGCACTAAGCACACAGGAATTACTTAAAGACTAACTACATCTATCCCTGAAGAGAATCCAGATTCCTTGAGGTTAGGGATTGTTTCATTTTTTATATGTACCCCCAGTATGAGGACAATGCTTAGTACATAAGTGGACACTTAATAAGTGTTTAAGATTGGGGTGATTCCTTTAAGTCCTTCCACTGTGTATTAAAAAGATCCTTCTTTTAATAAAAGTTGAGAACCACCGAAATCCTACTGGTTCTGAGAAGCCTCATAAAGCATAAGAAGGTTCTGAAAAGACCCAGGGACTCAGAGTGACCTAATTAAGGAAGAAAGGAAACAAGCATTTATTAAATATTAAGTATGTGCCAAGAACTGTGCTAATCACTTTTTTATTATCATGCAAAACACACCTCCAAACCCGTCATTGTTGTAAGATGTGCTAATCACTTTACAGATATCTCATCAAACCTTTATTACAAGTCTGGGAAACAGGTACTATAATGATGCTCCATTTGCAATCGAGGAAACTGAGGCAGATAGAAATTAAATGACTTGTTCAGAGTTACACAGACAGCAAGTGCCTGAACCTGGATTTGAATACAGATCCTCTTGATATAAAGTCAAGTCCTCTATTCCCTAAATTACCTAACTAATAATTCACTTTATATAGTACTTTAAAGTTTATAAAGCAATTCCCTCTGATACCCTTATAAGGCAGATGGTACTGGTATTATTATTACCTCATCTTACCATGAGGAATAACCTTTGAAGAATAATTCATTTGCCATCAGATTATCGTGTAGTTTGAGAATGAGGTCGGATTAGAACCTATTTTTTTCTGAGTCTAAATCCAGTACTTTACCCATCACACAACACTGCCCGTCATGACTGCCCTCTTCATATCTGCCTAGACTTATGTGATCCCTAACTAGCCAAACTTCCTAATTCTACTGTTCCCTCCTCTCTAGTTCATTCTTTATGCTTCTGCCAGATCCATCTTTATCTTACACAAATCTAGTCATGCTGCTCTCTTACTTAAAAACCTGTCATTGGCTCCCTGCTGCCCACTTGATAAAATTCAAAGTTGTTTAGCCTGGAATTCAATGACCTTCACAATGTCACCACCCTGCATAGGCTTATAGGCTTATTTCACACTTCTCTCATCAATATGCTGCAATCAAATTGTATTATTTGCTTTGTCCTATACCCAAGAGACAACTGACCAAGGGAAAGAATGCTGGACTTGGAGTCAAGAGAACCAAGTTAGAATCCTGCTTCTGATACAAATAAGTGATGCCAGTCAAATCTCTTAGCCCTTCGGAGCTTCAGATTCCTTATATATAAAATGTGGAAAATTATACTTGTATCTTCTATATCACAGAGTTGTTGAAAAGAAAGTGCTATGTAACACTTAAAGTACTTTAAAAATAAGAGTTATTATCATGCCCCTTTAGTCTTCCACCTCCTAGCCTTTACTCATTGCTGTTCCCAATGTCTAAAATACCCTCAACCCTATCCCCACCTTTCAAAATATTTTCCAGCCTTTTAAGACTTTTCTCATTGGACAGTTAGGTGACTCAATGACTAGAGATGGGAGGTACTGGGTTCAAATGTAATATCAGACACTTATTTCCTAGTTGTAGGACCATGAGCAAGGCATTTAACCCCCATCATCTAGCCCTCGCCATCCTTCTGCCTCCGAAGCAATGTACAGTATTAATTCTAAAATGGAACATAAAGGTTTAAAAAAAAAGATTTCTCAAATGAGCCCATGCCATTTTCCTTTCTTGAACTTCACCTCCCCATCCCACCCCAGTTAATTATTCTCTTTCCCCTTTTTCAACCTCAAATAGCCCTTTTTCTTCTTTCACATGTGATTATTGTGCATCATTTTGTATTTATAGTTATTTGTGCATAATATCTGCCTATTAGATTGTGAGGTCCCTCAGAGCTAAGTTGGCACATTATCTAAACTGTGCCTCCCTTAGTGCCTGCCTCACACAGTTGCTTAATAGATATTTTTAAAAGCTGAAACTAAGGGGAGAATGAAGAATTAGGTACCGGACTATCAGAACCTACGGTTCTGAATTGGGGTCCCCTTGTTCCCTATCAGGTATCTCCCCCATAAAAAAACAACTTTGCCCCAAGGTCAATGGATTCTGCTTACATACTCAAAGTGGTTGGTGCCAGATGGAATGGCCTGGGCTTTGGGACCATCTGGCTCTGCTGATGCCCAGTCCTCCCCTAAGGAGGATAGTCAGGGAGCTGTATTTCACTCAGGAGCCCTTAAGGCATAGGGCTCTTTTCCATTCTTTATTTTGCAAAGGCAGGTTCCAACAAGACTGGCCTTGTGAGTAGGAGGCCACCAAGTGGTGATTGTAAGAGGTTCTTAGGGAGAACCACCATCTCTGAAACAGCTCCTCTTACTGCCCAGAGAAACATGAAATGCCCTTATTGGGGGACAAGGTCATTCATTCCATAAGGAGACAGCAAACTCGAAATGTGGCTTTTAGGTGAAGACACAAGAGGGGAAAGAGAGAAGGACAGAGATCCAGCAGCACCTGAAATAATTAGGAAAGAGGGTGTTCAAGTAAGGGAAGGGGAAAGAAGAAGAAAGAAGCCGAGGGTGACAAAGGACAACATCACCTCACAATCTGATCGGGAGATGGTCCTACTCATTCAATTCAGAGAAGGTACAGTTTGAAGAAAGCAGGTAACAGGGTACATTAGAAGGGAAAATGCCTTAGGCTGGTCACTAGACAGAGAAGGAAGAGATTACCCAGATGGGAATTCATAATTTGGAGGTCCATGGATAGGAATTTCAATAGGAAAAAAAATCATCATCTTTATTTTTACCAACTTCTGACTGAAATTTAGTGTTTCCTTCAATTATTTAATAATATTACTCTGAAAAGGGGTCTGTAGCTTTCACCAGGTTGACAAAGGAAGGCCAGGACATATATACACAAAAGATTAAGAACTCTGTCTCAAGCCATAGAAAAAAATAATTCACAGCTGGGTCTATTAGAACAAACAGTCCCTCCCATTTATAGGGTGCTCCACAGTTTCCAAAACAACTTCCTTTATAGCAGTCATGTGAGGTAGATGATGCAAACGTTGTTGTTCAGTTGTTTCTGATTGTTTGTGACCCCATTTGAGTTTTTCTTGGCAAAGCCATTTCCTTTTCCAGCTTATTTTGCAGATGAGGAAAGGGAGGTAAACAGGATTAGATGACTTGCCCAGATAGTATCTGAGGCTGGATTTGATCTCAGGTCTTCCTGACTCCAGACTCTGGCACTCAATCCATTATACCACCTAACCTAACTTCCCCCATGAAAATATTTACTTCCATTTTTCAGGTAAGACAGTGAAGGCTCAGTGAGGGGCAGTCCTTTGCCCACCATTCAGTGTCAGAGGGAAGACTAGATCCTGGATCTTCTGACTCCCAGACCAGTTTTCCCACCATATCAGGCTGCCCAATAAAACCAATGCAACTGCTGACATAGGTCGTCCTGTGACTCCAGCAGAGTCTCAAAATGCTTAGGAAATCAAAGTTTGGGAGCCTTCGGCACGCCATTCCCCAACTCATCTTTTCCAAAAAGTGCTGCAGAACCTTTAACTTCCACCTTGACAGTCACCAGAGACAAACAGAAAGGACCTCGGCTTAATGTCTCATTGGAAGGATATTATGCCGTGTTGGCCTCATCATTCAAAGCAGGAAAGGCCTTTGTCATGGTCAAATGCCTTTAATGTGTTTTGAATGCTACATAAATTCAAACTTGATGGCTCATTTATTTGTTGGATTGAAGTTTTATACAATAAACTAAGCCTTGGTATTTACTAATAACTTGTGCGTTGCCCTTTGTTTGTTTAAAAGGGCCAGCAGGCAGGAAAGTTGAGTGGGTCCCTGGGAGGCCAATGTGCTGTTTAGATTCTGGTGATTTCGGGGACATCTTCTAGATGGGTCAGATGGGTAATAAGTATATTTGGGGGGGGCACATGGAGCAGGGGGAGGTTTTCAGAAAGTTTGTTTTGTTCCAAACCTCATTTCACATATTACCACCGCAGCCACTTAGAGATGCAGCATAGCTCAGTGAACTAGGAATCTGAAATTTTGAGTTATATTGCTGGCTTGGCTAATGACTTGTAGAATAACCTTGGACAAATTGTTTCCTCTACCTGTCTCACCATCTTCGTCTCTAAATGAAGCATAGAACAAAATTCTACCCGTCCTTCAAGGCTCAGTTCAGACCCCACTGACTCCTTGAATTCTCCTTTGCCAGCCTGTCCACAGTGGTCTCTTGACCCCAGTCATGCTTGATGTCTATACCCTGTTTGGGGAAGGTATTGCTTACTGGTTGGCATTTTTGGTTGTCTCCTCACCCAGATTGTAAGTTCTTCCAAGGAAGGAACTTTGCTTTAATTTTATTGATATCTAGGTTCTCAATAAATCATTTTAATTCCATTGACAACAATTTAATTGATTAACTGAGACAGGTGATCCTGGAGACAGATGCTGTAGTAAGTGCTGCACTTGGATTTTTTTCTTCACTTACTAAGCTGTGTCACCCTAAACAAGTCACCTCAACTCTCTTAGCCTCAGTTTCTTCCTCCATAAAAAGAGATCCTCACAACAATCCTGGTAGGTAGGTGCTATTATTATCCCCCTTTTCAGTCAAGGAAACTAAGGCAGAAAGAAGTTATTTTCACATTGTAGTTGAACTCAGGTCTTCCCCAGTCCAGGACCAATTCTTTATCCATTGTATCATGTAGCTCAGTGATTCCCAAAGTGGGTGCTACTGCCCCCTGGTGGGTGCTGCAGAGATCCAGGAGAGCGGTGATGGCCACGGGTGCATTTATCTTTCCTATTAATTGCTATTAAACTTTTAAAAAATTTATTTTCCAGGAGGCTAAGTAATATTTTTTTTCTGGAAAGGGGGCAGGAGGCCAAAAAAGTTTGGGAACCACCGATGTAGCTGCTTGGACCATGGAAAAGTCCTTTCGCTTATCACTACATGGCTCCCTGTGTCCTGTGATGATTTTCACAGCCTCTCCACCTGGTTAACAACCCAAAACCTCATGTTGGTTCTTTTGGCCCCAGCATCCTGCCTTGACTCCATTTTCTGCTCTCTTCTGCTAGGCTACCAAAATGTTTTCAGATTTTCCAAAATGACAATAAAAGGGCTAACTGACCCATAATCACTATGGGCAAAGAAGAAGTAGCATTTACTTTAAGTTTGATACTATCATTCTAGTATCCAGATTATGCTGGATTGATGGTTGTATAAAGACAAAAGTCCTGTATTAAACTAATTCACATTCAGTGATTGGGGAGGAATTAGAAAAAAAAAAGGTTTTTTAAAAACTAAGTAAAGACTTCTCACCTCAAATATATTATTTATATATACATCAATATATTCAAATCCATCCTTTAATTCTTGTGACCCTGGGCTAGTAGCTGAACCTCTTTTTGTCTCAATTTCCCAACTATAAAATGGGGATAATAACATCACCTACTTCACAGGGTTGTTTTTTGAGGATCAAATGAGATAATATTAGTAAAAAAAAAGCACTCAGCACAGTGCCTAGCACATAATTGGTGCTATTGAAATGCTCTTCCCTCCCTTTTCCTCCTAGGAAGGGACAAAGCCTGAGGTGTCTGCTGTGTCTGATGATACTAGAGGGTAAACAATTGCACTTTTTGCTAACCACAAAAAGGATCCAGATTTAATTCACTTCATCTAGAAGACTGAATTAGGAATAACTAATGATAACTTTTCTAATAAAGCATTTATTAAGCACCTACTATGTACCAGGCACTGTGTTAAGGGTGAATCATTCCAAGAAAGTCCCTGTGCTTGGAGTGCCCACATTCTAATGGGGGAGACAACATGCAAATAACTAGTGAATACACAATTTGTGCAGAGTAGATGGGAGGTGATCTCAGAGGGGAGGCATCAGTAGTACTTGCATGTGTGTGTGTGTGTGTAGGGGGAGCTGTGACCAGTTCGAGCTGAATCTTGAAGGAGTCCAGAGAATCTAAGAAGCAGAGCTTAAGAGAGAGCATTCTAGGCATGGAAAATAGACAGTGAAAGGTCACCAAGTAAGAGATGGAATGTTATGTGTGAGGAACAGCAAGTAGGACTGGGTAATTGGATTGTACAGTGTATGCAGAGGAGATTTTGTCTCAAAAACTGAACTTTTCCCAAACTGCTAATGAATAAGCATCCCCAAAGTCAGAAAGGTTAACTCATCTTTCTGGGAGCTCTCTCTCCTCTTTATTCCTGGAAGTAGGCAGGCCCTGGAGGACTCTTCTTCCTCTCCTAAAGTTTCAGCTTAGCTTTTTTTTCATTATGATTTGTCAACTGGGACAGAAGAGAGGCTTTTTGTGTATATTTTCTAATAAAATTACAAAAAAATTAGGGACAGATAAGAGGTGTGAAGGATGACAGGGGAATTCTGCCATCATATTCTCTCTGTTTCTCTCTTTATTTTTGCATCACCTTCCTTTCCTCTCTCTATATCTCCCTCTTTCCTTTCCTCCCTCTCTCTTTCCTTCCCTCCTCATCCTCCTTTTTTCTCTCTTTCCTTATCTCTAACCTTTCTCTTTCTCCCTTTCTATCTCCCTCCTCCCCTCCCTCCTTCTATCTTTCCTTCCCACTTCCTTCTCCTCTTTTTCTGTCTCTGTCTGTCTCTCTCAAAAAACACTTTCTTTTCACTTTTTTCCCCCTCAGGGAGCATTTTTCTGAAAAGTAGAAAATTTTGTATCATGAAATATATTTTTAGAATGATAAATGAAGTGTTTAAGATTACATGCTCAAATAATTCTGCCCAGTCTTTCCTTCCTCAAAATGATTTCCAAAAATGATGCACTGGGAAGATACTTTTACATAAAATTGCCTATAGGATTCACTGCTTTCCCAGGAATCAGAAAGTGCACATTTGTCGTATTCCTTACCAAATGGCCCTGATAAAAACCAATTGATTTTGAGACTTTAAGTATAGAAAAAAGTAGTGTGGAAGATTTCACTAGGAAATAGGGAGAATTTTGTTGTTATCCCAGTTCCATTACAGTAGATCCAGTGAAACCAAAACAAATAGGTGATGATAACATGGCAACTGAATTTGATTCTGTTACAAAGCAAGCAGTAAACTTGTTGAAAAGATACTTTCCAGCTTTGCAGTATCTAGAACACATTCAGGAATATAATCTGGAATTTGGTCAAGCATAAGGGGAAATGAAAAAAGAATTTTGAGCCTAAAGTCTTTGTTTTTAATCCATGTGACATTGAGCAAATCACTTTCTCTCTTGGGCCTCAGTTTATTCATCCAATATTAAGGTTCCTTTTACTTCTAATCCCAAGAAATGTAATCATATACCTATGTTGGTCATAGATCTATAATTATGCATCTATGTCAGTCATACATCCATAATCTAATATACAGAGCCATCTGTATCAATTCTACAAAAGAGTGGCAAGGACTTTTTTTAATTAAATTTTTTCTGATTAACAAACATTTATTTTCATGCCCTCACATTACATTTTTACATCCCTCCTTCCACTCTTTTTCCTCTAACACTGAGAAAGGAAAAAACAAAAAACAAAAAACAAAACAAAATCAAAGGCCTTTGTACAATGAGGCTCCACTAACTTCTGGTTCTGCTCTATATTCCCAAGCATGTGAATTAAATCAATCTCTGCTTGGACATTTAATAATTCAAGAAATAAGCTAATAGGTGAAAAGGGTAGCCACCTAAGTTCTAGTTCATTTTCTCATCCCTTGTGGCATAGAGGTGACATTAGGTTCTCAGGGGTTCCGTCAATGAGGTCATACCAAACAGAGAAGTTCAAATGTGGGTTCAGCCTAGACTTCAGTTGGAGAGACCTATCACAGGAGAACTGGTAATCAGGTAATGACTTTTTGTTATCGTTCATAACTTACAAAGACTTGGGTGCTAGGTTGGGTTATCAGGAAGACCCCAATTAGAATCCTGCTGCCCTGGACACAACACTCACCAAATCAACTCTCAGAGGTTCTCTCTGGGCTTCACATCCCTATTTATAAAATCAAGATAATAATCCATTGAATTTATCCCATAGGGAAGTTCCGATGAGGCTTCAATAAGAATATATTTTAAGCAGTTGATTGACATACATAGTGCAAGACTGATGACTATATAAAAATGTATAGTCCTTTTACAAACTTGAAAATGCTATACATTGATGCAGCTAGATGACTCAGTAGATTGAGAACCAAAACTAGAGACAGAAAGTCCTGGGGTCAAATCTGGCCCCAGACACTTCCTAGCTGTGGGACCCTGGGCAAGTCACTTAAACCCCCATTGCCTACCCCTTACCACACTCTTTTGCCTTGGAGATAATACATAGTATTGATTCTAAGATGGATGGTAAGGGTTAAAAAAAAAAAGAACAAGCTATATAAATGTCAACTTTCCACCCATCCATCATTAGAGGCAAGTAGCTAATGTAGGGTATGAAGTAAGGAACAAGCCTTTTAACCTTGGTTTTCCTCTGGCAACTCTTCCTAGAACTTCTCTTTGACTATGACTATAGATAAGAAGGCTCCCTTCCCTCTGCCTCCACTGCCCTGATAACTTGGTAGCAAGGTAAACTTGAGACTAGTTAGAGTGATAAACATGTTCTATGCCTTCATGGAATATAAGCTCCTTGATGTTAAGCACTGTCTCACTTTTTCTATTTCTATCCTTAGTGCCTAGAACAGTAGCTGTCATATAGGGGTTTTGATGGTAGCTGGTGATAGCTTTGGGACACAGAGTAGTTGACTAATAGGTACAAGCAGGGGTATCTCATGGGGGGTTAATGAATATTGATTGATTAATTGATGGGACAGAGGAGTGGTTTGGAACAGAGGGAAGTCAGCTACTAGTTAGAAACAAGGGGAGCACAGGTAGTGGTAGAAATGGGTTGGAGGCATGGAAACTGGTTGTTGGGCAATACCAGGTGTTTTCATATTCAGAACAAGGGAAGGGCATTGAGAAGACTCATGAGGCATTTCCTTAGTTGTGCAGCTAGAAAGACCAAGAGTTCAAGGCAACTAGTCATTGCTACCCTATTAGCATTATGAAGTAATTTGAGGTATATGCTTGAGGGAACAAGACACTACTCAACTGAAAGATGGTGCAATACTATGAAAACAGTTTCTCTGTCCATAAGACCTAGGACACATTCTCATCTGGCTGGTGCTTTTAGGGTTGGTCCTTCCAGAAAGCATCAAAGTGAACTTGGGGAGGGAATGGCCCAATTCACTTATGAAACTGAGGTCTCTAGTTGAATAAATGAAGTATTTGTATACCTAAGAAAGCCACAAAGATGAGGAATGAAAGTCGTAAGAAATTAATGAAACTGATACCATTTTGCTTAAAGAATAATGTAATTGAAGTCCAAGGATATGAAGAGAGATCTTAAGAAGGATGATGATGATGTACTCTCACAGCCTCTACTGAGCAGAGAACAAGAGGACTAGATGGATGGTTATGCCACTGGAAAGGGCCGCTGAGGTTAAGATTGTACCATTTCCTTTTCTGGAAGAATTAGGACATATTCTCTTCTGGCTGGTACTTTTAGGAAAAGTCCTTCCACAAAATCCTTCCACACAGAGAGGGAATGGCCCAATTCATAGGATTTAACTACTTACCAAATATAAATGTGTATCATGGAAATCAAGAGCTGTAAAGGAATTTAGAAACTATCGAATACTATACATAAACACACAAGGAATTTGGGTTCAAATTCTTTGACCTCCCTGGGCCTCAGCTTCCTTATCTTGCCTTCTAGCTCTACATCTATAATCCATTGCATTATTTTATTTCTGATTTATATCTATATCTATATCTATATATATATATGTCAGAATTTAGCACAGTGGTTGGCACATAGTAGGCATTTAATAATTGCTTGCATCCTTGATCCAAATACTGCATGTACACAAACAAGTCATAACTCCCTGTCTCAATGCCACGTGGTATACCATTTTTAATAAAGATTAACGCAAGGGTATGGCAAAACTGGACAAGTCCCAGGAAACAGGTTGTCATGACATTTAGTACTCTTCATCCAGCCTTAGCTCTGACTCTACAATTACACTTCATTCCTCCTGTTCATTTCATGACCATTCAACAAACATTTACGATAAATATTTTCTCTGTACCTGGCACTGGGGATACAAAGGAGTAAGTGAAAACAATCCTTGACCTTAAGGAGTTTTTATCAGATGGTGCAATGAGGTTGGAGGGCAGGGTAGGTAGAGGAGAAAACAACATAAGCACATAAAAATAAATGTAAAATCTGTACAAAATGGTGGGTTTTTTATTGGTGGGGTAAAGAAACAGAAAAGATCTTACTAGTCTTCAAGTTGAGCTTTGAATGGAGCTTGGTTCCAAGAAGGCAGAGATGAGGAGGAAAGGAGAGAGCATGGACACAGTGGAGAAGAGTCTGGGCAAATACACAGAGGTGGAAGATGCATGGGGGCCAGGGAGTAGAATAGCTTGTGTAGAATGTAGCATGCATCATAAGTCGGGAAATGCCATTTGAAACCATATTGTAAAGAGTCTTTTTAACACCAAAGAGAAAAGTTTGCATTTTTCCTAGAGGTCATAGGGATCCAGAAGAGCTTCTTGAGCAGGATTAGGATCTGTACTTTAGAGATATCTGTCTTAGCTTCGGAAGATGAGTTAGAAATAGGAAAGACTGCCTAAGGGAGACCAATTAGAACACTTTTTGGTAGCCCTGGGAGAAAGCAGGATATGAATTAGATTAGGAAGAGAAGGAGATTGATGCAAAAGATCAAAGGAAATAAATGACTAAGAAATAAAGTCAACTCTATTAGATATTTGGTTTATGCAATAGGAATAGAGTTAGGTACTCCTTGATTTTCTCATCTGTCCCTCATGCCCCCATACTGTGTTGGATTTAAGCTATTTTTCTGACTTCTTTCAGTAGGACTTTTCCCTGTCTCTCTATGACTCGACTGACTATGTGTGCTCAGCTTTCTCTTTGAGCAGAAGAGTTTCTAAGACCCTTTATTGGTGTTCTTCTAGAAGAAGTTTTAAGATCCTATCTCAGGTCACACTCTGAGGCTGGGACTCAATGTCTGCTTTTAGCTTAGTTTTTTCCTTGAAAGCTACAAAATCCACATGGCCTCTACCTCTGAAGGTTGGCTCCTAGAGCCAAAACAAATTTGCCAAGGCTCAATGTATGATTTGTCCAGATCTTTACCTAATATTGCAAAAGTGCAAATATATGCAGATAAAAGCTGCATCCACCCTATCCCTTTCATTGAATTTTTACAAGTAAAGGAATGCTCACCCTGATATCATTAATTGGTTTGGCAAAAAAAAAACCACAAAAGGAGAGAGAATTTTATAGGGAGCAATTAACTTCATAGGAACAATATTGATAAATGTGTCATAAGCTATAGGGTAATGATTTGCATCAAAGAGGTTAATACCACTAGGACTCAAGAGCAAGTCTCAATAGTTTCAGACTAACCAATTTATGTTGCAAGTGACTGACTCTATGACAACAAAAGAAACCTAGGATATTAAGGACTAGGAGCAAAGAGATCCAGATTCTGGTCCTAATTCTGTTATTTACTAGCTAGTGGGAATAAAAGGCAATAGAAAGAGTAATATCTTTAGACCCAAAGGACCCAGGTTCAAATCCCCACTCTATCATTTACCTGGACAAACTACATTACTTCAGTGAAACACAAGTTTTTTTATCTATAAAATGAGGGTTTAGTTATGTTGCACTTATGACATTGCAAGATGATATTGGGCAAAGCAATGTTTTGTGCAGGCTATTCCTGGTCTTAGGAAGAGGTAGTAGATGCTAGAATCTTAGAGCTGAAAGAAATCACCTAATGCAGAAAACAATAACAATAGCATATCATAGATTTTGAGCTAGAAGAGACATAGTCCAACCTTTCTATATAATAGATAGGGAAAATGAGACTTCAGAGAGAGGAAGTCAAATCAACAAATTTTTATTAAGTGCTCTCTATGAGCCAGGCACTATACTAAGTGCTGGGGCTACAAAGAAAAGCAAAAAAAAAAACAACCAATCCTTGTTCTCAAGGAACTCTGATTTTGTAGTATTGTATTCAGTTTGGGGTACCATGACTTGAGAAAGACATCCATACACTGAACATTGTTCAGAGGAAGATGACTAGGATGAAAGATTTTGAGTCTTTGCTGTGTGGTTAAAATGACTGTTTAGCCTAGAGAAAATGAGATTCAATGTAGTTATGGGAGCTGTCCTCCTTGACAATTTGAAGATTGTCAAGAGGCAGAGGGTTCACACTTCAACTGCTTGACTCAGAGGGGCCAAGAGTCAGAAGCTACGGGTGGAAGCTGGTATGTTTAGGTTTGGTACTGGGAGAAATTATCTGACAACTACAACTTTCTTTTTTTTTTTTTAACCTTTCACTTCTGTGTATTGGCTCATAGATGGAAGAGTGGTAAGGGCGGGCAATGGGGGTCAAGTGCCCAGGACCTCCTGTCTCTAGGCCTGACTCTCAATCCACTGAGCTACCCAGCTGCCCCCAACTACAACTTTCTTAAAGTGGAATGAACTGCTTTGAAAGGTAGATTTAAATCAGAGAATTGACAACCCCTTTGTTAAAAATTAAGGTAGGTGGGGCAGCTGGGTGGCTCAGTGGATTGAGAGCCAGACCTAGAGATGGGAGGTCCTGGGTTCAAATCTGCCCTCAGACACTTCCTAGCTGTGTGACCCTAGGCAAGTCACTTGACCTCCATTGCCTAGCCCCTATCACTCTTCTGCCTTGGAACCAAGACAGAGTTTTGATTCCAAGACAGAAGGTAAGGGTTTTAAAAAAAAAATTTAAGGTAGGGATTCTATTTCAGTATGGATGGCTACAGGTCCTTTCCAGTCCCCAAATTCTGTGAATCTGTGAAGTGACTTGCCAAAATCATACATGGGGTAAGTGACAGACAGAGACAGGATTCAAACAAAGGTCATCAAAGCCTGGATCCTCTCGCCATGCTGCTTCCAACTAGCAAGAGGTAATTAAGATAGAACCTGAATCCCTTGACCCTTAGTACAAGAGTACCTGGGTCCAAGGCCTTACATGCACTCTATGGTCAGAATTCAAGGGCTATTGACTTTGCTTGGACAAGAAATTGCATCTTTATTGTCACTAACTTCTAACTGCTAAGGAAAATCAACATTTTCTCCAGCCATTTAAAACATTATTCTGAGAAAGGATCCTCAGACTTCACCGGACTGCCAATGAGGACCAAGAGCTAAGAACTATGTAAGAACCCCTCCCCTCCCCTCTGCTACCTCTCCCTTGTAGAAGCTCTTTGCTTTCCATTCATTCTGACATAGTAGCAGCTGCAAAATCAGGGGAAAAAATGTCCAATTGGACTCACCTGGAGAACGAGCTGGCCTCTGGGGGTAAGATTTCTAGAAGAGGGAGTGAAGTGAGGACTAATGCACTCCCAGTCACTCCTCCCGTGGATGGGTCTACAGGCAGCAGTGAAATCCCCCCATCATGGTTTTTAGAAGGTATATTCTGCCGAATCCCTAGATAAAATGTTAATTTATTTTTAACGCTGTCTTCTGGTTATGATTATGCTTCTGAACGTGACTGTACACTGTTATTCACAGGTGGAAAAAGAAAACTATTCAACCATGACAAAAATGTCCAACCCCCAACCTCAACCAAGCAACCCTCCCCGGCTCCAATTCAGTGAGGCTGATTCAAGTTCCAGCTGTTTCATGGCCATTCCTACCTTAGCAGCCAGCTGTTTTCAGCAGGTTAAAAGCAGTGCCAGCATCATCCCAGCGAATCAAAGCATCACATTTGACAACAGTAAAAGAAATAGAGTTAACTCCTCACATCCCCCACATCGTTCTCTTAGATCCCAGGGCTCCTCACTGGGCTGAATAGCTCTGGTTTGCCTAGAACCAGAGGAGACAGACGGCAGAACACTGTGATTTCTAATCCTCTCTTACTGGCTCGCTGTGTAAGCTTTTTAAGCTTCATTCAAGGCCTCAGTGACCTCATCTGTTACCTGAGATCAAACACCTGATGAAAATTACACCTCTGAAGCACTCAGAGCCTAATTGGCCAGTCCCCCAGAAAAATCTGGTTCTCACAGTTACCTTTCAAGTAATTGATGGAAGATACTGAATTCTATCGCTGGTGGAAAAGAAAAGCTCAGAAGTAATTCTATAAAGAGACTGGTTCCCCAAACGAACAGGGTGTGAGTTAATGTCAACAGTAATTTTCTCCATCACTCTGCAGAATGCTGGGTAGAGACTCTCTCTTTCTAAGAGACGTGGGGGCATTCTTTCAAGAGGCCAGAGAAAAATTGGATTTCCTTAAAGAATGTTCATGGCTACTTTCAGATGAGAATTTTTCAGATCTTCCCTAGCAAATCTCCTTGCAGAATTATTAATATTCCCTCCTGCTGACAAAAATTTGATAATCCTCAAATAAAAACACCCAAATCATAGAAGACTGCACAAAAAATACTGTATAGCCTCATAATCCTCAGTCTTAATAAAATCTGCTGGCTTTTGGAATAAAACCTGCAAGTGACAAATAGATCATGGGAAAGCATCAAGAAGCTGCAGATAGAATTTGTCTGTGACCAAACAAGGGAAGTAGAAATTCAAATAAGCCGCAGAATTCATCTCTTCATTCCCTTGTGATGAGATTTTCAAATTGGGAAGTAAGGAGGGATTCCTCTTCTCAGCACCACGTGCTTCTTAAATGTTTCTCCTTCTTGCTCTATAGCTGTTTTTCCTTTCTATTCTCAGGCAAGTACTTCTTTTGTTAATATAAATAAAAATACATTTATGTAATCACTCAGAATTACAAAGCACTTTAGCCACATTATCTAGGTGAGGCAGCTGAAGAAGCAAGTAGGTGGCATAGTAGAAAGAATGCTGAACTACTTGTCAGGAAGACCTGAATTGGTGTCCTGCATTTATTAAGCACTATGTGCCAGGAATTGTGTTAAATATTTTACAAATATTATTCCATTTGATCCTCAAAACAACCCTGAAAGGTAGGTGATATTATTATCCCATTTTACTATTGAGGAAACTGAGGCAGACAAGTTAAGCTTGTCTAGCTAGGAAGTTCATGAGGCCAAATTTAAATTCAGATTTCCGTGACTCTAGCCCTAGCATTCTATCCACTGCGCCACTTATCAGTTTTGTATGATGTTTTGTATTCATTTTGTGTACATTCTGAATATATTTATATTGTCTCCCCCATTAGAATGGAAGATCCTTGAGGACAGGGACTATTTCACTTTTGTCTTCATATCCCCAGCCCCCACCCAACACAGTGCTTGGCACACAATAGTCTAATAATACATGCTTGCCGATTGACTGAAAACTATCTCTCAAAACCCAGTTGTTAACTGGGGCCAAAACTCCTCAGCTATTCCATTTCTCTATATGACAGAAAGAAGGGTGTATTTGAAATCAAACGACTTGGATTGCCATCTTGGCTTTGCAGCTTATAAAAATTACCAAAAATTAAAATTTAAAATAAAATTTTTTTTCAATTAACAAAAATCTGCCTTCTCTCCTTTCTACCTCTTCCCAGTCCACCCTCACAAATAGATAATGGGAAAGCATCAAGGAACTACAAATAGAATTTGCCTGCAACCAAACAAGAGAAGTATACATTTTTATACACACACACACACTATATATATGTATACACACACACACACACATATATATGTCTCAGACAGGGTTAAGTGACTTGCCCTTGGTCACATAATTAGTAAGTGACTAAGGTGAGGTTTAAGCACAGGTCTTTCCGACTCTAAGCCCAGCACTCCATCCACTGTGCTACCTAGTTATCCCAAGGCAAGCAGAAATCCAAATAAGCTGCAGAATTCATTCCCTCATTCCCTTTGTGACAAGAGACCCATCCTTACCACACTGCAAAAGAAAGTAAAACAAAATTCTTGTTACTATGCTCATCTCATGGTCAAGCAAAACAAATTCTTCCAACGGCCATGTCCAAAAAAATATATCTCATTTTGCATTCTTATCCCATCACCCCTCTGTTAGGAAGTAAGCACATGCCCTTTCTAACTGCATGAACTCATGAGAGTTTATTTTTCCCTTTGGCCCCCAGTTTCTTCATCTGTGAAATGGGGGGATTAGAGTAAATAGTCTCAGAGATCCCTTCTAGCTCTAAAATCTATGACTTTCCTAACCCGAGGGTGTGAACTATCTAACTGGGATCTTATCTGTGTAAAATCCCAAAAGAAGATTCACGATTTCTCACAAAGAAAATCTAATTTTGTTTCTGCGGAGCTAACCGCAGAAGTTACTTAGGACATTAATTGTGAACATTAAACTTCAATTTGGCAAATATGTGTTGAGAATTACTGTAGGAGATATGGAGAAAAATAAAGTGAAGGTCTTGTCTTCATGGAGTTTACAGTCTTGCAAAAGAAGCCTGCAGTAGATTTATGCAATGCCTTTCTCAAAGGAGTGTAACTGCTTTACAATTTGACTTTTAAATTTCATAATATTCCTTTGAAGTAGGTAGCAATTTGATATTATTATTTCCATTTCAGAAATATTTCCATTTCTTTGAGAAAGGATTGTTATTGAGATCTCTTTAATTTAGGATAGAGAGGGGGTGGTCCAGGAGAGAATTTGTTATTTAATTATTCTAGAATTTTAATCCAAACTGGTCTTTTGCATATTGTGATTTTTCTTCTTTGGGATTCCCATAAATATTACCTAGATTTGTCTTGAGGTAGAAAGTCATATCAGAAAGCCTGAGAAACTATTCCAATTTGGCCATCTCTAAAATAGAAATAGATTAATGATGAATTAGAGAAAATTATTTCAGGTAAATGAGCTAATATACAGAATATAGTGCTTCCCCCAAACAAAATGGAATGGAACAGAAAAACATTTATTAACCACTTACTGTGTGCCCCAAACACCATGTGCTAAACACCAGCAGTACAAATAGGAAATCCAGACAGTCTGCTCTCAAGGAGCAGATTGGAAGTCTAATTGGAAGAGATGCCATATAAAGGAGGGCTTCTGTTCAGACTTAGTTGAGGGCAGATGTAAAGGTCAGATAGTGCAGAGGTTCTAACAAGCAAAGTAAAAGGGCAGATGGAAAACCCTTGAGGACTTTGGGGAGTAATGGAAGAGCAGAAGGGGTCCAACAAGAATTAAGTTGGTTCAAGTGTCAAAGTGGAGGAGGATTCTGGGATTCTTCCAGCAGAGGTGGACATAGGGAAGTCAGGATCCAGTTTACTAGGCACCCTATACCTACTGAAAACTCAGCAATGGAAACTGCATTGGGGAAGGACTCCTCTTCACTGTGAGCCATTACCTAAGACTTAACTACTCTGGAGATTAATTTGACATTTCCTCAGAGGTTATAGAATAATCTGCTCTTTTGTATATTCCCAGGCAATGGAAAGGACTCCCACCCTTGGGCATTATGTCTAGTTATCAGTTCTTTGTGTAAGAGTTTCCAGGCTGGGAATCACCCATCCTGGCTTGAAGTATATTCTCCATCTTTAGCGTGTACTGATAGTGCAAGATTTTGCATCACAGAGGGTGAAAATAGAAGAGAAAAAAAAGCAATGAAAACTACAAAGGAAAAGAAGGAAACAACTAAGTGGAAACTTCTAAACAATGGATTTTTAACTTGAAGATTACTCCAGCTAGACAAAAGCTCTACAAAGCACAGACAAATCATGTACAGATAGGACAATACATTATCAGAAGTCAGCATTTTGTCAGGGGAAGAACACTGGATTTGGAACACCTAAGTCTTTCATTCAAGCCCAGTTTACTAGCTACATGATGTTAGGCAACTTATTTAACCTCTCTGAGACTCAGTCTTCTCATCTGTAAAACAGGCATAATCATAGCAATTAAACAGTATCATATGATAGCTAGAGGAATGGCTCAAAGTCAGGAAGATCTAGGAGAAAGAAAGCCTTGCCTCTGACACACATCAGCTGGAATCCTGGATAAATCACTTAACTTTCTCAGTGCCTCCAGACAACAATCTGAGGTTGTAAATTAGAGCCAAATTGCTGATCTGCATTGGTGGAGGAAGTTTAACGTCTGGACCAAAACTGAAATTCTTTGCTACCTATCTCATAGGGTTGTTGTGAGTGGGGATCAGATAGACAATATGGGAGAAATGCTTTGCCAGAACTATGGGGGATTATATAAATATAAGGAAATACTTGCCACATGGATATTATTATTTTTTAAAACCCTTACCTTCTGTCTTAGAATCAATACTGGGTATTGGTTCCAAGGAAGAAGAGCAGTAAGGGCTAGGCAATGGGGGTTAAGTGACTTACCCAGGGTCACACAGCTAGGAAGTATCTGAGATCAGATTTGAACCTAGGATCTCCTGTCTCTAGACCTGACTCTCAATCTACTGAGCCACCCAGCTGCCCCCCCCCCACATGGATATTATTAATCATAGATCATGGACCCATTTTGCTCCGTCTTCCATCTAGTATTCTACTTTGTTCCCCTTACTTCACTCAAAGCAACATGGGAACAATAATGCCTCTTGTCTCTCTCACCATGCCCTTTTTGTACTAGGATTTTGTCCTGGAAGGAAACATTGAGATCACATGCTATGCCTACTTATCATTGCTGGTAAGGATAGTGAAGCCCATACAAGTTAAGGGATTTACCTATAGTCACCCAGGTGGTAGGTAATATGTAGCAGAACAAAGATTTGAACACAAGTCCTGGGCTCCAAGTCTAGTTGTCTTTCCTCTATTCCATGTTAATGGTTAAGTTATTTGTCGATTCTGGGTCTTAGTTTCCCTAATTGTAAAATGAGAGGGTTGGCGAAAACACTGTGTCAGACCCTTTCCTTCCAGCTCTGAATTCTAGGATCTCGTGAGACTGTATTTTGAGTTTGGAGACTGTTGATTACCCCTTCCTGGGAAAAGTTTATTTTGGGGTGGAATGCATTGCCACTTAGGACAGAGGCATAACATATGCAGAAGTTTAAAATAACCAGAGTAATGTGTATGCAACACAATTCCTTTGTTAATTAAAATGCTTGTAAAAAGCAATAAAAGCTTCCCCCCTTCCACCACCAGATTTTTAGCTTTCTTTGGCAAAGTTGCAGCTTTCCAATGATGGGGGATGAGCTGCCTCGGACAATGACAAATTAGCCGGGGCTAGTAATGGGCTCCAAGGATGTGAAGCCGCCTCTTCTGTCAAAGCTACCAACTAAATCAGGAATATTAAAAATTAGACGAGAATTAAAATGGAACTAACCAAAGTCTCCCAAGTGTGGAAGTCATTCTCATCTGATTCTCCACGGGGGGAAACAAATGAGATTACGTGATTGTGCAAACTGCAGGGAACTAAAAGATGCTAAGGTCAGGGGAGGAATGTGGAACCTCTGGAATTTCAGGTGGCAAATAGGATTTAGAACCTTAGGTTTAATGAAGACAACAATGAAGGGGGGGGGAATTGCATAATTAACACACACTGTTAACACTTCATTAGTCTCCTGGGGCGAAAGTTATGCTAAAAATAATCAAAACATTTGGATTAAATACCGTTAAAAGGCACTTACAGGTGGCCAAGATGACTTCTTTGTCCATGGCAAAATTAGGTACTTTCTTCAGTTTTCCTTCATTATCCCTAGCACACTTTGCTATACAGAATGGATTGGTTCCCTAGGAGGGAGTCATTAAGGGCACACTTCAAATTATAATATGGGAAAGAGAGTTTAAGTCAGAAGTTGTTGCTCAGCCTAACTTGCCTCTAAATCTTAAATGTCTCCTCCCTTTCACAATCCAAACCTTCACTGGTTCTAAGAAAGAACCAGCCAGTACACAACACCTAAGAGATAGTACTAAGGTCCAGTCCCAAGTAAAATAATGTACTGGTCTTTTCAGTCCTCCTTGGGGTCCATTCTCAGACACCTCCATTTGAATCCATCTTCCTGCTAGTGCTTTCACAGGCTGATCAAAACAATGGTTCCTGTTGTCTATCTCACTATTGCCTCTCTTGTTCTAGAATTTAGAGTTGGGAGGGAACTTGGATATTATTTACCCCACGGTCTTATTTTTATGGGGAAACACACTGAGGCCCAGAGAGGTTAAAGGAATTGTCCAACATCACAAAGGAGAGAACAAGGAGCAGAAGGGGGATTTTGAATCCAGGTTCTTTGATTCTTAATCTAGTTCATTATGCTAATAAACATAATTAGCAATTATGTTAAAAGTATTTTACAAATTTTTATTAGAATTAGAAGGCTTCCTCTTTTCCCAAGGAAAATATATATTCTAGCCATCATACATCCCAATTCATTGCCTAATCCAGGAGAATGGTTTTAATACATCATTTAAATTATTTTGGGGCCAATTTCCCCATATGCAAAGTTGGACAGATTTGTCCTTGCCTTATCTACCTCACAGTATTTTTCTATGACAAAAGTAATCATAATGCATAATTATAATTGCAGAAGGTCATACAAGTAAATGTTTCTGTTAGGACTGGAATTCAAGACTTGTGACTACAAGGCCGTGCATTCTTTCACTGACTACAGACCACTTCTCTAATTGAATCAACTAACAAACATTTTATAAAACATTAAATAGATTTATTTAAATTAGCAAAATACATTTAAATAGCTAAATTTAAATATAAAACATTAAAAGTACTTTGCAAAATTTTATTATTAAAGCAGCACTCCTTCTGGGTTCACTTCCCCAACTCACATTGCAACAAAGACACTATTGCTACCTCTACTTTTAGGGAACCTCATGAGTGGCTGCTCCTAATACTGTAGCTTATGAGCCCTCACCGGTGTGTTTCACATAACAATCAGTCAGTAGACTCAGTTCTTAACAAAGGCATTTACAAAAATAGTAGTTACAAAGCATTTCCCCTAAAGACCTGGTGCTAACTCTCTTACAAAGACTGACAGAGTTCAAGGGAAAGAGTGAGCACAAACTTAAAGGGGAATGGCGATGAGACATAGCCAAGGTAACTCACAAGAGGACTTTAATGTCCTTTCTTTCTCTAAAAGTCTTCGTGAAGTTCACTGCAATGTGGGGCTATGGGTGAATGAGTTAGGCTGGTCTGGCTCTTTGAAGGTTCATTCACTGCTGGGCCAGGATCACTCAGTTGCTGAGCTTGTCTACTCTCAGCTATTGTTGGATTGGTCCAGACAGGTCACTCTACCACTCCACTGCTAGGGTAATCTGGGAAATCACTGGGCTATTCACAGGGTACATGCCTTTGTTAGCTAGGTCAGTCTATAGAGCTTCCTGGGTTTACTCTTTAAAGGATGGCTTCTTACCCCTAATTTTTGGCTTGGCTGAGTATTATTGTGCTTCTTCTAGCTGGAGTTTGCAGCAAGGAGAGCACACCCTTAGCCCAAGATTGTCAGAAGCCTCCTCCAGTTAGGAAGTGGGAGCTATCTAATCTCTCCTATTTTATAATTCTTGCTAGTTCCCAGCTGGGATTCCCTCAGTGAGGGACCCCACTCTTAGTTATGGTAATTGCTTGGTTATATTTCCCAGATTCTTATTGAGTTCTTAAGCAGATCACTGGCTGGAGACAAAGCAATCTGTGACCTTGATCAATTTTATTTATTGTCTTTGCTGGCCTTTTTACATACAGTTGAGCAAAATATAGAATGTTTCCTTTCCATCTGAAAGGGCTCCCCCTTTACATTTTTTTTTAACCCTTGTACTTCGGTGTATTGTCTCATAGGTGGAAGATTGGTAAGGGTGGGCAATGGGGGTCAAGTGACTTGCCCAGGGTCACACAGCTGGGAAGTGGCTGAGGCCAGGTTTGAACCTAGGACCTCCTGTCTCTAGGCCTGACTCTCACTCCACTGAGCTACCCAGCTGCCCCTCCCCTTTACATTTTAATATCGCTCTCTCTCTCCTCTCTGACTCTGTCTCTGTCTCTGTGTGTCTCTGTCTCTGTCTGTCTCCCTTTTTCTCTGTCTCTGTCTCTCTTTCTGCCTCTCCCTCTCTGTCTCTCTCTTTCCATAGTTAGTTTTTGCTGAACTCCAAATGGGGCGTAACTTTACACTAAAAAGTATTATAGAAGGAATTGTTGGAGTGTGAGTGCAGATCAAAGCATGCCATTTTTCACTATATTTCCTTCATGAGATTTCTAGTGTATGCATGATGTCTCTTCTGTCAAGACATGAGAAATATGAAAATATGTATAATCTATAACAGACTCTTTGACACTTAGATATGTAGAGATGAGGAGAAGGAGGGGAGAGAGAAAATCTGAATTCTAAAATGTCAAAAAAATTGGTTCTATATGTAACAAAAATTATAAAAATTGACAAAAAGTATTATGTATATGAGTAGTTTTTTCCCCAAAGGGGCAATGTGGCATTGTAGATAGAACACTAGAATTAGAGGGGAAAGTGGTTTTCAATTGCCTTTGTTTTGAACTCCGGTGATGGACAAGCTAATTTTTTGGAATCTAATTTTTCTCATCTGTAAAATGGGAATAATGATGCTTGTCTTGCTTATTTCATAAAGTTACGAGGAAAGTACTTTATAAACCTTAAATCACTATCTGAATGTGAGTTACTGTTGCTGTAGAAATGAGAGTAAAATGCCAGGACAGCAAAGAATAGAAGTGTCATACTTGCTGCATGTATCCACGAGTGCAACCTGAACTAGATTAAAATATAATTGGAAAATGTTTAACCAAATTTTAAAAGTACAATACAATAAAGATAATGTCAATATTGGCCAGCAGAGACCTACAACTATTTGTGTCTGATACTACTAGTTTAGTGGATTGAGCACTGGAATCAGGGGTGAGGTGGACAGGATGAATCCAAATTCCACCTCCGAGTCTAGCTGTGTGATTCTAGGCAAGTCATTAAACTTCTCCATACTACAATTTCCTCCTTTAAGATGAAGGATAAAGGAGCTGGTCTAGATGACCTCTAAGGTTCTTTCTAGTTCTAAATCTATGATCCTCTGAACTCTATCCAAGATGCCATTAGATTTAAAGAGATAGGGGTTCCTGCATCACATTTCTAGCCTGCATTCTTCTGCAAGAAAATATATGATCTAATTGGTTTCTTTGTTCTGACTTAAGTCATAACAGCAAACAATAAGAGATCCCACAGCTGTCCAAGGGTTCTTATCTCTAGGACACACTATTCTAATCAAGCAAACAACTCTTCCCTCTCTCCTTTCATCCTCCCACTCTTCTCAATAGAATTGCTTTCAACATTTAAAATGTAAACTCCAAAGAAAACTCCAAATTGGTTTAAATGCAAGGAAAAAAGTCAGGATTTCTAGAATTTTTTTAGGACTGAGTTCATGTTTTAGAGACTGGCCCCCTGACTTTCCTCAGTTAGAATGCTGAGGTATTTGAAGAATTTGAAGAAATGCTGCCAGACTGAGAAAAGCACTGCCAAACCTCTGCAGTCTGAAATCCCAGCTCAAGTGTCTTGGGACACATAGCTAGCTCAATGAAAATTAACTTCTCCCTAGAATAACGATTAGATAATGCTAAATGCATTGTGGTGCTCAGTGGGCAGCATAGGCGGGCAACTGACAACTTTTTTGTAAGGTTTTTTAAAAATTCACATTATCTGTGTCAGATCTAATCTCAGTGGAAATTCTTTTTTTTAAGAACCAATAAATATTGTATATTCACAAGATCATAGATTTAGTGGCTGAGGCATTATTATTCATTTTCCTGCCTTACTTGTTACCCACATGTGACATTCCTTCTCCCATGTTGTCTTCCCTCCCCTCCTCACTGCCCCCAAGGCTCTCTCTCCTCCCCTCTGCTTTAATTCCCCAGCTCCATTAAAGAATGACATCATGCTCAACCTCTTGCATAAGGTTAACTTAATATGAGTTGTTAGAGGTCATAAGTAGCAGAGCTAGGATTTTGAAAACAGGTCTTTTAACTTCAAATTCAGCATCCTTGTTACTATATCATGCTACCTTTCGTAACAGTTTATGGTGTTTAAGGGAGGGAGGGAGGGAGGGAGGAAGGAAGGAAGGATGGGAGGGAGGATGGGAGGAAGGATGGGAGGGAGGATGGGAGGGAGGATGGGAGGGAGGATGGGAGGGAGGGAGGAAGGA
>NC_058135.1:193911993-193960515 GCF_016433145.1 Gracilinanus agilis | reverse complement strand
GGAAGGAAGGAAGGAAAGAAGGATGGGAGGGAGGGAGGGAGAGGAGGGGAGAAGGGAGGGAGGGAGGGAGAAAAGAAGGAAGCATTTATCAACCACCTACTATGTACTAGGTACTATGTTCAGTGCTTTATAAATATTATCTCATTTGATCCTCACAACAATCCTAGAAGGTATATGGTATTGTCTCCATTTTATGATTTAGGAAACTAAGGTAGAGGTTAAATGGTTTGCCCAGGATGGCTCAGATAATAAGTACCTGAGTTGGGATTTGAACTCAGCTTTTCCTAATTCCAGGTCCAGCACTCTATCCACTGTACCACCTGCCCCTTTGGATGATGGTCACTGAATTTGGACTCACAGTCATAGAAAAACATGTAGCAACAACCATTCTCTAGCATACTCTTTTCCATTAAATAACACTTATTAAACTCTCGTTGTATGCAGGTAACTGAGCTAACTACTGGGGAAGATACAACATTTTTATTAGACATGTCTGTGGCTCATGCAATTTTCCACAGAGCAGCAAGGTTTCTATCACGTGGATAGAAATGACTACAAAGCAAAGCAATGGATTTGTATGTTGAAAGCAATTCTGTTGAGTGGGAGGATGAAAGGAGAGAGGAAAGAGTTGTTTGCTTGATTAGTAAAGTTTGCCCCAGAGATAAGAACACTTGGACCACTGTGGGATCTCTTATCGGTGACCGTTATAATGTAACAAATATCAAAAAGCAATGTATCCCAAATGCTCAGCAGTTTGAAAACCACCCTGGATTTAATCGAAGAACTTCAGTGTGAATCCTAGCTTAACTGGTTACTACCCTGGAGGATTTAGGCAAGTCCCTTTATGCTATGAGCCTCAGTTTCTTTACCTGGGAAATGAGAGGTTTGAATGAGATGACCTTTAAGGTCTCTTCCATCTGTAAATCCTCCTTGTTTCTATGAATAAAAGATGACATACACAGTGACCATACAACCAACTAAAGGCAACGTAACTTGCTAAGTCTAGACTGATCCAGTGGGAATTCAGAACAAACACGGTAAGTTCCCCAACCTTAATCCCACTTTGGTCTATTCCTGTGAAATTAGAGTAATGCTCCAGGATAGTGGTGTCAAACTCCAGTAGAAATGGCTGTCACTAAACCCTACAAAAGGATCTTTGCAGGCTGCATATTGACTTAGTTTTAAAATGTATTATTATCAATGTTTTGTCATATTTTTATTTATTTTGTTAAATATTTCCCAATTACATTTTAAGTGGGTGCAGGCTATAGTTGGGAACATTGAGAGCTACTTGCCAACCTCTGACTATGGGTGTAATGCTTCTGTTTCAGGAAGTTTCTCAAAGGGAAGTTCCATGTACCAACGTGGATAAATACCTGCTTGTCAATTTACAGTCCTAGAAAGAACTGATAAACAGAATCAGAAAGATGTAATTTGATACACACGCACACACACACACACACACACACACATACATATTTTATCAAATGATGGCTTCTCTAATAGGGGTAAGGAGGTAAGGGAAGGTGATACCTGGAAATGTTAAAGTAATAAATTAATTAATTAGTTAATTTTTTAAAAAGAAAGAGGCCAGAGAGGTTAAATAGTTTACCTAGAATCTCACAGCCAGGATGTGTCTGGCTATCAGAGGCCCATTTATTCTCAGGATATTTCCTTTCTCCGAGGTTTGCTTTCTAATTTCTATTTTTCTAGTAATGGAAATTGTTTTGATTTTAATTTTAATTTGAAGATATATTCATATTTTGCTTATTTGTGTTTGTTAAATGTTTTATTAAGTGTAGAATGACACTCATGAAAGTTGAGCATAAAACTGAAAGCTAGATTTCTCTCTGTCTGTCTGTCTGTCTGTCTGTCTGTCTCTCTCTCTCTCTCAGATTATTCTGCCAAGGTACAAAGGAGGATTTAGGGGATGAAAGACTGACTGAAGTTAAATCATACGACTTTGCTTCTTCAGTCAAAACACATCAAATAAAGGCCTTTTGCTTTTAATATCTAGTGGCCAGTATATACCTTAGGGGAAAATATCTAAGTTCAAACTATTTTGCTTTACCTTCCCAGCCCCCAGATATAACAGATAGGAACACACTTCCTTACATAATTACATACTCCTTACATACATACATGTGATTCCTCTAAGTCCTTTCTATTCTTAGCAAAACATTCCCAGTTCCTTCATTTCCCCCCAATATGAGATTGTTTTGAGTTCAATTAACTTTCCTGTTTACCATTGCATGGAAATACGTGTAAATATCCTAAATAAAATGGAGTGCCCAGAATGGGGCATGACTAGAGATATATTGTTCTGAAGAGTTTATGGTGCATTGGCACCATTACCTACCTAATTCTAAAATACTACACTTTTATTACTTAGCTCTTTATCATTATAGGTACTTCCTTTAGTGGGGCAGACCAGAATTCATTCCTGCCTTATCATCTTCAGTATTTCTTGTCCATGTTTTTCTATAAATCCTCCATACAGGTGCCATCCAATTTTCTGGAATCTTCTCTTTAGATCTTAAAATATCAGGAATAAAAAATTAGCAATGGAGCCACAATGATGTTTTCTCCTATTCTTGCTACCTGATTTGCTCTCTTTTTTTTTTTGGGTAGTCGTACATATCCTTCATGATGATTCTTTCACTCAAGTCATCATTGCTAATATGTTGCAGCCAAATTTAAACATTTAAACTTAAACCGCTTCCCTAGTTATTCTATTGCTTTTTTAAAATGTTAAACCTCTGAAATTGTGGCATTTTCTGATTTAAAGCCAGAGAACAGCAACAGAATATTAGTGTTAAAGAGATGGATTTTGGCAACAATATATAGTTTGACATCATTGAAAAAATTGCCAGTGTCTTAATTTATGTATTAAATAACTTTTTCATTTGTACTTCTCATGCACTTAGGATACCTATTTTTATTGTTTGTGTCTCTGTGTGTGTATTCTTCTAACCACCTTTACTAGACTCTAAGCTCTACATGCAGCTATGGCTGTAAATCCATTTTTGCCTAGCACAATGACCTACACATAGTAGGTCCTCAATTTGGCTTGCTGAAATGAATGTGCTGGATGTTTTCTATGTATAAGTCTTAGTTATACAATAAGAGTCCAAGCTCCTTGAAGGAGAGGATAACTGATCAATCAACAAGCATTTATTAAGAACTTTTGATGTGCCAGCCTCTGTGGTAAGCACTGGTGATACAGAGACAAAGCAAGGATAGTCCCTGCCTTCAAGGAAGTTACACTCTAATGTCTTTTACCCTTCTTGTGCCTTCCACAGTGTCTAGCAGAGTATGTGTACACACAAAGTGCCTCCCAAATACTTGCTGATTATCTTATTTCTAGATAGTGAAAAAATGAATACTGTACCGAAGTCCTGTCTTGGGGCATCACATAAGACAGCTTGCCAAGGACATGGATCTGTTATCTCTTACCTTTGCATGCCTTCCAGTATTTAGCACTACTCCTTGCACATAATGGGTGCATAATAGATGTTCATTGAAATGCAGAGGAATACATTTGTGATTTTTTTTTAAAGAAGATTTTCCAGATACCCAGTATTAAAAGAAAAATTCCAAGGCCTGACAAGTTAGAATTGTTGCTTGAGTTCAATTTTTAACCTCTTGGAAGCATTTGGAAGTAGATAATTAGTCAGGGAGTTGAGGCCAAAGGACAGCCTACTAACCATTCTTTCACTTAGAAGGAGGAGGATCAGCACCCTATTTGTGTGATAGCTAAAACATTTAAGCAGCCAGCTATTCCAGGAACCAGTGGGAAAGAGCTCCTTTCCCACTGGTTCCTGGAACAATTGTTCTCTTAGGAGTTTGATCTCAAACTCAGCAGGGTTAGACCTTCATGGAGCAGAAGCAAACGATATGACATTCCATTCAGATTATCCTGCAGGGAAATGGGACTGAACTTTGGGTCAGAGGTGCAGCTGTTAACTTTCTTATTGTTTTAATATTTATATTCCATGCCAAAGAGTAGAACCCATTCTCTTTCAAAGAAGATAAAATGAGCAGCAATTAGGTTGCACAGTGATAGAAGCCCAAGGCTGGAGTTACAAGGACCCGGGGTTCAAATCTGGCCTCAGTCACTTCCTAGTTATGTGACTCCTGGTCATTATTTAACCCTAGTTGCCTAGTCCTGACCATTCTTCTGCCTTAGAATTAATACTAAGTCCAAAGGTATGGGTTAAAAGAAATAAAATAAAATGCATTAGCTTCCAGAATGTCTGCTTTATTACCTTGAGAACTCTATTTACATGCTCTTGTTTTCTGCTTTCTTTAACTTGCTCAGAACTTTAAAATATCAGACATTTTAAAATATCTTTCCTTCTGCTATTGAACTTTCCTTTGTAACAAAGGAAATGTTATGTATAATCAGCTGAAAAAAGCAGCCAGAAATCCTGACAATATGTCAATGTGTGCCCCATTCATACTCCATAGACTCCCACTTCCCTACAAGGAAAGATGAGTTCTATTTTCTGGACCCAAAATTGTTTATTGTAATTAATTTTAGCTCAGCTGCCTTTAGGGGAGTTTGTTTTGTTGTGGTCTGTAGATATCACACAAACACACACACACATACACATACACACACACATATCCATCACATGAGGATATCCTGATGAGACTGGGACATCCCTTTTTAACCACTAGTTTGAGCCTCCAAAAGCTATGCTCTTACCATTGTTGAGGGGCCAATAACTAGCACTCCAGTCCCATTTAGCTATATAATATCCAGTAGCTTTTATGTGTGCCTTGATACTGTAAAGTTATACTCTCCCCTATACTACTTCAAGCTCTGAGGTGCAGGGAAGAATAGACTCGTAACATAGCTCAGTTCCTATAAAGCATTGGTCCCATTAAGTTCATGTCTATATTTGACAGAACTGTTGGATAAGTCTTTGTATTGTGTTCAACTGGGTCAGGGTCCTGAAAGTTACTCCCATAAGCCACTCCTTGTTCTCTGAGGCATCAATGGAAACTGGTTCCAAAACCCAGTCTCTGAAATGTGGGGGTGCCATGGCATATTCTAGACCTTTCCAAATTCACAAAGTTGGAAACTCTACTCCCTTTACCTGGAATGGAAAAGAACAAAGGCAGAGGTCAAGGGCTGAGACCCATTCACTTAAACATATGACCTCAGGGGAGAAGCCCATAAGACCTTTCCCATGATCTCCCACCAGATGCTGTGAGCAAGAGTGACCAAGATTCCCCAAGAGTAAATAATATAAAAGATGCTTTGCTAGATGCTGACAGGCCTTTGAATAACTACACACACACAATCAAAGAGCATCTTCCTCAACATGCTGTTAGCATATTAGAACTAGCTAAAATTATGGAATATGTCCCAAGTTTTCTATACTACTACTACTACAAATAATAATAGCTAGCATTTGTTATTTATTGCTTTAAAGTTTGTGAAATATTTTACAAAGATGATCTCATTTTATCTTCACAACAACTCTGAAAGGTAGGAATTTTTATTGTTCCCATTTTATAAGTGAGGGAACTGAGGCAGACTGAGACAAAGTGACTTGCCTAGGATCACACAGCTAATCAGTGTCTAAGGTTGGATTTGAACTCAGGTCTGTCCTCACTCTAAACCCAAGAATCTAACCACTGTACTGTCTAGCTGTCTATATTATTTAGGGCTTTATGATCACAAAATGCTTTTATACATTGTCTCTTTGGATCTTCACAAGAACCCTATGAAGGAGTCTATTGGAAGGAACCCTGAACTTGAGAGAGTAGACTTGAGTTCTAGTCCTGGTTCAGCCACTTACTAGGCTTTTAACAATGATCCCTGACTTTCCTTGAGTCTCTTTCCTCATCTCTAAGATGGGTTTAAGAAATATTTCTTCTTCCTAGTCCAAAGGGGTGTGATGAAGATCAAATATGATAATGCTCTCATATGTCTCCTACATGTTAGTCTTTGGTTGGCCAGTGAAATGTTGGGGGGGGGGGAGGTTGTACAGTTACTGGATAGCCGAAGGGTTCTCTGAATCAAGGAGCAGGAAATTCCCTTAAGAGTAATTTCATAAACTTATTGGCAGAACCTGTTCTTTGGTCAGACAGTAAGAATGATGCTTTAGTCTTTTTTAAAAGTTGTAAATTACAGATGTTGTAAGCTACAAAGTGATATGTACATAATGTGATTATTACTATTAATTATTATCCCTACTTTACAGTCAAAGACTAAGGCAAAAAAGAAACTAGGTGACTCAGGGCTAAAATGTACAAGTGGCTTTCTGGGATTGCCTCCAGTCAAATAGAATCTATTAGGGCCATCCATATGGGCATTAGCAAGAAAGAGAGGGGTTTGAGCCATGGATCTAGTCAAGTGATTGTTGGAGTCATTCTATTCTCCTCTTTTGCCTACTTCCCATCTCGATTCTTTGATGCTGTTGTCATTTGATCTTGATCTGAATCAAAGACAAGGAGCAGAAAACAAAACAGAGCTCTCCCTCCATCCCAGAGCCTGCTTTCCATAGTCTGCTCTCCTTCCTTTTGCACATGTGCAATGGGGATATTTCTGGGCCCAAAGTTTCTGGTCATTTTAGGGAGGGAGAGGAATGGCTCTGATCCCATTTAGTATTTGCTGCTATTTTCTCCACCCCATGAAATCTCTGAGAGTCAGGCAAAGGACTGTCAGACAAAAGATATGACCATCATCACTGGCATTTTTTTTTATGGAATAGTAGAAGTCTGGAGCTCATCTACATTAATCCCAAGGACCAGGGAAGTGCACAGATGTGGCCAAGGCCATGTAGTTAGTGAACATCAGGGCAGAATTAGAACCTAGACTTGACTAGTTCATGTGGTTTCTCCCAGACTATGCTGCCTTAAGACTTGCCAATCTAATTTTCAGGGGAATATCTATAAAAAGATCTAGATTGTATCCTATTTTCAGGTGGACTTGCCCAGTCCCTTGTTACTATGTTGTACTATTGAGAGCAGGAAGGGTCCCATCACTTTGATGTGAGATAGAGAGGAAAAATCAGTGCAAAAAACAGGAGTTAGAGAAGAAACCAACTTGAGTGTGTTTCTGATGGATATTTTGGGCCTTCCTGGTATGCAACTGTCTTCCTTCAGGTCACCACACAGCAATTGTTTCTGCATCCTGCTTTCAGCCATTATCTTCCCATGACCAACCAAGTGTAGCTGACCTGTGATGCTCCTGACATCATTTGTCACTTGATTATTCTCTATAACCTTTTTTCTTTGTATGAGATGTATGAGAGCTCTGCTCAAATCTATCCTTAGCTATCAACCAAAGAGAGAGAAGTTAGATAAGGAAAATGAAGTTATACAGGGTATCCTGAAAGTTTTAGAGCAGTTTAAATCTAATAAAATTACACTAAAACTTTTGGATCACAGTTTATTTCTAGATCTGGTTTTTCCCAAGCTTATATGTGTTTTCTTAGGTTTGCATGGAAATCCCTAGGATTAATCAGGAAAGTATGAGCTTCCTCTTGCCCTTGTTCCCACTCTCATATGCCTCAAAGCTGTTAGACATTGGTTGGCCAATGACTTTTTTTTCTCTGCAGTTACCAGATGGCCAAAAGGTTCTCTGAATCAGGGAGCCAGAAAGTCCCATAAGAGTTGTTTCATAAACTTATTGGTAAAACCTATCCTCATGTTTGACAGGATGGATAAAACTTCAGCCTTTTTTTTAACTCTTACTTTCTGTCTTAGTCCCAACTCTAAGACAGAAGGCTAAGGGGTAAGCAAATTGAAATAATGGAATAAGAAGAGATAATTCAATCTTATAAAGGACAATTGTTCTATAGGTGATGATGATATGAAAGCCATTTTCTGATTTAAGAATTAGTGCCCAAAGAATTAAAGTTCCACAGATACTGAGGATAGTAGAAGGTTGCAGTAGAAGGGGAACTGCATCAAGAGCTGTAAGAGCACAGGATCATAGACCAAGACCTTGAAAGGTCATTGGTGGTTGTCTAGTCCAGCCCTTTCATATTTGATAAGTAAGAAAATAGATGTTTAGGGAAGTTAAAGGATCTGGCCATGGTCAGAAAAGGTATCCAGGGCCCAAACCATTTGGTAAAGCTATGTGTTAACAATAGATCATAATTTCACCAATCTGTAAAATGAAAGAGTTAAACGAAATTGTTTCCCTAAGGCCCTGCTAGCTCTTAAATTTAATGACTGTTTTGCTGAGCTGTATGGATTGTAATATTAGTCATCATGTTTTCTTCCTAATTGCTCTCGGTCTTCTCATCTGTAAAATGGAGAAATAACATTCCATTAACATCAAAGGACTATAAAGAAGGCATTTGGTAAATTATTAAATGTTATGTAAGTGTAAATCCTTCATATAACTATCCTTTTTAATTTTCATGTTACCATGGGAACATAGAATAGGAATGGTGAGGGGGTGCTACTGTCCCTTGAAAAATCAGTGGGGGGTATCCCTGAAATCAGCAAATTTCTATCACAAGTATCAAAAGAAACATCAATGATTAAAATAAATGGGTGATTAGTCAAACAGAGCTACCCCCCCCCCCAAACCAAACAGTCCAGACTGGAAAAGGAAAAGTCATTTATTTCTGTAGGAGAAAGAACATTAGTTTTGGAGTCAGGGGACCTGGCTGGGATTTGAGCAGCTACCTATTATCTTTGTGACCTTGTACAATTCATTTCAGCTCCTCACATATCTGTTTCCTCTATAAAAGGGGAGGTTTGTACTATAGAAAATTTTCAGCTCCATATGCCACAATGCTATAATGGAACAAGGACTGGTGCAGGGTAGAAGAGAGGATTTGAGGGTATGTTCTCAATGAGAAAACAAGGCCCAGTGTGCCCCTGTTCTGTATCCTCTATTTTAGAGCATCGCTAAAGCTTTTTTTATTATCTCCCTAAAATGATATGGCCATTGCATCTGAAAAAATGTCACCTGCAGACCTTGAGATCCCCATTTCCACATTAGGGAGCAACAAAATAACTCAGCAACTACAGAATCTAGTGGAAAGGAAAGAGCTTCTCAATAAAGAGATCATTGTCTACTCTCAGAGCAGGATACTTCACTTCTGCTATGTTTTTCTCCCTTTGCCCTGAAGGTCACCCTCCCTGGTGGTGGATGTCCCAACCTTTAGCCATGAGAAGGAAATTTTTTGGTAAACAGGCACTTAGCAGAGAGCAGGGGGTAGGGGGTGGGGTTGAAGTTAGGGAGGGAGCAGAGGGGACCAATAAATGGAAACCAGCCAGGGACAGATCTGAATTGCCTGCCCTTTCTTAAACCAGCTCAAATACTTTTCCCTACTTTGCCTTCTGACCACTCCCCTGGGCTGGTCATTCTGGAACTTTTATAAACAGCTTGTCTGTACCCTTGTAACAGTCAGCTTCAATCTCAGACCCAGAGTTGTGAGTCACCCTTCATTGTTTGGAAGCAGCACTGGTACATAAGGAGAGAGAGAGAGGGGACCCAAAAGAGTGGACAGAGAGTAAGTTAAGAACAATTTTTATTTCTTTGGATGGAACTTCACAAGAGGGATCTGTGTAGGTGGGTGTTTTTTAATGGGAAGGAATGTGGGTTGGAGGCATCTTTTCAGAGGAGTTTTTGATACCCTGAGAAACACAATTAAGAAAACTGCAGTCTAATTTTTGCAAACATTAGGGAGGGAAGTATGGGAAGGCAGAATGATCCAATGGAAAAGACAATTGGCTCCAGAGTCAGAAAAATCCATTAAACTAGTTCTGCTACTTCTACCTGTGTGATCATTTAACCTTTTCTGGGACTCAGCTTTCCCATCTGTAAAAAGAGAGGGTTGGGTTCCATGACTTCTAAAGTCCCTTACAATTGTAAATTTCTTGAGCCTATGAAAGGGTTGGTGAGAGAGGAAAGGTAAAGGGATGAAAGATATTTTTTTTTACTTTGAACTGCAATAATTTCTCTTTAAAGGAAACATTTTGCAGTATTAATAATGTCCTACTTGCAAGTTCATAGCAATGGTTTAAAAGGACCGCTAGAGTTTGTGTTTTCACGTTGTGCGAACGTGGGGAGATTGACCAAGGGGAAGAGCTGGACTCTTTCTATTCTATCTTCTCAATGTCAACAATGAGCATTTTTGAACCTCCTCCTATGGTTAAAGTACCATGCAAGTTTTGTGCTATTCAATGGATAAGCTTTGGTTCGAGTCCTTGAGGCACTTGAGTCTAGGAAAGGAGTGAGGTACGATTGTTCCTGACACAAACACAAAAAGGGAAAAATCACAACACAAAGGGGCATGTGGTCCTTGACTCAAGTTGACTCCTGGCCAGCAAAGACTTTATAATTTAATTGGAATCAGTCAATTCAATGCAAACATAACACAGTAAAGATTTGCTCTAAGCTAGGTACTATGCTGGGTTCTGGAGTTATAGAAAAGAGCCGAAATAGTTCCTGCCTTCAAAGAACTTATATTTTACCTGTGGAGAGCAGGATGGAGGGGGATGGGGCCAATATTAATAAAGATAAGTACAAAATAAATCAGAAAAAATCATAAACTAATAGGGAGGCAAAATGTTATCCACTGGGCAATCAGTAAAGGTCTTTTGTAAGATGTGGCTCTAGATCTGAGACCCAAGAAATTCTGAGAGGTAGAATAAAGAAGGAGAGATTTCTAATTATGAGGAACTAAACATTGAGGTCTGAGAGATGGCATGGCATGTCTGAACATCAAGGAGACCAGTTTGGCTGAAATAAGGGGCATTTGAAGGGGGAGGAAGATAATGTGTCACTCTGGACATATAGGTTGGAGGAATGCTATCAATAGCTTTCAGTGACAATCAGGATTTTGTATTTTACAGGTTAGACTAGATAATCCAAATCTCTAGGATCCCTTGTAGGTTGATCATCATTCTACTTTCCCTACCACCCCCTCTCCATTCTGTGAGATTTCTCCCTTACCATTCTGTATTGGGGATCAACCTTGCAGGTCCCCAACTGTCCACAGGATGCTTCCAGTCCTGAGTGCCACCATCATCCTGTCTGTCTTTGTGTCCTGTGCCACAGTGGAACTAAATGGGGAGCAGATAAATGACATCCAGAAAAAAGTCAGCGACCTCTGGCATAGGCTCATCTACCTGAAGCCAGTCACTTCAGACCGTGATGATCACATTGTCTATGCCACCTGCCAGGTAAAGCCTTCTTCTACTTTGGAGGCCAATAAACCCCGGGTGACAGGGCAAGTTCTATTTAAACAGCTCTACCCAGACGGGAAGATGGAAGTCTTCTTTGATCTGGAAGGGTTTCCAGCAGATACCAGGAATGCCACTGGCAGAGCTATCCACATTCACAGCTTTGGAGATCTCAGCAATGGCTGTGATGGAACCTCCAGCCACTATAATCCTCATGGGGTAGCCCACCCCTTCCACCCAGGAGACTTTGGGAACTTCCTGGTGAAGGATGGAAAGATCAGGAAGTCCCGATCCAACACTTCTGCTTCCCTATTTGGGCCCCACTCTGTTCTCGGCAGGGCCATTGTAATTCATGAGCAAGAAGATGACCTTGGCAAAGGTGGAAACAAAGGCAGCCTGGAGCATGGCAACGCTGGGAAGCGCCTGGCCTGTTGTGTCATTGGCATCTGTGGACCAGAGCTCTGGAATAAGGCCGCAATGGACAATGCCGCGAGGAAAAAGAGGAGGAGAGAAAGTGAATGTAAGACTGCCTGAAGCAAGGATTTCTGCAGGTCTTTGGTCTATTTCCTGGTCAAGCTAATCACCTCTGCCAAACATCACTGGTTGCTTAGAATGCTGGGATGAGGTTCTTTCTTTAGCTGCACTTGTAAGTGGTGCCTCCTCAGAGTTGCTTTGTTTGGGGGAAAAATTCTACATTCTGTGAGTCACATAATAAAGGAGCTTCAATGCAATATGCAACATGGATTTGAGGTTTTTAATTGGTTTATTATTTTTTTAAATTTCACTCATCAGCGCTTGAATTGAGAGACCAAAATCCTCAGAGAAGAGGACAGTGTTCAGAATGAAGTTTCTCCTCCCCCAAGCAGTCCACCCTCATTTTTAAAAACTTGAGTAGTAAATTTACTTGAGCTTGTCATGACATGGTGAAGATTCCGCACCAGAAATTTCAGTAAGAGTAGGAGAGAGAAATAGATGGGAGTGGGATGCCAACTTAGAGGCCCTGGGGAATGGGCACAGGATTTAGAGGCAGAAGACTTGGGATTTCCTGATTGCTGTATGATGTGTGTGATCTTTGACAAAATATTCAGATTCAACTGAGAGTGGACTGCCTTGAAGAGGATGTTTAACTTGGAGATGCTCAAATCCTAGCTTTGACACTTGTTACTTTGCACATGATCTCTAAGACCTCTTCCAATTCTAAAGCCTATTTCCTTGGCCACAGAGCTTTCCCTAGATGATCAGTTGCTCTCTGATCTCTGTGCAACAGAGCTGTATTATCAGGCCATTACCTGATTGGTAAGAAGAGGCACAGTGAGGTGAGCTAGTTGCTGTTTCAGTTCAGGATCATATAGGAAGCTACTAGCTATGTGGAACAAGAAGGTTCTATGCAATGCCCAGAAAATAAGGAAAGAGGGATCAGAGACAAGATGTGATATAAATTACTATTCACAAGACAATGCTGCCTCTCAAATAGAAGTACAAATTTAAGAAACTTGAGACCCCAGTGAGGACTGATTTGGACTCAGGTTCTTTACTGGGTTGCTTCCCTGTTGCAAGTTAGATTATACACTGAAAGGTATAATCTCTTGCCAGTATCCTTTGACTTTAATAAATGTAAATACTGATAATGACTATTTACCTTGTGCAAAGAACATTTCTTAGACTTTCCCCCCACTGCTTAGTTTGATGGTGCTCTAGTTCCTCCAGACTTGGGAGTTCTGAGTCAAACTGAACTCCAGCCAGCATCCAGTCCTCAGTGGTTATTTTTACCTCTGACTTGAACTTAACTTGTTATTTAAAAATGGTTCATTGAACCCAAACGGCTGTGGAAGAGGAAGGATCTTTGCCATGAAATTAATTTCCTTCCATCAGGCAGCTCCCACTGGCTTACACTGGAATTGGACCTGACTCTCTTTGGTCCATGCCATGGGCCAAGTTAGCCCTCAAACAAAAATGAGATGCTTTTCAGTTTGGGGGTGTCAAAGATGGTATGATTGGCCCCCACCCTTGCCATAGTAATAATAAAAAGAAGTCCCTAACTTACCCAGTTATCTTTTCCTTTTTATGACATCAATTCAATGTTATGTCTTTAAGAAGATCTTTAATTCTAGAGATGATTAGAATGATAATTATAATCAAACTAGCATTATATAACACTTTAATGTTTATAAGATATTAGCTCATTTTATCCTCATATCACCTAGGAAAGTTGGTACTATTGTTATCCCTACTTTACAGAGAAAGAAACTGAGGCCAAGCAGGGGTTGTGACTTAGCCAGGGTCATACAGTTAGTGACAGGTCCTATTAGAACTCTGGTCTTCCTGCCCCCAGGCCCAATGCTCTATCCACTGCAAAATTTAGCTCCCTCTGTAGGACTAGTAATCTTGACACCCAGGGCAAGTTGGAGGTGGTTGTGCAGAAAAAGTGTTTATATAGTGCCTACTATGTGCCAGGCTCTGAAGCACTTTTTACAAACATCATCTCCTTTGATCCTCACAACACCCCTGCACCCAGGTAGGCACTATTATTAGTCCTATTTTGCATTTGAAGAAACTGAGAGAAACAAAGGTTTAATGATTTTTCCCAGGGTCACCCAGCTAGTTGTGTCTGAGGCTAAGTTTGAACTTGGGTCTTCCTATCTCCAAACCTAGCACTCTTATCCACTGCACTACAAAGCTGAAAGGGGAATAATCTGCCCCAATCAGGTGTAGCTGCATTAGAAGATGGCACACACTCTCCACTCTCACAGAGATTCAGGTCTCAGCCCCTGGGGAGGCAGAGATAAAACATAAGGGATACAAGCCAGGAGGAAAGGAAGACTGGGAGAGCAAGGGGTGGCAATACCCCCAAAGGGCCAGTGGAAGACAAGGCATTAATGTGTGGGACCCCAAATCCTGGTTGCCCTACCCTAGTTGTGGCTTTGTTTAGCTTTTAGACTTTTTCTGGAGGTAGGGGAACAGAGTCTTATCTCCCCTCTCCATTGTTCTCAACTTTTTACAACTCCCTGAGACCCCTAAAGAGGAGACAACCATTTCAGTTTTTTTCTTGGACCTAAGAAACTCTTTAGTCGTCCTATTTCCCACCTAGGAGTAGTGGTGGTAGGGTCTCTCTCTCTCTCTCTCTCTCTCTCTCTCTCTCTCTCTCTCTCTCTCTCTCTGTGTGTGTGTGTGTGTGTGTGTGTGTATGTTGAGAATGTGGGCAGCTGGGCCATGTTATGGAAAATGTCTGTGCATCACTAAGATCTCATTTGGCCTTTGGAGGCTGGTTTTTTCTTCCTTCCTTCTCTCAAATCCATTTTGTTCATCTAAAGATATTAGCCGGTTTGGCTTTGCAGCCAGCTTGCTAATCAGTTTGCCTATTTGACTCATAGGGTTTGCATTTGTCACTGGGACTTAACCACACACTTGTTTTGATTTCTTTTTTGTAAAATTAGAAGCATTTGATGTAATGACTCTACCTAGACACAGCTGGTAAAGTGAGAATAATGTTCAAGTTTGCACAGTTTAAACACAATGTAGACAATAATTAGAAAAGCTATCTTTAGATGCTTAGAATAAGCTTTTCTCTGAATTGCAGTGAATTTTTCCTAGGGTGGCTTTTCAGTGCATATATCCAGAAGTGCCTATATGCAGAAGAAAATAGAGAAAATCAGCTAGTGTTTTGGTCAACTTGAAAAGGGGAAAAAGACTTCAGGAAATAAACCATCTGATTTTAGATCTGAAGCATTTCAACTGAATGCATAAAATCTTTACATTCTCCATATTTTTCAAGCCTACCATATGATCAAATAATTTTAGGTGACAGATTGCAACTGATAAATTGCTACAATATGCTGGAAGTAATGCTCAGTCTGTGGTGAGGGTGGAGAGGGAGAATGACGCACATAATAAAGACAATTAATCATCTATACCAGGAAAATTACCCCATTTTTATTCCAGGTAACAAAAAATATAGTTATGATGCATGGTGATTATAGAATCCAATAAAGCGAAGTCTGCAAATAAATAGAACTTCTTTTCTTTAAATAAAACAAAACAGCAGCCGATAAAAAAAAAAGAACGCCAATTGTTTTAAATTTAATAGGTTATCATTGGTCTCTGCTAAGATCTCAAAATATATCCCTGCATTCAGACAGACTAGGGAAAGTCAAACTTTTCAGTATTCTGCAAACTGCCCTGTGCATCAAAAAACCCTCATTTAGGAAAGAAGTGATAAGAAAAATAAGGCAGCACATCGAAATCTATCATTTTAAATTGCCTTCATGCTGTGGTAGGATTTTTTCTTTTTTCTATTTTTTTTTTTTTGGATCAGCTGTAACATTGTGAGAGGGGACCTTCTCATTTTTTCCTGCTCTCTCATTTCTAATTAGATTCACCACTGGTCTCCCAAACCTCTCTCTCTGATCTTTGGAATTGTCTTTGTCCAGCAATTCTTTGTCCTATAACTTGGCAGCACGAATGAAAAGCACCTGGAAATTTGCATGTACCTGAAAGTATTGTGTTTGGGGATCCTCACAATGTTGCCTCTGCCTTTCCACTGGCCATTGAGCTCTCTTACTGGAACTGTCTCATGCTCAGGTATAGAAAAGAGGGTAGGAAAAGCTGACTAGGCAGGGTTCAGAAGTAAAGCAGAAATAAATCTTGCTCAAATAGCTATCTTTTTGGAGGGGAGGTCTGGTTCTGCAGAGAAAGAGACATCAAGTCTAAAATCCCTGCAAAGAGAAGAAAGCTTTTTGGAGAGCCTTGTCAGTTAAGAGGGCTAGCTGGCTTTGGATTGGTATGGGGAAGAAAATAACGATCTCCCCAAAACGCACACACACAGCCATCATCTCAGCTTCCTTAATGATACTTGAAATTCTCTGAATAGGGAACAAAGCTTTCCCCTCCACTTTTAGGGAACAGTGCATTTTATTCATACTAAAGTGTAAATGATTGCTATCAGATTTTTTTTCTCCCCAAGGATTTTGGAAAGTGGGGGATTCATTGGACACTTGAAGAGCAGGGAGAGTGGAAAAAACAACCGTCACTCCCTCACATTCTTGCCTAAGGCTAGCTCTGGGAAAAGGCAACTAATACTACTTGCCTGGGACTGAGCTCAATGCCACTGGGTGCCTCCTGGCTAAAGAAAGCCTCAGGGAATACTTGCCAGAGGCAGGGAAGAATTTGGTGGGCAAGGAAGGAAGGATGTTGTGGGAATGGGTCTCAGGGGGTAAGGAAAGCCCCAATTTTTTTTAAGGAAAGGATCTATTTTCTCAAGTCTTAATTAAAGAACCACAAACCCTCCTGTATACTTGCATGTAGAAATCAATGCCTAAAGGCTGCTGAGTGCTGGGCAGTCATAGGAAAGGAGCATTTGTTATTATAAGTGTCATTTTCAGTTGCATCTCTCCATGCATGCCCTGTTCTGCATTCTGCCTGGCCTGGACTGGAAAGGCAGAGAGCAATCCATACATGGCAGGCACATTCTGGCTGACAAAAGTGGGCATGTCAGAATGCAGCTGGGTGGGTTGACCAACCAGTGACATTTTTCTTTTTTTTAAAAAAATCAATAACTAGGAAACTCACACTATTTTGGCTTTTCAGCTAAAAGTGATCCATAGGGTAGATCCGACAGAGCAGTATGGTGCAGGGTTTTAGAAGAAGGTTAAAAGGGAAACAAATAAACAATTGTGAGCAAGTTGGAACCTTTTTCTTTACTGCCTGAGACAAAAAAAAAAAGCTGAGGATAGGTGGGGGCAGCGGACACATAATATTGTTGTGGCGACATATCCAACAGCAGCCCAGACTCAATACCATCAAGGCCAACACACTGTCCAGCATTCATCTTTGGGCTGTTCACCACTGGGGGCTTGTCACTCTTGGGATTCCTCTGGGCTTCCCTGACCCGGGTGCATTATGCTGGGGTAGATCATAAACTGTTTTCCAGGAGTTGATAAATGGACTGTAAAGATGTGCACCTGGCAGGCTGGGTGTCAAAACTAGAGCTTGGGCTAGGAGAGGATTTTCTTTTTATTATTATTTTATTAAATTTGGCTCCATTTTCCTCCAGTGCCTTTAAAGTGCTACTTGGGAGAGCTGAACATTTGCAGGCAGTTAAGGCCGGGTCCAGCAGGAAAATTACCTCTGTGGCTGCTGGCCCACGCAGGCTTTGCAGCTGCAGAGACAAAATCCCTCCCCAGGAAGTTGGGTGGATGGGGGCCAAGTGGGGTGAGGCAGAGGGCCTCTGTGTGTAGGGATGGGGTACCTCTAAGGACCAGCAGCAGGATTAACTGATGTCTGGCTCTGCAGGGGTCAAGGACCCCTCAGGTTGGCAGGATTTAGATGGGGAGTCACTGAGCACACATACTCTTGGTGAATCTCTTTCTACTTTCATAGCCTCACTGGGCTACTGGTGTCTTTTCCCAATTAGTAACCCCTCCAAAAAATCCTAATCCCCCCCAAAACAAATAGCCCCTCATAGGATAGGGGGAAAAGCCTGGAGCTTTTTAACCCCATGTCTCCTGTGACTGTTGGGAGGTTAAAAACAAAACAAAATGCCATTGCTGCTTCAGGAACTCTTTCTGCCTTCAGATTCGGTCCTCTTTATCATTCTCTGCAAAGGCAGAGAGAAAAAAAGAAAAACTGACCACCATATTTAGATATCCATATATTTTATATGCACATCCTCTTTTTAGGATGGTTAGGAGGTTAAAAACAAAACAAAATGCCATTGCTGCTTCAGGAACTCTTCTGGTTCATACAAGGAAGCCTCTAAAGAAGTTCTCACGCTTTCACATAAACTTGCAGCTTCCTGGGGGAATGAACTGACCCTGAGACATGAGGAATTCCACTTTCTGAATGTGTTATAGTTCCAGTTGTGTCTGACTCTTCATAACCCACTCTGGGGTTTTCTTGGCAAAGATACTAGGGTGGTTTGCCATTTCCTTCTCCAGCTCATTTCACAGATGAAGAAAGTGAGGCAAATGGGGTTAAGTGACTTGCTCAGTCACACTGCTAGTAAGTATCTGAGGCCAGATTTGAATTCAAGAAAATAAGTGTTCCTGACTTCAGGTGGGGCGATCTCTCCATTGCATCACCCAGCTGCCCATACTATAGCATAAAAAGACCTTTCTCATCTAGGGGTTTCCTAGAGAGACTCCACAGTCCTGGAGATGCTATCTTCTTCTTCCAGAGTTCAAGTTTCACACCTGTATATGGGCAGCTAACTGAGTCCTAGATAGAATGCTAGGATCATAGATTTAGAGCTAGAAGGAACTTTTAGAGGACACTGAATCTGTCTCCCCTTTCCCCCATCAATATACAAATAAGGAAACACAGGCCCCCAAAGTTAAGTAATTTACCCTAGGATCACACAGCTTTGTTGCTGTCTTTCCCCCCAAAAGCAGATGACTCCAAAATTATCAGAATATGCCATAGATGGAGAAATTTGAAAGGTAAGAATGATCATTTCCTGGCTCTACCTTTCACCTTGTTTCTATGGCCCTCAAACTATATTGTGACTTTCATGATTCCCTCCCTGGTACTATAAATGCACCAACCAATGCCCAAGTTGGCATACTTATCATTTACCCAACGACACAAGCACCCAAATGAGAGGTATGAATCCAGAATAGGAAAATGAGCCCTCTAAGGCTGCTGAGGCCCCTCTCCACCCACTGTTCCCAGCTGTGACACATTGCTTCAGGCGCTGTGCCAAGAGCATCCATGTGGAGGAGACCCAACAAGGCCTTGACATGACAAAGTGTCACGGTGGGCCCTTCGGACCCATTATGCTCAATTATGTCTCTCTTCCCAACAGCCTTAATCATTACAAATACCGGGGACCTGATTAAAAAGCCCATCAGTTTCAAGCTCTTCCCATAATTTTGATCGACAACATTAAACGTTAATAGAAAAACATCTTATCTCTAATAAAACAAATGCCGACACAAAGACGGATGGGAAAAACCAGCCATATGGCGCACACTATTTTCAGTGCCTGCCCATGTTCACAGCAGTACATCTTCAGTAGTAAGAGATGACGGTGAGAAGATTGAGGACCTGCATTTAATAAATCAAGCTGTACTGTCATCAAAATACCTACAGTTTGCAACAGGATCAGAGGATTTTCTGAGTCCCAGACTAGGGAATATTTGAGGAGAGAGTTACTTCTAATGTGTTGTTCTGTGGCTTAATTCTTATCATCTCTTGCGCCTTCCATGTGTTCCAATTTTCAATCCCTTTATCCTTCATGTCTTCATGATGCCTGAGCAGCTCTCCTCTGGGATAGCTTTCTCCTCTTCCAGGTCACAGCCTTCGGGGGCTTGTTCTTTCCCCAAACCCAAGGACTCGCTGGAACCAAAGGGATCAGGGCTAGACAAAGGAGACTCTACCTTGGGCATCCCCCTGATGTGAGATGGACCGGTCCCTTTCCTTGGGTCCTCTTGAGAACTCCCTTTTCTGGTCCCTTCTAGTTCTTCAGCTGCCTGTTCCTCTGTCAGTTTAATGATTTCACTTCCAAGCCTGTTTATTTCTTCTTCCTCAGAAGGTAGCTGGGGTAATGAGGGATGAAAGTGCTTGCGTTGGTTCCCGTGCTTGGGCTTGGCTGGGGAATTGTCAGAGAACTGGGCTGCAGCCTCCTCAGGAGCTGTCAATGCCACAGCAACAGAAGAACTTTCATCTCCTTCCTTCTGCTCCCCTGAAAACAGAAATGGGACAGCATCAAAATGTTGGAAGAAAATAAATTATTATTCCCCCATCCCACTTTTAAATTTGTAACTACTGTGTCATTTAAAAAAAAATCTAGTCTCCTGTCATAGGAGAACAAGGATGCCAGGGCATGGAAGATAGGACATAGAAGCTAAGAGGAAGACTGGCATTCAAGGGAGAATACGCTTCAGTGATTAGAGATCTGGAGTTATTAATAGAGAAAGAAAGCATTTGTGCATCTGCCCATAATCCTATTCAGTGTCTTAAGTTATCTCCAGGCTTCCCACTCATTTCTATTAAACTTTTAAATTAAGGACAAAGGTTTCAGGGAGCTAACGCCTAGGGCAAATTTCATCCCAATCTCAAACAGCTGAATCTTGCTGCCATCAAGAGCAATGTAGTCATGGAAATGATCTTAGAAGGGATAGGGGTCAAGAGACCTGGAATTTTTTTCAAGTCTGACCCCCTGGGTGTGTGATGCTGGGCAAGTCTTTTCCCCTCTCTGGTTTTTGGTCTGAAAAATGAGAGTTCAGCTACATTTTTAAAGTCCAGGACCACAAGATCCCAAATTTGTTACTACCTGAATGACTTGGGGCAATTTTTAAAAATTACTCTGGATTTTGGTTTCCTCATCTATAATATGAATTAGTCATACCAAGGTCCCTTCTAGCTTGTAACTGAATTTCTTGCTTTAAACCGGAGGGAGATGATCTGATCCAACATCCTTGTTTTACAGAAGGAGACCAGAGAAATGACACACCTTTCCCAAAGTTATTTCGTTATTAAACAGCTGAGTCAAGATTTGAACCCAGATCTTGGTTATTCTAGTTATAAGTACACACATTACTTTTGTGCAGCAATATAGTATGGGGACAAGAGCAGTGGGAGATTTGGAGTCAGAAAACCTGGCTTGTTGTACCCAGTTTGATAGTGACTTATCAAGGGTTGTTGTTCATCCTTTGTTTTTGAAGAGGACCAATGACATCACAGGATGATGTCTTGACTTATGCATGAATTAAGATTTAAGGGAGACAGAATTGCACAGTCTAGTGACCAAATGAGGTGAAGAGAGCACTAGTCCTGGAGACTTAAGGACTAGGTTTGAATCCCACATCTCATCTATACTATCTGTGTGACCTTGGGCAAGTCACTTGAACACCTTCAGCCTCAGTTTTCTCAACTGTAAAATGAAGGAATTGGAATCAAGTGTTTTAGTGATCTTTCTAGATCTATGGCCTTATGATTTATTTTTTTGAGGAATGGTGGTTAGCTTTCCTGGATCTCAGTTTCCTTTTGTGTAAAATGAGGGAGTAGGTTGGATGGCCTCTTATGTCCCTTCTAATTCTAAATCTATGATCCCCCTGGCTCTTAATTACTACTTTTCTGATGATATCAAGTTATCTCCCTTCCTGGTTCTAAAATTCCATGATTTCCCATTCCATTGGAGCATTCTCTCTTCTTGAATCTCTCATGCTACTATGTTTGATCACTCATATATATTTAATCATTGTCTATTATACCTGCCTATGCCTAATATTCTTGCCTCCCCTCTCCAGAAAATTCCTCCCAACAAAAAAAGATCACCCCCCCCCAAGACAGAAAGTTCCTCAAGGTTAAGAGCCATATTGTTTTTTCTTCTTTGTAAACCTTGACATAAAAAATATTTGTTTAAAGGAAGTATAGCAAACAAACAAAACTAGAATTAAGGCAGATACTCATCAATTGAAAAATGGCTGAATGAATTGCATCTAATAGAATATCACTGTTTCATAAGAAATGATGGGAATAGGGATTAGATAGGGACAGGAGAATTGATTTCATTGATACAGATAGCTCCCAGGTAAGGAAACTCCTTCTAGCAATGTAGGCTGTCAGAGAAAGGACAATATGGGTTCAGTTTGTATTAGAAGCACCATCTGAACCCAGCTTTTCCTGACTCTGAGGCAGGTTATGTATATATTATTTCAGGGCTGATAAAGAATATGACAAAATCAGAGAAACTTTGAAAGAGTTATATGAACTAACACAGAGCAAAAAACAAAACAAGACAGAATAAGGAGAATGATACACAATAAGTGAAACTAACTAAACAAACTAACTAAAGCCTGAAAATTATAATTAAACACCAAGACTAATCTTGTTTCAAGAAGTGCAATGATGAAACAAATCTCCTTCTGGCATGTAAAAAAGTGGTGTATTACAGGTATGGCAGTCAGTGAGTAGAATCAGAACATTGTATGCAGAAGTATTAATATCAGACAATGACCAACTATAAATGACTTAACTATTATCAACAATGCAATAGATACATGATGAAAAAGGCTATCTGCTACCATAGAAGGAACTGATGCTGCTGAATGCAGATCAGAGAATTCCATTTTTCACTTCATTTCCTTCATGACTTTTTTCTTGAATGTGAAATATGTAACTTCTTTCTCAACGTGACAAATATGGAACTATATATATTGCATGGAAGCACTTGTATAACATAGTGTTTGCTTCCTTGTGGAAGGGGAGAAGAGTGAAGGAGGGAGAGAATTTGGATTGCAAAATATCAGAAAATGAATGTTAAAAATTGTTCTGTTTTCAATCTGGGAAAAAATATAACTTCTTAAAGCTCTGTGTGTGTGTGTGTGTGTGTGTGTGTGTGTGTGTGTGTGTGTGTGTGTACCACATAGGAAAAGAACAGTGATTTAGATTTTATGTGTGTCAGATTTGGGAGAAATGGAGATCTCCACATAGTTGTTGCTTTTCATACTTGAAAATGAAAATTTCTCAGTGGTACTGCAGAGAATTAAAGAAAATAGTGACTTTGGGGGAAAGTGAGGGAGTTTGGGTACCATTTGGGCAGCCTCATCTGCAGGAAGTAAATTATGGTACTTTCTGAGGTTAAACTTTTCACTAACGTGAGGTGAATAAACTCCTCCTGGAAATTACTCTTCTGAAATTACTTCTTCCAGGACACTTAATAGTATATCCCAGTGCCCTGGAAAAATTAATTAACCTTACAAGTTAAAGCCTAACCCCTAAACCGTTTACAGTGTGTTTTTACTGTGTGTCAGATTAATCTTCTCTTCTTAATTTACATCTGAGTGAGGGTGGTCTAAATTACACTTAGGCCCTTTGGTCCCTGCTGTTCTTCTGGTGCCATCTTTCCAGACTTGCTTTCCTCTGTACTGAGTAGAATGAATCTCTTTAAAATGGTAAGCCCTTGAGATTGCCATGTGGAGCAATTTTTCTTTCTGGGAAGTGCTGCAGTTCTAAGAGGAGGTCAAAACAAAGTCATTCTTGGGGAATGAGCACCCAGCCCAATCCTATCTTTGGGCCTCAGTGAATATTTAACCTATTGTGATAAAAGCCCATCCTTCCAAATTATGTCCTGCATACATAACCCAGGAGAGAATTCCTGAAACCCTCCAATTGATATCCTCTGAATAAAGGAACAGTCTTGGGGAGAGATGACATACAGAGCAGGGAGGTTTTCCTAAAGACAATTTGAGACCCTTTTCTTTGACATTGTAGAAATCCTCCAAGATGCATTTTCAAATTCTTATCCAAGGTAAGACAAAAGAAAAGGCACTGGAAATTTTACAGTGACTGAGATATTGGAGAGAACAGCAAAATTGTCTGGTAATTCAGGAACTTTGAAAGCTCGGTGCTTCTTAAGTTTGGGGATTTTTCTTTTCTTTCTTTTTTGTTTGAAAAACCACAATTTGTCGCTGCTTTCATGGCGGAGAATTTCTAAGCTGGCCAACAATGGAAAAACACATTATCATTAATAATAGTAATTATTCTGTGCATTACTAGCAATAATGCAGGGAATTACTATCATTAATAATTATTAATAATAATACACATAATACCAATACAACTAATGATGATACAATCAAGTACTATAAAGAAACCGGACCATAGAAAGTGAAAAGGAAAAATGAGACTCACGCTCTAACAATCCCCAAAGCAGAAGCACTCAGCATGCTAGGATCTGGATTGCCCATTCTTTCTAGTGACCAGAAAAGGACGGTTATCCTCTTTTGTTTACTGGTCTTTGTTGGACTTTGTCCCACAAAATAGGCGCGATTTGCTTTTGGTTTCATTTAATCACACACACAACTGTGGCTGAAGCTGACAGAACAGTGTGCTTGTTACCATGACCAGCCACAATGGATGGGCTCTGGAACAATGGGGGCTAATGATGGAGCTTTAGAAGCTCTCATTTAGAATCAGATGATTACTTAAGCTTCCCTTGTGAAAATAATGCCAGGCACTCAGCTTCTACATTTCAGCTTCTGAGGCCCCAAATCAGAGCCTTAGACTGGGGAAGAGCACAAAAAAAGAGAACAGGCAGCTCTTGTCATGGTAGATGGATGTTGCCTACAAAGACATCCATCCATCAGTCACTAAGGATTTGGGAAGCACCTACTAAGCATCAGATGCTATAGTCTAGCATTGAGGACAAGACAGAGGAATGATCAAAGACAATAAATTGGAATAATCCCTGCTCTGAAGTATTAGGAGAGAAAACATGTATACATTTGAAGTATGTACCGAATAAATATATACATAATAAATAGAAAACAAATGCAAGGTAGGTGAGGGAGGGAAGAGTGCTAGCCATTGGAAGGGTTAAGAATAATGTGATGCTTGATCTGTATCTTGAAGAAAAAGAAGCAAATCTATGAGACAAACTGGAGCAGGGAGTGCATCCTAGGCAGAGAGGAATAGTCCAATGAAGAACATGGAGATGGGACACATAGAGGAATACGAGAATCCAATTGAGCTTTTGCTCTTCCAGGAGCCAAATTATAGGGCACATGGGGTAGAGGAATGGGAAGGGACTGTGAGAGCCCAGGCAAAGACCAAATCTGAAATCTCCTGGCTGTTACTTAAGTAGCCTTTCTCTTGGATCCTCAGACAAACATAGGGTCATAGACTTAGAACTGTAAGAGACCTTAGAGGTAGATAGTCCAACCCCCTTATTTTACAGATAAGGAAACTGAGGAAAAAGTAGTTAAATGGATTGGCCATAATCATGATTTCCATTCTCTTCCTCATGATATGTAGGTCACACACACACACACACACACACACACACACACACATTCTTACAAAGCCACACTGAAAAACTTTTGTCTTTTTTAATCTATGTGCAAGGGGTTGGACTAACTCATTCCTGTCATGACTGAGTAAATCGAACTTACAACTCTATCTGGTGTCTCACAAACGGAATGCTTTTGGAACAATTCACTAATCTAAAATTGGGAGACTGAAGATCCAGAGCACTTTTCTCTCTCATCAAGATGCTTGATTCAATTCAATAAATATTTAACTGAGGTCCTATTCTGTGTCCACTAGGTCTACTGTGTTGAGTGTTCTGGGAGCTACAAAAGGGTAAGATCCAGGCCCTACTCTTGAGAATCTTCCAGTTCATTCCTTCACCCATTCACCCATCCATCCATCCAATATTTATTACATACATGTTATGCACAAAATCCTGTGTTATACTGTGTGATGTGGCAGTGAGAAAGTTGGACCTAGAATCAGACAAACAATGTTCGGATCTTTGCTCTCACACTAGTTGTGAGACTATGGAAAAATCACTTAACCATACTGAGACTCAATTTTTTCTTCTATATAATAGGCATAATAACATTTGTCCCTCCAACCACATCCAGTTGTTATGAGCAATGTGCTTTGTAAACTTTATTTACTTTTTATATTTTTAAACCCTTCCATCTTGGAATCAATACTGTGTATTGGTTATAAGGCAGAAGAGTGGTAAGAGCTAGGCAAAGGGGGTTAAGTGATTTGCCCAGGGTCACAAAGCTAGGAAGTATCTGAGGCCAGATTTGAACCTAGGGCCTCCCATCTGTAGAAATGGAATAGGAAATAAGTTGGTCAGAAGTTTGTCTGCTTCTCTCCTTCCAAGTTCTCATCTCATGCACTGAATTCTGTCTTGCCTTCAACCTCAGAGACACCTTCTTAAATTTCTTATCTTAATCAATACCTAATCCATATATTTCCTATTCCATTTCTACACATCTCTAGGTCTGGCTCTCAATCCACTGTGCTGCCCCCTTTTGTAAACTTTAAAGCACTACATGTATTGTTATGATTATTGTTTCCAGAGTAAACAAACAGCTAGGCAGTAAAAGATCAAGGCCATATAAGCAAAATGCTACAGAAATTTAGGAGGGTGATCATTTCTAGCTAGGACAATTAAGGAAGACTTTGTGGAGGAGATAATAGACTGATGGTATTCATGAATGGGAGGATTTCATTAAGTTAAGATGGGGAAGGCATCATTTCTGCTGAAGGAAATTATGTCACTAATTTAAACAGGAAGGTTGGAAGTTACAAAACGTCATCAATTAGATTAAGGCTTGTAATAGGAAAGTGACTTTGAGATTGGTAGGGTGGTACCACTATCAAAAAGAAGCTACTGTGTGGGAATAGTTGGATGTAGAAGAAGAGGCCAAGTGGGATACCCAGATAAAGATATTCAAGAGGTGAGAAATGAAGGGGTACAAGTTAGGAGAGAGATGTGAGACAGAGATATAGACTTAAAAGCATCCAAAATAAGGAGAAGCAAAGGTGTAGGAGCAAATGACACTAAGCAGAAAGCTACGGAGAGAACTTTGGGGAAACATTTAGGGGCAAAAGGACTCAGCAGAAGAAGAGATGGAAGGTTATATCAAAGATGTAAGAAGAGAATCAGTTGACAAGAGGGCTGTCTACTCACTTTGTCCCCCACTCCAACCAACTATAGTCTTGTGTTCCCATTGACTTACACATGTGAAGCCATTAGGTTTTATGAGACAATATATGAACCAAGATGGATGGTATAATCCATGAGTTACAAGAGGAGTTCAGAGAAGATTGAAATCAGTGTGTACTCACCATCTTTAGTATATATTTTGTTTTCTTCTCGCTGATCTAGGAATTTCAGCAGAGGGGATCTTGACCTCTGCATGACTGGAAGAGTGGAATCATTGAAAGTTATGGTGTCCTTGCCTCCTATTATTGAAAAGGAGAGAAACAAATGAAGGATACTAACAAAGCTGATTTTGCATGTAAAACCACATGATCAACTGGCTACTTGGACTTAAAGATGGAAACATAGTATAGTTAACTGACCCCGCAATAAAAGAGAAGTATAGCAAGAACCCAAGCCTGCCAGTCATAAATGTCTAACTCATCATGGAGTTCTATGAAAAGGCAGTGTGGAGTCATGGAAAGAGCGGTGGGCTTTAACTGAGGCAGAAAAGTCCCAAGATTGAATATTGGCTCCATCACTGACTCTATGGGATAATCTGGAAAAGTCATTTAATCTCTGTGAACCTCCTTGTAAAATGGTGGTGATCATATTTGCACCACTTATATCATAGCGTTCCAATGAGAATTAATGAGACAGATATGAAAGCACATAAAAAAAGGCAAATGGAAAGAATACTATTGGATTTAGAGTCAATGCTAAGCTCAGATTCAGACTTTGCCACCTATTAACCTGGAGCAATTCACTTGATTTCTTTGGACCTCAGTTTCCTCATGTACAAAATAGATAATAATGTCAACAAAAATATCTGACATTTACATAGTGTTTTAAGATTTGCAAAGTGTTTTACAATATAACATCTCATTTTAGGCTAAGAACAACCTGATAGACTTGACGATAACTCTTGGAAACTGTGAGCTCTACTATTCATCTGCCAATCACTATTATTGTAATGGCTGATGATCTTCCCACTTCCTATTTATTTAGCTATTCCTGTATTAATCAATTGCAGTCCACATAGAAGCAAACTATTATCTACATCCATCTCCCATTCTTTCATCCTTATCCTCTTCAGCCTAACCTCATGTCTCTCCCACCTTTCTACTGTGCCCCCTGGACCTCCTGTTCCATAGTGACTAAATTCCATTCACCCTAGACCTTTCTTTTCACTCCTTCCACCTAGTAGCCCTCACTGAGATCTGGGTGCATAAAAGTTCTCTGTCACATATAGTTGGGGCCTCTCAGACTTGGTGGGTGCCCAACATGATATGAGTTACCATACTCATGAATTTCAAGATGGAGATGAGGGGGATGCATCTAGAGAACCCAAGTAACACCGTATCCTTGTATGCATAGTCTTGCTGTGTTAGGGGAAAGTAAACCTCTTTTGTTAAATGTTTGGCAACTTTTGAGTACTTTACTTCATTCCAATATTGAACCTGAACTAAGAGGTACTGATATGAGAATCAGGCTTGGAGCACTCAGCCTCTTAAAGCCCATTACCTAGTCCTTCATTCCACCTCAACCACATGTGGAGATGGTCACAGTCTGGAGCTTGCCATTATCCACTTTGTTCTACTTCCTAAATAAGAAATAGTGACATTCTTCTCTTACATCTCTTCTTAAAATTCTACCTCAGTCGTGCTAAAGCCTTCCCCTTCATCAAGATCTCCAGTCCCTCTACTCCTCAGTACTTTCTCAGGCCATTATTCCTTCTCTGACTTTCCATTTCCCCTCTCATTTTCAGTATTATAGCCAGCAATTTCAACATTTTACTGTTCTTTGCCCTTGAATCCCCTAGTCCTTGCCTTATTTGCTGCTCATCTCTTGCCCAAATCCCAGCCCTGAATCCCAGCTCCATTCACTTCCTCAACTCCTGTTTGTATGCTGCCGAATGGAGCTAGCAAAAATCACAATCATGCTGACAGGCTACACTATAAATCAATATTATCCAACTTCACCTCGTCTTCACTATAACAAGACAGTCCTTTTCTTCCTACCTAATCGATTCCCTACATCATTTCATGCAGAAACCATTCTAAAACTTCTTTTCCTCCATTAAGATTCCCATCCCTTTTTTTCCCTCTCTCAATCAAAGATCTTGGTTCTTACTTGAGAAAACTGAGGCCCTTTTAACCTGACCTCCTTCTCTCATTCTCTCGATCCCATAACCCTTTGGACATCATCCCCAACTCTTGCTTCCTTTTCCTTAGACTCTGACAATGAGGAGGCTTTTCTCTTTACCAGGATCAACTCAAAATATGCCCTTGATCCTATCCCTTCCCATCTTCTCCAGAGGATTGCAACCTCAATCATTCTCCCTCTTATCTTCAACCTGTCTCTATCTATTGGCTCCTTTATAGCCTTCAAATGTGCCTCTATGTTCCCCCATCCTTGGTTCTCCTCATTTCGCTCTTCATAATTTATGTAGGTCTTTCCATGTTTTTAAAAAATTAACCTGCTCATCATTTCTTTTGGTATATTTATATTCCATCATAATCATATGCTACAACCCATTTAGCCATTCCCCAATTGATGGACATCCCTTTCATTTCCAGTTCTTTGCCACCACAAAGAGAGCTGCTATAAATATTTTCAAACATATAAGTTATTTTTCTTTTTCCTTGATCATCTTAGGAAACAAATCTAATAATGACATTGCTGGGTCAAATGGTATACATAGTTTTATAACTCTTTGAGCATAATTCCAGATTACTTTCCAAAATGGCTGGATTAGTTCACAGTTCTATCAACAATGTATTAGTGTTCCCATTTTCTATATCCCCCAACATTTGTCATTTTTGTCTTTTATCATTTTAGCCAATCTGAGAAGTATGAAATGTTATCTCAGAGTTGTTTTGATTTGTATTTCTTTAACCAATAATGATTTAGAACTTTTTTTCATATGGCTATACGTAGCTTTGATTTCTTTATCCAAAAACTTTCTTTTATATCTTTTGACCATTTATCAATTGAAGAATGCCTCATATTCTCATAAATTTGAAAAAGAATTCTCTATATATCTTATCTGAGAAACCATCTATAAAAATTGTTCCCCAATTTTCTGCCTTCCTTCTAATCTCGACTACATTAGTTGTATTTGTACAAAACCTTACTAATTTAATCAAAATTATCCATTTTACATCTTGCAATGCTTTCTATCTTCCTTAAAGAAGTGGTTTCAATACCATCTTCTACACAGTCTTTCCCTGTCATCTCAACTAATATCCTTTCTCCTAAACTGCCTAGTATTTAACCATTTTGAATTTATTATGTACATATTTACATGCAAACTGGTCCCCTCCCATTAGCATGCAAATTCATAGAGAAGAAATTATTTATTTATTTTTTTTATATTTGTATGTCCAAAGCCTAGCATAGTCCTGGCACATAGCAGATGCTTAATAAGTGATCATCATTTGATCAAATGAATCAATCAATAATAATATCATCAATCTGGGCATTCCTTCCAATAATGCAGTTTCACCCTGACCATGTCCACTGGTCTGCTTGTGTGAGTCTTGTCCATGTGCTCCCAATAAATTTGCTACTCAATGTGTGATTCTCTTAATTAACTGAATGGATCCCAAAGGAACATGGGGACAGTCTATCAGTTGTTCCTCATTCTCACTATGTGATTGGCCCATTGTTTTTTCTCTGGTCAGACATTTTTTCTGTTCATTAGACTTGAAGGGACTACAAATATTATTTTCTTTATTATACAGATTAAGATTCTGAGATGCAGAGAGATGAAGTTCTTGCCCTCATACCTACTAAGCAGAAGCTAGAAAGACTCTCAGACACCATCTTAATCCAACTGAACTTTCAAGAATTTCTGTAACATGTTCAAATGTACACATTTAAGAGTGGGACTTGAACCTGTGTTTTCCTGACTCCTAAATCAGTTTGCTTTCCTTTTCTCATATTGCCTAAGACGGTCCCTCCAGCTCTAAGTAAATAATCTAATTGGATATAAGTTAATATGTAATGTTATATAATAGTGATAATTTTAATTATAATAACAATAAAATAGACTAACAAGAGTGTCTGCAGATCTACATTAAAAGATAGTTTACAGGGGCAGCTGGGTAGCTCAGTGGATTGAGAGCCAGGCCTAGAGATGGGAGGTCCTAGGTTCAAATCCGGCCTCAGACACTTCCCAGCTGTGTGACCCTGGGCAAGTCACTTGACCCCCATTGCCTACCCTTACCACTCTTCCACCTATAAGTCAATACACAGAAGTTAAGGGTTTAAAAAAAAAAGATAGTTTACCACTACATTTGTAAGCTGCCTGGCTGTTGTGATCTGTATAAAATGGGACAAATTTACACACTAGGGTAAAACTTAAAGGACTTCCACTTTGATCATACCACTATGTCAAACATCATGTTTGTGATAAACACAAATAGGGTCCCCTTTCACTTTTTTTTAACCTTTGCCTTTGGTTCCAAGGCAGAAGAGCAGTAAGGGCTAGCCAATGGGCATTAAGTGACTTGCCCAGGGTCCCTCTAGGAAGTGTCTGAGGCCAGATTTGAAGCCAGGACCGCCTATTTATAGCCCTGGCTCTCTACTCTATCCACTGAGTCACCAACTTGTACCCTTCCTTGCACTTTTGATGGATCCCTACAGAAAAAAAAAACCAACCTCATAGTGGGGGGGGGGGGGGGGGGGAGGGCAGTGAGGGAATAATGAAAGATGCCAAAGAATTACAAAAGCTCTATCTAGAATGACTCCTTAGGGAATCACAGTATGTTCAAGGAGAAGATACAGCAAGAATCCATTCTAGAAACACAAAACCAGAACACACACACACATATGTAACACATGTGCACACACGAATTTCTAAAGCAGGTGACTGAAGGAAGTCTAGTGTTGGAGAGAGACACAATGTAATGGAAAGAATAAAACAGCCAGAAATATATTTATATGTCTGAAGAATGGCTTGTATATGTCCATCTCCAGCAAAAGAACTGATCAATAGAAATAAGACACAGTTTTATATATCTAACCTTTTATTTTTTAATCAAATGATGCTAGCTAGGTAACCTAGAGGAACTCACTTCATTTCTCTGAGTCTTGGTTTTCTCATTTGCAAAATGGGGAAAATACTTGCTTTACATACTTCATAAGATTCTGATGAAGAAGGTACTTTGTCCTCCTCAAATCTCTATTGGAATGGGAGTTATAGGACTTCTCAGTCAACCTGAAGGCTTGTTCTTGCCTTCAGAGAAATCCCTGATGATACTTCTTTACCAACAAGTGTTTGCTCAAATGTAAAAGAGGGCTAATAACATTGCATGATTTAACTCATGGGATTCATTTTGAGGAAAACTCTTTATACATTGCAAAACACCAATATCAGTTGTAGTAATTGATAGCTATTGATGCTATGATGAGGTTTCTGTGAGGGGATTCTTCTTCCATATTTCTGATTCTAACCAGCTTGAGGTCATTTCATGTTTCCAAGCTTCCACTTTCTTACCTGTAAAATGGGGCTAATACTACTACTTTCCTCAGAGGTTTGACAGGAGGAAAGTGGTTTTTGAACTTTAAAGGGCTTTATAAATGAATTGCTATTGTAAATTAGTTTATAATGGACTAAATTGCCAATGTAATTAATTGTCCCTGCTTAGAAGTGATGTGGCTGGAGTACCCCAACTACTTAAAAAGAAGACCGGTATTGTTAAATAAGATTGGGCTATAAACTCCTATAAGTATATTCTTTTCTTTCTTCCCACAAGGATGGAAACCTAGTGTTCTTGAGCCTGCCAAAAGATCAAATCTTTAGTCCTCAGACAATGTTGGCAAAACTTAGTCACATCTAAGTTGGTCCAGACACCCTAACCCACAGCAGGGTTGGACTTTGGCAAAACTCATGCTTGCCACACCTTCTCCCTGGCCCTTAGCCACATAATCTTGACCATGGCTTTCTATGTATAGGGAACACTCAATAATTCCACGATGTTATTTACTATTTGTCCAGTATCGATTCTCAGATACTTCATCTATAAAATGAGTGGGTTAGCACCTTACTCTCCCCAAAATACTCTTTGATACAGTGACACTGGCCTCTTGCCTGTTCTACAAACAAGACACTCCATCTCTGGCTATGCCTGGAAAGCTATCCCTCATTTTCTCCAACAACTGACATCCCTGGCTTCTTTTAAGTCCCAATTAAAATCCCACCTTCTACAGAAAGTGTATCCTCACTCTTACAAATGCTCGTACTTTCCCTCTCAATTATTTCCTAACAATCCTTATATAGCTTGCTCTGAATGATTTGTTTACACATTGTTGTCCCTCCTTATATACTGAGCTCCCTGAGGGCAGGAATTGTTCTTTGCTCCTTTTTTGTATCCCCAAGGCTTAGCATAGTAGGTGGTTCATAGTATTAACTAGTTAACTAGATAATCTCTAAAGTTCTCCCTGCTCTATAACTCACAAAACCAAAATCCTTTTGGTTTTCTCCCAAATTGACCAATCACTCTGAATCCTCAAGTCACCCTAATATTTTCATGCCTAAAAAGCTTTCCTTGAACTACAAGCCCCTTATACATCACTGTGAGATTAGTTTTTCTAATACAAATCACAAATCTTCAACAACTCCCCAAATCCTATCATATAAAATTCAAGCTTTAAGGTCTTTAGCCTGTTATTTGAGATCCGTGAGGATGGAACTCCTTCCCACCTTCACCTACTCATTTCATGCCCTCCCTGCTCATGTACATTGCCCTCCACTTAACTCTACTACTCACCATTGACTAAACATGTGTTGGCTATTTAAGGTTCTGACCATGATCCTGTGCTTCCTCTAGTTAACCCCTTTGCCCATGCCTTTGTTGAAATCCCACTTCAACACCTAACTCCAATGATATCTATTCTATGACACATTCACTGCTAAAAGTGATTTCTGGTGCTGTTATGCATAGTGCCTGCACATGGTAATCAGTTAATAAATGCTTGTTAACAGATTGATTTTTCCTTTCTCTAATTTCAGAGCATACTGTTCCTGCAGATGTACTTTTCATGTTTTTATTTGTGCATAATTTCTTATTTTTTCCTATTTAGTTTTAAGTTTTTTTGGAGGCAAAGACTTTGTCTTACCTCCTCCTTTCTAGCTCCTCCTTCCATAACAGTCTTACTCTGATGTCTCATTTTGATATTGAGATGACCCAGGTTCGGCCAACTGAGAAAAAGCTCTTGCAGGTTCTGCTAAACTGTAAAAAAATTTGCATATGGCCTCAGCAGCAAAATGTGTCTGCTATCCAAGGACCAGTCTAGCTAAGTTTGGAGAAGCTCATTAGCAGAAGGTTAGCCTCTGGGGGAATGAATTCTTTTGATGGTGTCCAATGAAACAGATAAAAATAAAAATGGCTCCCTGAACTTAACATAGGTTTAATAAAAGCACATAGGAAGCACTTCAATGTTTGTTAAATGGATGCATAAATGAAAGAGTGAATGAATAAATGAATGACTTCACTAATTAATGCCAAAAGGGTCCCTCGCCAAGAGGAACTAGAATTATGATAAATTCTTTTGTTAGACTTATCAATTCAGCCAAAATCCATTTTCTTCTGAATTCGAGTATAAATATAAATCTACTAATTTAAGAGGGCAAAAACTATATATTTTTATAAAAGTTCTAGCTCTAGCAAACCATTACACTAAGAGTTTGGTCATAATTAAAATTGCCAAGATTCATTTATCCTCTGCATGATGTGAGAAGCACTTAAATCCTGCCATGTAAATCCCTCCAGTGCAAGTCTGTGATAACCAAACAGAATCAGATGGCCATTTGTTCCCAGGTTTGATTCAGTTCTTAGTGGAACAGGAGTCAAAAAACTCATGTCTCAAATTATAACAAATATAGAAGAGTAAGTAGAATGACAATGTGCATGAATAAATTTGATTCATATATATAATATATTTGTAATGTCTGCATGTGAATGCAAGTGCATATAAGTATTAACTTTCCCCTCATTGTGAATATACCTAAGTGTTATATCACAAATATGGATGAGTAGATGAATGCTGATTTATAGATAGACCAATTTAAATTGTCTATCATTTAGAATGTCATGTAGAATCACCATAGACAGCTGAAATCGACCTTGGAGAACATCTATAATAGTTCCACATCCTCTTTTATAGGTGGGGAAAACAAATCTCAAAAAGTAGAAGTACTTTGTCCAAGATCATCTAGTGCCATTCAAAATCCTCAGATTGTTGCCTTCGCTATCACAACCAAGGCTTTGTCCAGCCAAGGGAGAATAGACAACCTAGTTATGAGATCTCTTAAAGCCTTTCTAATACAGAAAACCCAAATTCTCCAACTCGAGAATTAAATTCTGAATATATGGACACAAATAATTCCAATGAAGAAGTGTGTGGATCCACAGGGTACTCAGTGAACAGCTTAGATTTTTAGAAGATAGGTATAGAAGATAAAAACAAAGGCAGGTAATAAGAGAATGATTAAAAAAATACAAGAATAGTGTTGAAATCATTGAAGCTCAGAAGAAAATGAGATTGGCATTAAATGCAATAGACAACCAAAAAGGACTTTTAAAAACTATGTTGGAAGCAAGAACAAGACCAAAGAAGGGATTGATCCATTGCTTGGTGTACATGGGTTGGTAATGATGAATGGAAGGAAAAAGAGCAGAATTATTCAACTTTTATTTCATTTCTGTATTCCCTAACAAGGATATTCAGATTAAAATGTTAGAAAAATGGTTACAGGCAACTGAAATCCAAGATAAGTAGAGAGACTATGGTAAGAGAGGACCGAACTGTCTTCAATGAGTTCAAGTTACCAGGTCCAATGAATAACATCCCAGGTTACTGAAAGAAATGGCAGATGTGACTGCTGAGCCTTTGTCAGTGACCTTTAAAAACTGTGGAGAATGAGTGAGGTGCCACAGTGCCTGGAGAAGGGAAAATGTTAACCTGTTTTTCAAAAAGTGAAAAGGTTAGAATCTTCAGACTACAGGCCAGTAAGTTTGGCTCTGATTCCTGGGAAAATTCCAGAATGTATTATTAAAAGAATGGATTGTAAGCATTTAGAAAGCTAGTAAGTAGTAATTGCTAAAACCAGAAGAGAAACTTAATTAAGAACAGATCAATGGAGACAGCTAGGAAGCTCAGTAGCTAGAGAGCCAGGCCTGGAGATGGGAGGTCCTGGGTTCAAATCTAACCTCAGATACTTCCTAACTATGTGACCCTGGGCAAGTCACTTAACTCCCATTGCTCAAGCCTTACTGCTCTTCTGCCTTGGAACCAATAATCAGTATGGATTCTAAGACAGAATGTAACATTATTAAAAAAAACTGATTCGTGGCATAGAGTAGTGGAAAGAACATTGGATTTGGAGTCATAGAACCTGGATTTGAATCCTAGCTCTATTACTAGTGACTTTGGTGGAGCTACTTATTCTTTCTAGTCTTAGTATCTTCACCTATAGACTAAAGGAGTTGTACTCAAGAATCTGTAGGGTCTCTTTCAACCCTTATTCAATAACTTTATGAACATCATTTTCTTTTTCACCAGAGTTGCTAGCCTAGTAAATCAGGAGAAAGCTATGGATAAACTTGCCTTTGTTTCAGTAAGATATTTGATAAAGAATCCAATGCCATCTTTGAGGATGATGTGGAGAGATATGGGCTAAGTACAGTAAGGATTGTCCACAATTAACTAAAGAATATTTTTGAAGAATAATCAATATCATATTGGATGGATTCTAATAAGGTGTCCTGAGGATTGCCCTGTACCATATAAAAATAGTTCTAGTGCTATGTACCTTTCAATGACCTGAAGACATAGGTGGCATGCTCACCAAATCTGCAGAAGATACTAAGTCAGGAGGGGCAGTTTACAGGTTGAACAACAGGGCAATTAAAAGTCTAATTAACGTCTTGGGCTGGATTGATGATCAGAATCAAATGAGATATAGTATCAGGAATTGGTATCAGGAAAGATGTAGGATTTAATCTTATATCTGAGATTGTGTAGCTCTATGACTATGAGTTAGTTTCTCAGAGTCTTGGCTCCATATTCTGTAAAACAGCATTTCTGTAAGGATTAAATAAGGTGATATATATACATATACATGTATACACACATATATATAGTGCTTTGCCAACTTTTAAGTGCTACATAAATAGCTACTCTTATTGTTCATAGTAGTAGTAGTTAATAATAAATAGTATTTAACAGTAGAAAGTCCTACCCTTGGGTTAAAAACAGTTGTTTAATTATAGTGAAACTAACCTTATTATATAATAGGAAAAGGGATGTTTGCTTGTAGGTGATTCTGTGAGTATAGTGCCCAAGACAAGGGGTTTGAAAACCCTGTTTTATTCTTCCCCATTATATATACCTCTGAAAAATTCTTTTCAGTTTTGGATGTCATATTGACAAATGATAACACATTAGAAGAGAGAACCAGATTAGGACAGAATAAGAGAACAATTGAAAGATCTTGGAATGCTTTAATTTGGGGAAGAGTTTAAAGGCTATAAGGTACCTGTTTTCAATTATTTGGTAGCTCCTTTTTTTTTCTTGGCCCCTGAGGGCAATACTAGGAGCTTGATGGAGAGCCATATTTTGCCACTATGAAAAGGAAACTTCCTAACAATTAAGGTTGGTCCAAACTGGCATAGAAAGCATCAATAGTGGCAAGTCACTTTATTCCATTATCCACTAGAGCTGTTCAACAGGAGACTCGACAGTCACTTGACAGGGAGGTCCTAGAAAGGATTCTTAGACAGATGTGTTGGACATAATAAATATCTCTGAGATTCTATTTTTCTTAAATTGTGGATCCTCAAGCTCTTTATAGGTTTTTAACATTTGTTTTAGAAGGATAATCATCAGGTCAGGTCCCTTCAAAATCCCATTGCTAGCATCCCTCTTTCAAAATTCTTAACAAATATTCAAGGAACATTCACTTTGGGCATGAAAATAATCAACTCCACTTTATTCTGGGAAGGAAAGAAGAGCTAGACCATTGGCTGAGAGAAAAGGGGGACTTTTTCTTCCCAAAGATTTGCTGCCCAAATGCTACAATCAAATTTAACCCTGCCATTGGGAAGGATGGAGGGTAGAGGAAGGGATATTTAATCATTTTTATTTATAGTCTCAGAAGAGATTCATAGCTTTAAACTGGGGAGAAGCTTGAGACATCACATACCGATCTATTCATCCTACCCCCCGATTTGAAATCAAAGAGATGAAGTAAAATGTTCTGAAATAGTGATCAACAGTGCCTAGAAACATAGAATGCTAGGATAATAAACTTAAATTTACTAGAAGGTACCTTAGAAATTAACTAGTTCAATCCCTTGACTTTATAGCTGGGAAAACTGAGGCTTGGTGATGTCAAGGGATTTGCTCCAACATTACTCAGTTAATGAGTGACCAAATATGAATTCTAACATGAATTAGGATCCATTTCTCCCAACTCCTAGTCTAGGGCTCTTTCCATTGTACCACACTGCCTCAAAATGAGGATGATTGTTTCAGTTTTTGACCTTTGCCCAGTCAAATTTCATTCATCATTTAAAGTCCAATTCGAGTCCTTATTTTCATCATGAACTATTTCAGTTTACACTAATTTCTCCCTTCCCTGATCTCCTAACTACTAAACAATTTAGCACTTAATTATATTTTCCATTATTCTCTTAATATTTCATATGTGTCAACATCTTTTCTTAAATATGGTGTCCAGAAATGAACAAAAATGGTCTATCCAGAGCAGGGTTTTGTTCAGGACACTACGCTTCTATTGATATTGTCAGATCAAATTAACTTTCTTTCAGCCAGTATCACAAGATAGATATATTTGGTAGATACTACTGTGTGGCTGGTTTGTAGCAGGCACTGATCTCAGTTTCAGAAACAGCCTACAGTTCTCTGCAAACCCCTGAAATGGGGCGAAGCGGAGATCAGTGGCTGGAATCTTCTAATTTGTCTCTCATTTGTAAAACCGAAAAAGTTCTTCATTGCATTGCAATTTAGTTGGTTAAAATGGAGCCAGGCAGAAATACCATTCAACAGAACAGACTGACCTACATGAGGAAGGGAAGAACATTTCTCCCTCCTTTCCTAGTGGTTGGAGAACTATTATACCTTGACATTTATCTTTTCGCCACTGCATAAGGGAAGGCAGTGTCACTGTCAGCACATAATTTTGAAAATTTCAAGAGAAATTCTTCCCTTCTTCCCTTCCTCTTTCCCACTGCTTTCATTAAGGCTGGTATTAAGGACAAACATGGCCATAGGGTAAATTCATTTGGCCAAGTGCCTCATGTCCAGTTTTACTACTGAATATTTGCTCTAGAAAGAGAGACAAGGAGAGGCCAGTTCCCTTGAAACTCTCTAATTCTGCTAAATATCTTAATCTGATGGACACAAGACTGTCGGAACAATACATTTCTATTTATTTACATGCAATATTATTCTTTATTGCTAAAAATTAGTCATAAAAAAGACATTTCAAGTAGAACCTACTCCTGAATCCCACTGAAACATTGTAGCTCAGGCCTTCAGGCAGCAGAAAGAAGGAAAGAGACAATTGTTATTTTATAAATATTAATTTGTTGTCTTAAACAGAAAAGTGCTGGAAAAGGGAAACAAAAACTCATCATTCATTCTTCAACTTCAATCTTTTTATATACATTGAAAAACATTGGGAATTTCACTAAATGCTATTTTCAAAAAATATATATATATTACAATGCCAACATATAAAGAGTGAGGAGCATTTAATTTTTTTCCTCCATACAAATGAGAAGCTTGCATGGCTGGATTAAAACAATGGAATGGAGGGGAGGGGGTGTTGGAGGGAGGAAAGCCACCACAAAGATCCTGCTTTCACTTCCGCAAAAGGTTCTTAGAAGTGGACTATTTACCTCTCAAGGGAGCCCTCACTTTGAATGAGCTATGCTATATATTTTGACACAAAGCCTGAGAAGTTTTTATTGGAAATTTCCAATTATGTATCACTGCTATCCCCAGGCAATCTGATGAAACTATTTGGAGTCAGAGTAAGAAAAGTTATTATTATTATCTGTTACTTACTGGTTAAGGAAATTGATCATTTTTTTCAGTTACTTTGATGGATCTATAGTCTCATCAGTGTGGGCACTCTCACCAACAAGGTAGATAGCCTGCCCATGCCTGCCCATCCCGTGTGACTCTCAGGAGGACATGGATGGAGTTATCATGCATTAGAGGGGAAACAACAGATATGATTAAAGGGTACGAGGGATTGGTTGGTGTAGAAAGGTTAAGTAACTAAAAATATGCATGACTTTGATAGCAGGGAAAAGAAGAGGCGGAATGATAAATATAAGTTTCTTAAGAGGCTAAATGTGAAGGGAACTAGTTGGCGGTGGTCTCGTGAAGGGGGTACTTTTCTCAGATGAACGGGATAAATATAGCTAATTAAAGTGAACAGCATTAGGAGTTTCCTTAGAGAATCTGATTGTGCAAAACCTTCACAGGAAATCCAAGCTTTGAACCTCTTTGGAGAATGGAAGAGAAACACATTGGAGTTTTTGTTGAGAGTCATAGGGGATTGGGGGGGGGGTCGACTGGTTCTTTTTAGGACAAAGGATTGAAGGGAGCACATGCAAGCAATATAAACCATAGTATTTACTGTCAGTAGAAATAGAGCTAGGCTCTCTGAGTGATACAGTTTTCAGTTTCTAACATTGCAAGTAGCCATTAAATATTCTGTATTTCCTCTGGCAACACTAAATACTTTTTGTGTTTACCGCATGACATTTTCCTGTCCTAGACCTGTGATTTACACATCCAAATGCTTTTGTATGTCTCAGCAATGATATTCTTCAAATAAAAGAATATTAAAAAGGTTAAGGCTTCTTATGCAAATGACATGATGGTCACCTAAGAAAATCACTGCAGTCAATAATTTTCATGAAGTTTTTACTCACCCGGGAGACTCCACAAACCCGATACTTCCAAAGTTCTCAATTTTTTCTCCAGCTCTGCCACTCGGTTACCTAGGATTCTGCAAAAGGGCAGAATGTTTTTAGCCAATGGCCTAATAATAGATGACTCAAAGGGTGTTTAACTTATAAGACTGCAGGAAGAAAGGCGCTCTTCTCCCCCTCAAAAACTGACTAGGAACCTTTGGTAAACAACATTTTGAGACATTTATTTATATGATGGTATGACTAATGAAATGCTCAGGTCGATAAGTCAAGCATTTGGGATTTTGTCAATGTGGACAACATTGAAGGCTGTCTATGTCTTTAAAAAAAAGTCTACTATAAACCTCAGAAGGTTTAAGTTTGTTGCTTGCGGAGTCACAGAGCTGATAAGTGTCAGAGGTAGAATGTGAACCTATTTCTTCCTAATTCCACATCGATCACTCTCTCTACTACACCATGCTTTCTTTCAATTGTAAAGTAATGGAATTAATTAATCACTCATAATTTAATTGGATCAGAATCTATAAATCCAAATTTATATACATATTTATCACACACACACACACACACACACACATATATATATAAAACCTATAAATGCACATGTACACAGGTACACTTACATTCTCGGTTGTTTTTTGAGGGAACCTAGACCTTTGAGCTCATCAGTGAAGGGAACTCCAGACTGGAAGTTTACTGGAACTTTAATACTATAGTTGCTTGGAGCACTCAGAGGTAAAGTGGCTTCTTCACCATCTGACACATTGACAAGTCATGCATCATTCACTCCAAAGACACACCTTTGCAGCAAACATTTTGGGATCTCCACCTTTACTTCTGCCCTCCAAACATCTTCAGTGGTAGCATACCATAGGCTCTATAGCTAGAAGAGAGCTTAAACATCATCCAGTCCAAGGATGCTTAACCTGGGGTCCATAGACCCCTAAGGGATCCCTGAATAGATATCAGAGCATCTGTGAACTTGGATGGGAAAAATACATCTTTATTTTCACTAGCCTCTAACTGAAATGAGCATTTTACAGATGGCAAACCTTTTTTATGAGAAGGGATCCATAATGGATCAAGAGACAGCCAAAGGGTTATATAATTCCAAATCCAGTGTTCTTCTTGCTGCCTTACAGTTTCTTTTTCCCCCCTAAACTCTTACTTTCTCTTCTAGTAACAACCCTAATATAGAAGGGCAAGGACTAGGCAATTAGAGTTAAGTGATTTGCCCAAAGTCACACAGCTAGGAAGTGTCTGAGGGCAGATTTGAATTCAAGTCCTCTAGTCTCCAACCCTGTCCCTCTATCCACTAACTACTTAGCTGCTCCTATAGTTTTTTTTTTTTTCTTTTGTGGTTGAATTTGATTTTCACAAACAGGAAAAAAGTTAATCAAAGCCAGATCCTTAGAAAAATAGATTGATGATAAAGCTGTATAATATGGCTTTTGCCCCTGGAACAGGTATATTTAAAAATTAATGAGACTGATTTTCTTGTGTAACTTGTAAACTGACTCTGAAGAATTCTAACAATGTTCTGAACAAATGACCGCCCTGAAATAATTTTTACTGTCACTCAAGAGATTACATTCAAGAACAATTTATTCAGATGTATAATCTCTAGTGATTTTTATCTCATTACTTGATGGTCAGGTCACATAGTTGGTTATTGTCTTTCATACTCAAAGAGGACCAAAAGGATAACACTGGTGATGTCTTTTGACTTGTGTATAAATTGGATTCAAGTGAGGCAAAGTTGCACAGTCATCAGCCTTACTCTCTTATTTAGAGTCATCGAAGTACAATGGCAAGACAAAAGTCAGGGCAACTGATGATAGTCCCAGATGCATTGGATGACCTTGGCATCTTTGATGTCTGACCAAACTCTAAGTGCTCTATAGCACCCACTTCCACTGCCTCCACAGACGTTGAAACACATTTTTTTCACCTGCCCCTTCTACTGGGAGAAGTCTTCAAATGCTTGAACTAGACATCCCCCTAATTCATCGATGGGTTTGAGGCCTTTCAGTTACCCTAAAACTTATTTATCCTGCCTGCCAAGACAGTTTATCAGTCTGCTGTGCCTCTTATAGCTTCTTGGAGCCACAGGTGAGATCTGGGTGGCAGGTAGACCTTTGAGTTCATCAGAGAAGAGAACTCAAGACAAGAAGAAACTCCCTGGTACTAGAAATGTTAGAGAGTTGCTTTAGGCACTAAGAGATTAAGTAACTTGTTCACAGTTTTAGTGTCCAGTATGGATTAAAAGCAGGATATGAACCTGGGACTTTCTTCTCTATGAGGTTGCCCCTTGGTTCACTATCATTTAAATATCCACATTGATTTCCCCTTCCTCCCTCTACAAAAATGGATGGTGACTCAGAAATGACTTAATGATTATCTAATTTTCTTTGATGTGAAAAACAAGAAACCCCAAACCCCAACAACTTGTTTTTGTTTTATTTGGAGGATTTTCCTGAAGCGACTTTAAAAGGAAGTATTTCAACTCCTGTCACAGGAGATTTCAGAAGTACCCAAATTATGCCCCTCCAAATAGCTTCACACTCCAAAGCAAAACAATAAATAAATAAACAAACAAGAGAGATGATTTTGGACTTTTATCTTATTTAGCCTAGATAGATTCGTTGGGTCTTAATTAATATTCCCTTTAGGTGCCTTGAAAAACTCTCTGACTTTGTCATCTATGGTTTCCTTCATCTTGGTACTTAGAGCTTTTTTTCTCCCTTTCCTGAAGTCTTAAATTCTGAATAGTCTTTATCAATTACTTTCAATTTTCACTCCATTTCTTGGGTCTATTCGACTTTCATGTTCCTGACCCTTAAACAAATACCATTCTTAGTAATCTCACTTTCAATATTTTTACTTAGACCTTGAGATCCAAGTTCCCTTTTCACCAACTGATAGGTTTGAGATGCAATCACAAAAATGTTCAATTTGATGCCTGTTTCTTAAGGAGATCAGATAATCTGTAGGTGCTGCCTCTGGGAAACAAAAGATAAGGCTTAACTCTTCTGGCTCCATGGAAGGATGCAGCCAAGTTTCATTTTCTTTTACCTAGTGGCCCATTACTGGCCATTTCTTTCAGCACTGGTAGGAGCTGGAGCCACTGTCCTCTTCGACATTTTTTTTAATGATAAATTTTATAGATGCTTTCTGTTTTTTCACATCACAAGCATTTCCTGATTTACCCCAACACCCACTCTCTGAGACCTCCCTCACAAAAAAGAAAAAAGAGTTAATCAAACTCAGCCAACAGTGACGATGGGACAGTAATTGCTGTGACGTGCACCCATCAGCCCCTGAAAGAAGGGAGGACATTAATATATTTTTAAGAACACTAAATTTCCATGCTATGACTGATTCTTCCTCAGATACTATCTCAATCTACTGGTGGGAGGCTGCATAATAGGAAACAGGACCCAGGGGCTTTTCAGTTTGTGGCTATGACTGTAGCAAACTATTAAAATTTTGTACATATTGGAATAATGGTGCTGATGCCCAGCTGAGTTTAAAGATATACCCCAAGATACTTCAATTTACAAAGAAAATTTCTGGCCTGCTAAATCATGAAAAAAATAATGTAAGCTTTGGGTGATGTCACTGAAATATGGGGATTAGAAGGAAGGTCACAATTCAACTCAGGTCTTCCAGATTTTAAATCTAGTGTTTAGTTATGCTAATGGAGATATAAGAGAGGATCAAAGGCCAGATCTGAACCCAAGTCTTTTTGTCTCCAAGTGCAGTTCTCTACTCTGCACCACCTAGCTGACCAAATTCTGTTGTTAACTATCTTTATGGCTATGGGGAAGCCTTTACAATTTCAGACTTCATTTTCCTTATCTGTAAAATGAATGGTTAAGTAGAAGACCTTTAACATTTCTTTCAGTTCTAAATTTATGATCTTATAATAGTGATGTGTAGGGTTACCAGTGGTGGGGTCTCAGCATTGGTGAAATTAAAAGGTTAAGGCAATGAGTTCTACCTCAGCCCAATTTCAATAGGAAATTTCAAAAAGTAGAACTCAGGGATGCTAGAAAAAAAATGGAGAAAGCACAGGCTATTCCAAATACCACACAAAAAATAGCTTTGGTATAACCCAACCCCAGAGGAGAAAGTTAAGGCTTCCTCCCCAATGGTTTTGATAACAGGGCTTCTAAACTGTTATATTCCAAAACATGGATACCAGTTGGGGAACTGTAAGCTGAGCAAGAACCCCAAATGACCCACATGACTTCACCTGTCACACAATAATATTAAAAGCATCTCACTTTTACATAGTCATCACCCTAAAGACCAGGGGATCATTTCATCCATCCTGCAGCTGGACCTTCTTGGGTATAATCAATCAACTATTATTTTTCTCACTGGAAAGGCACAAATCAAGGGCATATTAAGCTCTACACCAAATACCAGATCTAATATTTTCTTCATAGTTCTCTAAGATGGCTCCATGTTGGACTTGTATCATTTTTAAAAAGCATCTGTTTCAGAGTGGCAAAGAAAAACAATGGATAACTAAGTACCTGAAAACCATAAGGGGCAGCATGAACTCACAGAGAAATACACCTGCACATGAGAGTTTGGCCATTTATTCATTTCACATCTCTGTTTACACCTACACTTAGGTCATTTCCATTAAAATGGCATGACTTTATGATTTCCATTACAAAAGAATAAATCAGTCATGGAATAGCAATGGCAAAACAGTCAAATTCACATTACATTGTTAGCTCTGTCACAATTCCACATGGAATAGTGAAAAGAACATTGCTTTTGGAGTCAGAGGAACAAGGTTCAAATCTTGGCTTTGCAAATTACTGTCTGTGTGACCCCAGGCATGCCACTTGAGTTCTCTGGCCTCACTTTCCCTATTTGTAAAATAAGGGCTTTGGATGAGATGATCTCCAAGTTCTCTTTTTCTAGCTCTTTGTCATTGGGTCATTCCCTATACAGAGAATCCTCTATCCTTTGTTGGATTATCCTCCATGACATACTTTCTAATTGTGGTATTTTCCAAGATTCTATCTTGGGCCCTATTCACTTCCTTTCTTTTCTCATTGATTTACTGGTTACCTATCATCTCTATGCAGTTGAATACCAAATCTAATTTCTTTCTTCTTTTTTTTTTTAAACCTTACCATCCATTCTAGGATCAGCTCTATGACAAACAGGCAAGAGCTAGGCAAATAGGAGTTAGGTGACTTGCCCAGGGTCACACACAGATAGGAAATCTCTAAGGTCAGATTTGAACACAGGACCCCCCCCCAACTCTAGGCTTGGGGCTCTATCTACTGTGCTACCTATCCCCACAATCTTCCCATCTAGTTGCTCTCTTGAAACTCTAGGTCCATGTCATTGTCTGCTAAATGGGCATTTCCAGTTGTATTTCAAATGTATTCCAATTGCATTTCTAATCTCTGTAGGCATTTCCAGTAGAATATTCACTAAACAGAACCTATTATCTATCCCCTACATCCTAACTACCCTTTGAAACTTCAGGACATCATTCCATCTAGTCACTCCATTTTGTAAAGCCAAGGTTCAACTCACTCTCCACTGCACGCATTCATTAACTTGTGGAGTCTTATTGTTTCTACCTCATTGTCTTTCAGGTCCATCCCCTTCTCTTTACTACCTTAGCCTTCTAATTGGCTTTCCTGTCTTCCCTCTCCACTCAAATCCATCCATCACACAATTGCCAAAATGCTTTTTCTAAAGTGTAAGTTTCATTGAGTCACTCCCCTACTCAAGAAACTCTCCTTGTTTCCCATTGCCTTGAGGGTCAAAAATATAAGTTCCATTGCCTGGCATTTAAAGACCCTCATTCCCAATTTGGTTCCAGCTTATTTTCCCAGACTCACATACTACATTCTCTCTCCCACACTCTTCATTCCACTAAGAATTGGCCTTCTTGCTGTTTTTTCCCCACTACAAACCAGATCCTATCTCTATGGCTTTGTACTGGCTGTATTCAATGCCTGGAATGCACTTCCTTCTCATCTTCCTTTTAGAATCCCTTGTGTTCTTCAAAGTTTACCACCTTCTTCAACAGGAAGTCTTCCTTGATCCTCAGTGCTTCTATTATCTTAGGTTGATTTGTCATATACTTATAAATGTACATGTTGCTGTTGCCTGCTGGAGTAGAATATAAGCCCCTTGAAGGCAGGGACTCTTTCACTTTTGTTTTTGTGTCCCTGGTACCTGGCACAAGTTGTCACTTAAAAGCTTTTTAATTGAATAGTACCTCCTTGGTGACCCCAAATTAAAAGTTTGTTGAAAGTGTGAAGGTTTGGAAATTCCAAATATTTAGAGTTGGAACATTAAAACAAAGGATTATAGATTTAAGGTTGGAAGGGACTTTAGAAACAATCTGGTCCAGTATTTTCACTTTAGAGGTGAAGAAATGGGGTCAGAGTAACTAAGTGACTTATTCAAGGTCACTCAGATAGAAAAAGACGGAGCTGGGATTTCAATCCAGGTCCTATTGACTCCAAGTCTACTGTTCCTTCTCTTGCCTCACATGACCTTCCCAGAGCATCAAAAGTTTATTCTCTTGGCTCCTGAATATCAAAAGTACCTCTTCTCATTTCAGAACAAAAGTAATAACAAATGATAGCATTCAGCAAATGAAAATCGATTGGAATTTTAATTTTTGTTGCTTTAAAATTTTGATAGATTAAAATTAAAAAGCAAGAAATCATACTAAAATAGAAGAAAAGAGATGAGAAAAATCCCCTATGGTTCAAAAATAACTGAAATAAAGTATATTTTTGCCAAAGAGAAGGCAACGATAAAAGAACAAATTGCTGCTAGATTAGAAGCTCCTTGAGAGTAGAAGCTATGTCTTATGACAGGAGACCTGGGTTCAAAGAGCAGCTTTCCCATTTACCACTTGTGTGACTTTGGCCTAATCTCCTAATGTCTCTGAATCTCAGGGTTTTTTTTTTAATCTGTAAAATGGAGATAATAGTAATTGGGCCATTTTTCTAATAGAGGTATTTTGAAGGCCTTTTTAAACCTCAAAGAGTTATAGAGATGACAGAATTTCCTCTCCACTTCCCTCTCTTGTCACTGTGTACCATACTTAGCATATAAGAAGTGGTTAATAAATGTTTATTGAATTCATTAGACACAGTTATTGGGGAATCAACTCATTTCTTTCCATGCACAAATGTAGAAGATTCCTATCTTTCTCAGTCCTGCAGCATACAAAGGCAAGGCCAGTAATCTTTTTTATAAAGAAAGCAGTCTCCATTTTACACTTATCTGGCAATGGATACAACATGGATATACATGTGGCATGAATACAAATATAATGAATGAAGTAATACCTATTCCCAGAACGATCTTACTTTCTAAACAGGTGACAAGGTATGGGAACCAAGGACCATTCTGGAATAGTGGGGAGACTTCTTCCCCCCACTTCCCATTAGCACCTTCAGTAATAACACATACAGAAATTTTGCTACTGGGCTTTTATAGGTCATTTCTCCATTTTATTTTAGTTTCTTTTATTTCTTATGAGTTTATGAACTTTCTTTTAGCAAAAATCCCATTACAGCAAATTCCAGTACAAAAAAAGTCACTACATAATGAAAAACATTTTTGTATTTCATTGGCTGCCCTATGAAAACAGATCTCTCTTCATTTGATTATAATTCTCTATAACAAATAATCCTTTGATCCTTATTTATATAACAGTCATCTTTTAAAACATAAGAACATAGTTGAATATCTTTAGATGAAGATTCCTTCTTTCCTTTTTCTCTCATGCCTCTCCTTTCCCTTCCCCTCTCCTTTCTTTCTTCTTCCCTCCTGCTCCCTCTTTCTTTTCCTTCCTTCTTCCCTCCCTCCTTCCCCTCCTCCCTTCTTCCATCTTTTCTCCTTCCTTCCTTCCTTCCTTCCTTTCTTCTT
>NC_058135.1:193894741-193911657 GCF_016433145.1 Gracilinanus agilis | reverse complement strand
CTTCCTTCCTTCCTTCCTTCCTTCCTTTCTTCTTCCCTTCCTTCCTTCCTTCCTTCCTTCCTTCCTTCCTTCCTTCCTTCCTTCCTTCCTTCCTTCTTTCCTTCCTCTTCAAGGAGCAATTACTCTTTTCTTTATCCTCTAACCCTGAAAATGCACTCCTTTTTGAAGAGATTAGGTTAATATTTCCTAAAGCAGCTTGGGCTGTAGTCTCAAAATTCCTTCCTTTTTCCTAGTCTCCTTACTCCCCACTACCCTTTGTACTTTCTTACTAATACAATTCACTGAATTTCTCTCATTCGCTGTTTCCAGGGTGTTTTTCTTCCTTTATGCACCCCCCTCCATAAAGGTTAAAACAATCAAAAAAGAGACAAAGCAAACTGAAACAGAAATGAGAGAGAAAATGACCACCCGCTACTCTAAGTCAAAGTATCTCCCCTGGTTTCAGTCTGTTGATGTCTTATTTACCTTGGTTCTCTGGGAGGAGACAGGGTGAGAGAATACACTGTACGTACTCCTAGGGGTTTAATAAATTCTTATTATCATCATCTAGCTTAGCCTTGAAACCTTCAAAAAATGCCACTTTCCCGTGCTTTTTTCTGATAAAATATATGGGGTCTTCTGTTATTCTACTGCACTAGTTTAAAAAAAAAAAGCAACAACACATGTCACTGTATTCCTTTAAGGCTATATAGCAATTGTTCCTAGTACAGGGAATCTTGCCTAAATAGAACAATGAAAGGAGTTTTCAAAACCATTACCTATTCTGGTGAGATCCTGATTTCTTCTTCCTCCCCTGAGAAATACAGGCATTTTCAGCATCTGGCTGTTTCATTCCTTGGTTAAGATTTCATTTTTAAGGAATTTTAAAACTTCTTCTGTCAATAAATTACCCTTGTCATCCTTTTGAGATTGCCCGGTCTCCCTTCACTGATCTCTGGTTTCTTTTATATATCTTAATCTCTTGTGCAATCTTCCTTTCATTCTCCATCTTTTCTTTTTTCTATTTTGTTTTTACAATACCTTCAATCATTTTCCAGTTGTAACCCCCTCCTTCCCTCTCCCCACCCCCCAGGGCCAAATCCCCATCTCTCTCCTTAAACGCAGCCTTTCTGGAACCTCCTGACCATAGGCATTTGCTTTCATTTTGGTTTGTGGCACACATTTTGTAGGGTTTGCATGCCTTTGAGTTATAGCTTATTCATCGATCTCTGAACACTTTCAATTTCCCCTCTGTCCTTTCCACTCACTGATCTAACTTATTTGATTTCCCACAAAGTGTTCTACACTCTTTCAAAGAAAAATTCATCCAGTTGTAATTGTCTTTGTTTCCCATACTTTGGAAGGGAAGCTGGAGGAATCACTCCAGCCACCCCCTCCCCAACACTCCTCCACATTCAAGGCCAGGCTTTTATGTCCCAATGATTCAGTTACCCAAAGTCAAAGCATGTTACTAAAAACACCATCAAAAAACTATCCCTTCGCAACAAGGTTCTTCTTATGAAGTACTCAGCCCACAACACTGTCTGAGAGACAGGAAGATCATTTCATGCAGGTCAAGGGTTCTTAACTTTTTTTTTTCTTTTTGTGCCATGGATACCTCATTGGTAATCTGGTACAGTCTGTCTATGAATCCTGTCTCCGAATAATATTTTTAAATGCATAAAAGAAAATACAAAGGGGTAGATTCAAATTTATATGGCCAACAGCCATTCTCCAATATATGAATGGTTAAAAGATACAAATACTTTTAAAAGAAGAAATTCAGCTATCAAAAACATGTGAAAAAATGCTCCAAATCACTAATAATTAGAAAAATGAAAATTAAAGAAATTCTGGGTTTCTCCCTCTCATCCACTGGATTGGCAAAGATGCCAAAGAAGGAAAGTGACACATACTAGAGAGGCTGTCACTAAACTATCCTTACCCTTTGACCTAGCAATATTGGTCTCATGCCTAATAAAGAGCCCAAAGAGAGGAGCCGAATATACAAAAATATATACAGTAGCTTTTTTTTGTACTAGCCCCCAACTGGAAACTAAGGGAGTACCTACCTAATGGGGAATGGCTGAAGTAATTATGGTTATGATTATAATGGAATATGAGTTGTCATAAGAAATGACAAAATGGGCAGTTTCACAAGCCATTGGGAAGTTGTCTATGAATTGATACAGAGTGAAATGGACAGAACTGGAAGAACAATTTAGACAACAAAAACAATGTTATAAAGTAAAATAACTTGGAAAGACTTTAGAGATCTCATCAAAGCAATGATAAACCAGGATTAAAGTGGACTAAAGATAAAACATGTTACTCACCTCTTTGTCAGAGAGGTGAAGGACTTAAAATGCCAAATAAGGCATTGTCAAAGTGGGAATTTGTTTTTTGGTTTGACTATGCATATTTGTTAAGAAGGGTTTCTTTTTCTTTTTCTTGTTTAATTAGGGAGGAACAAGTGGGAAAGATAAGAAATAAGAAGTATTGTTAAATATAAAAAATATAGGATTTAAAAGGAAATCATTATTATATTGAAATAAGGGTATAACTTTTCCCCATTCCAATGAACAGACCCCCTGAAACATGTCCATGGACTCCAGGTTAGAAACCCTTGACACAGGCTGGCATAAAGTGTTCCGCAATCTTAATGTGCTATATAAATGCTAGCTATTATTATTACTACACAGCTTGCACCCAATATGTATTCGACACTTAAATATTTGTTGGTTTCATGGTTGCCCTGAATTTTGGATCCTCTACTTCGAGTACTTACTTGTTGGTCTGCCTTTGGTGTTGAATAACCATGTTTTTCTCGTGGATTGTCTCTAACAGGGCAGTAGCTAGAGATTTCAGATCTGAAATGGACTGTGGTGTTGCTGGAAGACTACATCCATGATCCTCAGATAATAAATCTTGAACTAAGGAAGACAAAAAGTCAAAATTCAGTTTTTTACTTATTATGGACCATGAGTGACAAACACAACTCCTCTATTTTGGTGTCCTCTTCCCTCCCAGTTATAGAATGGAAAAGACTTCTTTATGGTATGATAGTCCACTTTCATACTATACAAAGAATGAAAAATGGAAGGGCAATGAGATGGCTGAAGGGTCAAACACAAAAGATGGCTTAATGAGCTTTAATGATGATGATGATGATAATGTTAATAATAATAACAACAATATAACATAATTTATGCAATCCCCATTGACCTTCTAAGAGGCAACATGGAGAGAGGGCTGGCCTTGAAGTCAGGAAGACTTAACACATACTAGTCTTGTGATCACCAACAAGCTACTCAATCTCTTTGATAAACACAACTCTTATACATCAAGGAAATTACAAAATCCAGATCTAGAGCCACCCTGGCCCCACCCCCAACCAAAAACAATGACCTCACGAGGAAGGTAGAGAGAGCATTATCCCTAATTCACAGACAAGGAAATTGAGGCAAAGATCAGCTAAGTAGGAGACCTTTGCTGAAGGTCTCACAGCTAATAAGGAAAAACTTTAGGACTAGAAAGCAGGTTTCCTAATTCTAGAACAATGCTGAGCCTTCTACATATTGTTTATGAAGGTTTTAGTGGTCAACTGGCTACCAAATAATAATAACACATTTATACAGTGCCGTAAGGTTCATAAATCACTTTTCTTGAATTGTTGATTCTCACAATAACCCTATTAATTAGGTATTACGATTACCACCCCCATTTTCTAGATAAAAAAAACAACTGAGGCTTAAGAGAAAAAGCAAAAGCAAAAAATTCTGGTTCTCTGATTCAGAATTTAAGGGGCTCTCTGAACTCTTGGGCCAACTCATACTTGAAGAGAAAACTGAATCCTTTCTACTTGAAATGAGTGATAATATAGCCTTTACTTAGCTGAGTGATAGGAAAGCAAAAGGAAGCCACTACTTCCTACAGCAGCCCATTCCACTTTTAGAGAGCTCTATTTGCAAGGGCATTTCTCCTTTCATTCAGATGGAATCTTCCTTCTTACCACTTCTACCCATTATACCACACAACTTAGAAAAGAAAACATCATTGGGCAATGGATTTTTGAGTGAATAGAGAAATCTCAATCAGGGACTATGATGAACTGTCAACTAGGCATGATGATAGTATGATTAATCTGCTTATGGAGTTTGGAATGAAGATAAAGTATTTTGGGGGTAATGAGGCGACAGGTCTAGGTGAATCAGAGGGATCTGGTAGGAGGTAAGTCTGAAGAGGCAAGATGAAGTCAGAGAAGACCTTAAGTAGGAGGCTGAGGAACTTGGACTTTATTCTCTAAGTTATAAGGAGTCTTTTATCTGTGTTTTTTAAAAGATTGACAAAGAACAGCATAATGTAGTAGCTACAACACTGTATTGATATCTGCTCCTGAAGAGCCTGCCATTCTACAAAATATCCTCCTATACCAACAAAGGGATGGAAATAATGAGAATTCCGCTAAGACACAATGTGACAGAAAGCCAGAAATATATTGGGATATAAAAACACTGGGATATTGGGCATGTGGGAACAACAAAGTAATTTCCCCCTAGCTTTGGATTCTCTCTAAATCTCACTGGCTTTGTCCACTGTAGACACTATAAATACACTCTATGTTAAGTCAGGACACTGTTATTGGAAAGATCTCAGAAGCTACTAGCTTCATTCCGCCCTTTCTCCTTGGCACTGGCCCCAGCTAAACTCCACATACTCTAGAACATCTGCCGATCTCCTTCCAACCACTTTGCAGTCATATAGGAGGTATTAATCAATTATCTGTCCTTTTAAATTTTACTGAGCTCAACCGCTTAGAGGTCACATTTTATATTGGGCTCCTTTTCTTAAAGAACAACAACAAAAATGGCATACCTTCTTCAAAATGGGTAAGAGCAGGGGTTTGAAAATGTACCCTGGTTTTGGGGTAGCAAGAAAGACCTAGGAACTTTGTCCTTTTAGACATGAAAATCCTACTTAAGACTTCCTTTTCAATGAGTAGTTTTCAAAGTTAATATCCTGAAAGGTGGCCATCTGATTATACTCACCTTGGGAGCCAGGTTAAGGAACTCAGCTCTTGAATATACTACACTATCTCAGATAAGCTATCTGCTATCTATTCCATTCTCCTGCTACAGGAAGGTCATTATTTTTAAAATGAATAAACCATGAAAAGAAACAAACTTGTAGTCAATAAGTGCTGCTCTTTAAGACAGCTAATCCTCCATGGTAAGTTGGGTCCAGCAGGAATGAGTCTGGGGGCTTTTTATAGTTTGCTTCTTTGTTTATGATCTTGGAAGATGGGACAAGAGTGAAACTCTTTCTTTTCAGGGCAATATTAACGACACAAGTCTTAGGTTCTAGTTCTGATTCTGTCACTTACTAGCTAGGTAAGGAGCTAGTAACTTTGTCATTAATAACCAATGACTTGGGGGAAATCTTTTACTTCTTAAGGTCTATAAAATGAGGATAGTACCTCCACTGACAAACCCACAAGATTATATCAAATGAGATAATGGATAGAAAGGATGATGTAATTTTTAATAGCTTTGTAAACTGTAACCATTAGATTTTTAAAAGCATAAAAGATAATCAGGCATAAAACAAATACGAGTATAAAGGGAAGTGGGCAGTCCTACAGGGCAGCAAGTCAGAAATTTTGAACTGGTATCCAGGAAATATTGAAATATCTAAAGGAAAGCCTTTGATTTATTGGATAAGTCCTTTGTGGAAGAAATCCTAAAGATACAGTCAATAATTAATTGTATAGAATGAAATAGCATAAATAGGGTTGTAATCTGTACCCAGAAAACAGTACCCACACTAACAAGATTGCAGATCCCTTGAAACAAAAAGTATCATTATCATCAGTTATCAGGATAGGGTAGAGATAAGATCTGTATAAATGGAGATTTTGCACCTTGGACTTTATCCTCCATAAGTCCCTTAGTTTTCCCAAAATTCCCTTTAATCTCTCATGGTGGTCACATTATTGTTTTATAGTTGGCTGTAACTCCTCCCTCTCTTTCTTTGGATCCTGGGAGTGAGCTGGTTAGTATCTTTTAGTTAGTCTCTTTTGTTAGTTTATTATTAATAAAATATTTATAAATATAATATTTAGTATTTTGCATATTAATTTTAATCTCCACAGATCTGTGTTTTTATTGATAAAAAGAACTCCCACCTGAGGAAATATGCTCTATCATTTCAAATCAATCAATCAATCAATCAATCAATCAACCAGCATTTATTAAGAGCCTAGTATATGCCCGGTGCTATACTAAGAACCAGGATAAAAAAGAGATAAAAAACAGTCCCTACTCTTAAGGAGCTTACAATCTAATGGAGGAGACAACTTGCAAACCAATATAAACAAAGCAAACTATATATAGGATAAATAGGAAATAATTAACAAATGGAAGGCATTGGATTTAGAATGAGTTGGGGAAGGCTTCCTGCAGAAGATGGGATTTTAGTTGGCCCTTAAAGGAAGATCAGTAGTCCAAGATGAGAAGGGAGAATGTTCCAGGCTGTAGGACAGTCAGAGAAAATGCCCAGAGTTGAGACATGGAAATCAGCACTTTCTATGCAATACATAGTTTCAAATTTTTTGATATCATGGAGCCCTTTAGAAGTCTAGAGAAGACTATATATGACCCCTTCTCAGAATAACATTTTAAAATGCATAAAATAAAATACATAGGAATATAAAGGGAAACAATTATGTTGAAATAATTATTTATCATCTCTATCTCTATCTAATTATCTATTTTAAAAGTTCATGGATCCCAAATTAAGAACTTAAGAGTGTGTACCAGACTCACTGAAGGTAAAACATCTGAGTTGTTCCAATTCAAAATAATGTAATTGAGAAAAATATAACAAAATAAAAACAATCAATACAACATAAAAAATATGCCACCTATGTGGAGCTGCATCTATGTGAATTTGATAGCAGTGGTCCAGACCACTGGGGTCACACAGCTAGAATGAATCAGAGGCTTGTCTTGAATTCAGGTTTTCTTGATTCCCAGACACTTTGCTGCTCAGCCTGTCATTACCATTACCATTATTACTATTGTGATGCTGAAGGCCACCAATGGGAAATGGCATCAATAGCCCTAGCAGGTAACTTCCAGGCTCTTGGACCCATACCTTGCTTTGCAGACAGGACTCCAGTTAAGGCACTGCTGCTGCTGTTGCTGGATCTGCCCTGGCTTTTGGAGTTTTTCCGTCTCTCCAGGGCATTCTAGGGAAACATTGAAAATGAACATTCATTCATCAGAAAAGTCAGTTCTGGACTAAGCATGGGCTACAATGGAAGCACCATGTCATCTAAGCTGACAGAGGACTTGTTCCATGGGCTGGCCACAGAACTACATTATTGACTTCATGGTCCCAACAAGTCTGAAAGCAGCTCCCAAACTGTCTGAGCCCACAGTCATGTAGCCTTCAGCTGAAGGGGGGTAGGGAGGGTAAGGAGAGAGGAGGGGGATTGGCCCGGAGGTCACATACCATAAAATGACATTACTTCATTTTTTCCATCTGTCATGTCCCATTAGCTTCCAAAGAAAATGAGAAAATGTGGAGGGTGAGGGGCATCAGGGTGTGGGTAAGGGCCAGAGATTAGCAGATTAATGGAGATGTATTTTGGGCAAAATCTAATTCACAGGATGTAAGGTTCCCATGGTCTGAGTATAATGAGGCAGCATGGCAAGACAGAAAATGGGCTAGATTCAGTAAAAGGAAGAGCTGGATATGAATACTGCCTCTGTATGACCATGGGCCACCCACCCATTTCATTTCTCAATTTTCTTATCCTGTAAAACAGGAATAATAATACCTATAGTACCTACTTCACAGGGTTGGTGGGATGAAGCCTGTAAAGTTTTTTTTTAATTTTTTTGAAAGTTTAATAGCGCAATTTTTATTATATGATGTCATATTATATTATATCTCATTATACTGTATCATAGCATAGCATATACCATACTAAAATATAATATTGAAAATGTTAAAGCTTAGTTATTTTATCATATAATTATAAAATCTTATTGTTAAAGTGTAGCTATTGAGGTTAAAAGTTGCACTAAGACTTTTGTGTAAATGACAGTCAATAGTATTCTATTCCAAAACTAGAGTCTCCAAATTAAGCACAATTCAAGATCAAAACCAAGAGTTCAACAAGCAAAAAGGAACCAGATCCAGGAAAACCAGATGAACCGAGCAAGCAATCTATCAAACCATAAGCATGCATTAAGCACTTAGAGGATTCTGGGAATAGAATCAAAGACACACGACAAAACAAACAAACCAAAAACCAGTCCCTGCACTCAAGGAGTTTACATTCTAATCAGCAGGAATAGAAGAAATCTTCCAGAGAAGGAATATAGAGAAAAAAAGAGAAGAAGACAGAAAAAAGGGCACATTCTGAGGGGAGCAAGAAATTAAGCAGGAAAAAGAGAGAAAAGGAAGCAGCAGGGAGGTGGGAAACAAACAGAGAGGGAGCCACATCATAGAAAGAAAGGGAGGTGAAATTCAGTAGTATTTCAGGTGACTAAGAACAAGACAGCTTTCAGAAGAGAAATGGGTATATACCACACAGATGTATATGTAGTTCTTTAAGTATAAATTATACTTATTTTAAAAGTATTTTAAAAAGTTTTAAATTTAAATTTAAAATATTTAAAAGAAATCCACGTCTCTGCCTGGATACACGAGATACAGGTTCGGTGTCTATAGAAACTCTGCCCTGACGAAGCCTCAAGCCATGGCAGGGGTTTGTTGGAGATGTCTGAGAGAAAGTTAATGTCAAGTGCTGGGAAAATGGGGCGGCTCTCTCACGCGTACAGCATTGTCGCAGAGGATGTCCCTCAGGGACAAAAATCAATCCATTTTCAATGTGGAGAAACCCAGGAGGGCTTTCTAATTATAAAACGTACAACTCACATCTGCAGAATAAGATATTATCAAACTAGATGCTGCTGGAATTAGGAGGTATGAAAGCAAGGAGAATCCTGACATTGTGCTCTATTAGTGGGCGGTGAACACTCTGGCTTCAGGTCACAGCGTTCACGGCTCAGCTTTTTCCACCAAGGGGGACCTGGTGTCTCATGGGGATTTTCAGGGCAAATAACAGCCGAGGATTCAACACCCCGGGGAGCCTTTGGGCTCCTTGAGTGCTAATGGGACACCGTCACTTTCTAGCTGTCTCCAAGAATGTTATCCCTAATGAGGAGCTACAAAGACCTACAGAAGAAAAGATATTTGGAATTTGTCTCATATGAAATGTTAATTTTTTTTAAAGTAGAATAAAGGCATGTTGACTAGAAGGGTCCGTTGTACAGTCAATAAGACCTCGGATTTCAGGTCCTAGCTTTCGGTGATTCCGGGCAAGTAACAATCTCTTAGTGCCCAGGACTTAGAGACAATTAACTTAGAGAGAAGTTGTTGACTTTTATCATAGTGGCGGTTTCCACATGGAGGGTTCCTTATTTCTGAGGAAATCACAGATCTAGGATCATCCCCACCCCACCCCAAATACACAGTTATCTCGATTTATATTTAAAGAAAGTCTTTTATCTGAGGCAGGGTGCCAGGAATGATCAAATCAGGGAGAGTTGAGGTCAATACCAACTTCAGATATTTAATAACTCTGTGATCCTGGATAAGTCACTTAACCTGTCTGCCTCAGTTTCCTCATCTATAAAATGCAGATGATAATAGCAACCACTTCACTGAGTATGAGGTTTAAATGAGATCATATTTGTAAAGCATTTCGCAAAATTTATGATGCTCTCTGAATGCTGGTGTCATTGTCATCATCGTTATTATCTTGATTTTGCAACAGAGAAATGAGAAAGCAAAGCTTCTACTGCTGAAGGAAATGAAGTGGGGAAATGGGGTTTACACTCATTTTACAGATGTGGAAAATTGGGACAGCAGTTAATAAAGGCTAATACTGATTGCTATCCCTACTTTCCAGATGAGATGAAAACATGTGTCATGTCTTACAGAGATCACAGAGGCCCCTGAGCAGTAGGTCTGAGTTCTAAACAAGTAAGATCTTTAGTAGAAAAAGAAATTTCCGAAGGAGTTGGAGTTTCCATGCCCATGAAATCACAGGTCCAAAAGATGAGATTTAAAAAAAAAAAACCAGTTATTACAATTAAGGCTCTTACTGGAATTTATGCATGGGAGTAATAATGAAAGACTTATCTCGCATACAGGATGAGTTCAAACTGAAATGATTGAGTGGCACAGTAATTCATCATTACTATTTCCTTTACCTTATATTTGGCAATATTAGATTTAAGTAGGCTGACCTCTTCATGAAGCTGCTTTAATCTCTCTTGGAGGTATCTAAGAGGGGAAAAAAACCACACATGGAACAAAATTATAGGTATTTGTGAAGTGTAAGGCTCCATTCTTCATTATTTTTCTATCTGATCTCACAGTATCCACTGGTCCACATACTTACCAGATTCTAATTTACAGAGTCACCTACGTAAATATAGCATCTCTCAACTAGATTGTAAATTCCAGGATGGTAGAGACTGTGTGGCTTATTGAACCAGCACCCAGAATAACACTTTACACAGGATAGGAGCTTAACAAATATTTGTGGAATGAAGGAATGAAAGAATGAATGTGTGAATGAGAATAGAGAGGATTAAAAACAACAAGATCATAGGATCATAGACTGAGATCTGGAAGGAACTTCAGAAACCATTTAGTCCAACCCTCTCGTTTTTACCAATGGAGAAAATGAAAGCCAGGGAAATCGAGTCAAGTCAACAAGCATTTATTAAGCATCTACTATGTACCAAGCACTATACTAAGTGCTAGGGTTACAAAGAATGGTAAAACTAGCCCCTGCTTTCAAGGAGTTTGCAGCCTAATTGGGGAGACAACATGCAAAAAAACAAGATAAAGTGGAGATAGCTCCACATTAGAGGGAAGGCACTAGCATTAAGGGGGATTCATTAAGGAAAGGCTTCTTGCAGGGATTTTGGCTGAGACTGGAAGGAAACCAGGGAAGGCAGGAGGTACAGAAGAGGAGGGAGAAAATTCCAAGCACGGGGAACAGTCAGTGAAAACTCACCGTCAGGAGATAGAATGTCTTGTGTAGGGAACAGCAAGGGAGCCAGTGTCACTGGATCACAGAGTATATGGAACAGAGTAAGGTATAAGAAGACTGGAAAGGTAGGAAGGGGTAAGGTTATGAAGGCTTTCAAAAGCCAACGGGAAGATTTATATTCGATCCTAGAGGTCATAGGGAGCCAGGAGAGTTTATTGGGAGGGGAGGTTAACATGAGGGTCAGACCCACACTTCAGGAAGGTAACTTAGAGAGCTGAGTAGAATAGGAAGAGACTTGATGGAGAAAGCCCAACCAGAAGGCTACTGAAGTAGTCTAGGTCCTAAAGATGGCAGCTGTGTCAGGGGAGAGAAGTGGCATATATGAGGGGTGTCATAAAGGTAGAATCAGCAAGTTGAGTTCCTTGTTCAAGATCAAACAAGGAGTAAAGCATCAGAAGTGGGGACTGACCCCAGGTCCTCCCACTCCAAAGACAAGGGTTCTTTGTACTGTTCTACGCTTCTCTCTTACCGCCACCCTGTCAGGTACCTTCTCACTAACACAAAAATGAAGGGAGAGGGAATTTGTGCTAGCGACCTTTCTGAAAGTGGCTGTCATTGAGGTCAAGTATGCCCCAAATGCACAGAGCACTTTCAAACAGGCCTTACCTGGAGCTCACCTAAGGGAGATCAACGCCTTTTTTTCATAGTTCTCATTAAGATGATTCCACTGGGGAGTAAAAGAAGGAAGAAAAGCCACCAATCTGAGCACTCAGGCATCCACAGACCCACACTGAGATTTGCCTCAGGGAAAGTAAATGGCTCAGGGAATTTCCCAATTTACTTTCCTTATTCCTTCCTGGTTGTAATAACAAGCAGCTTTCACTTTCAACCTTCCCACACAGATGCTGGTGGGTTTTTATTTTTCCCTTTCCTTTCTATTTTCTCTGCCTCCCCCTACCATCTGGCCCTCACCCCCAGACTCTAATGACAACATCATTAGGACTGCAAACACTTTTCAGACGTGTGGCCATCCCACTAGGGTAGCTGCAAGCTACAAGGGATGGAGTGCTGGGATTGGTGAGACCTGAGTTCAAATACAGCCTTAGATACTGGGCAAGTCTATCTCAGTTTCCTCTTTTGCAAAATAGGGATCACCCTAGCACCCAAGTCCTGGGGTTATTGTGAAGGTCAAATGAGTGCTTAGTACAGTTCCTGGCACATAGTAATCGCTATGTAAATATGAGCTACTATTATTAGATATTTTTATCAGCTAGTCAAAGCATCCAGGGGTCCCTGGGTACTTGCCTGTTCTCCATGCAGAGGGCGTCCACATCAATGATGCGGTTCTCATGACCACCCAGGATATGATTGAGCTCCTGGTTCAGCCTGTCCACTTTATCCTGGTAGGAAGAACGTTCCTCTTTAATGTCCTGCAACTCATCCACAGAGGCTTGTAGGTCATGCTCCAGGGATTCGATCTGAAAATAAAAGCAAATGCCCTGATGTGGAAGGCCCTTCTCAGAATGACTTTCTTGCCACCAATACAACAGTACTCTGGGATGCCTGGCATTTAGGGAATTCAGGAATTGTGCAATAAAACCCTAAGGCCCACAGGCCTGAAGGGAACAAGGGCTTGGACCAGCAAAGACCTACTGTTCCATTCTGGTCTTGTTACCACCAAGACAGGGGAGGCAGCCAGGCCAGGAAGAGAAAAGGGAAGACACTCTGGCCAACTGGCATTAGCAAAATGGCAAGGGAAGGAAATCCAAGAGACCAAGTCACTGCGGAATCAGCCATAGCTTTGCAAACAACAAGACTACTCCCACTTTTTTTTTTCAGCTGCTCCAGATCCAGCAATCTTGTTCTTCTCTTCAAAACCAATTAGTCAGGAAGGAAAATGAAGTCTAGGGTCCCATGGCAGTTCCATAACTAGGGCCCTCCGCCCGCTGAGAGTTGGTAGAAGGTGCATCGCTCAGCATTTTAGCCCAAACTTGCAAATTTAAGCTGGTTTGTCACATTTTATTTCCTCCCTGAGCAGTCCCAGGAGGGAAAGTTGCCAGTTGTGTTTATAACAATAGCATGCAAAGTCTACTGCAAGTAATTAGTGATTGGTAATTCCTGTATTAGACAACAGACCTGCTGGAAACTGGAAATGTGAAGCTCTCTTGGCAAGGTGGGAAGAGAATATATAGAGACAAGTATAAAAGGGTTCGGTCAGAATATATAATTTATATTGCCCTCACTGCCTATCATTTACAACCTACGCCAAATAACACCTTTTAATGGACAATGGATGCATGTTTTTCTTTCTGTCTCTGCCAAGAGTGGCCACATTCCCTACCGACCAGTATTTCTTCATGATTACCTGTTCCCGAGCTCTCTCTAGCTGCTGAACCAGGTCTTCTCGTTCATGGGCTGCAAAATGGCGGGCTCCAATTTCTTCATCACCTAGTCTCTGTTTTGCTATCGTCATCCTTAGGAGCTGTGATTTCCGTTGGGGAGAAAAAAGAGAAAAAGAAAAAAAAACTGAACAAATCCAAATCAGAGATCATCAACACCAAAGCAGAAACCTTAGAAAATGTGTTCCATTGAACTCTGACTAACTGAAAGCTCAGTGATGTTCCTGCACAATGAAAAATTATCTCCTTTCTCCTGTACAGGGGTGAAAGAACTACTAGGGTAGAATGCTGTATACCCTGTCACTACATTAGATTTTTCTGATCAACTATTTTTCTTTGCTACAAGGAAAGGGTTGATGGAGGTGGAGAGAAGGAAGAATTGTTTAATAAATGACTATGATGTTTAACAAAAGGTATCAATAAAACATTTCTCTGCGTGTACTTCAGAAAGTACAAGGAATTTTTATAAGGACAGAGAAATAAGACTAAAAAATCTCCTGCCACCTAGAAAGTAAAGTCAGGATTGGGCTAAGAAGAAAACGAAATCTTATTTATTGAGTTGTAGAATGGTAAGTAGGACACTAGATTTGGAGTCAGACTATCTGGCTAAAAATCGCAGCTCTTCTATTTATTTCTTGTGACCTTGAAAAATTATCATTTTTTCTGAGCCTTAGTTTCCTTATATGCCTTGTTTTCAAGACCATCAAATAGCAAGGAGAGTTGAAAAAGGTATTTCTTTCCCCCAAAATAACAAATCTCTAACACTGCCTGACCCTTAAGGTAACACAATTTTCTATCTAATCAGTAGGGGCAATTCCTGAGTAGAGGAGTCAGGGGATGTGATGGATATGGTCAGAAAAGAAGCATCAAATAATAGCTACCAAGCGTCCCCATCTCAACAAGGGGGAAATTAAAGCAGCTTCAATGAGCTCTAAACAACTGTTTATTGGGGAAAGAGTTTTCTACATTTTCATGATTTTAAATATTTCCTTTTTTCTTATTGTAATTTTACTTATAATTTCAACTAATAAGCAAACAAATATGGAGTAAAATCTCAACATAAAACATGATCTGAAATATTTGCATTTTGATTACAAAAAGTAACAATAATATAAATTTTTAACCAACTAACAATGCCTCTTCATTTTCATAGAGGCGTTTTATTTGCTTCTCTCCATTAGCTATTTTTTACTGTTTAGTACTGCTGGACTGTGACACCAATGCACAAACAAGTTTGATCCAAACACAGTAAAAGGCAGTGGAGTTTAGGAAATTCGAAACATTGCAATTTGTTTGCTAGAGGTCAAGGCTCTAATCTAAAGCCTGGAGGAAGCTGAGAGCTATTGCCTATTCCACGAAGCCATAGCAAATACATTCCGTGAATTATAAAAATTCTTTATGTAAAGTCACTGCACTGTGTTTTATTATAAGCTTACATGTTTAGGATTTTTAAACATTTCTCTTCCATCTTTTCAAGCCCTAACTTCCTGTAGTTGTTTGTCATTTGGAATTTCCCACTTCCTTGAACTCCCTTTAATTTGCCAGGATATGTTATTTGTGTGACGGAAGGTTATTTGCTTACTTCAGAAAAAAGATAAAACTCTGGCTTCTCCTAAAGATAGATTTTTTTCTTGAAGAGACCTCATTTTAGCAGCTGCAAGCAGCTTCCCTTTAAAATAATCTGGTAGGTTATATACAGCAAATAATCAACACGAGAAAATAGTCAGATAATATACAAGCTACTGACTAGATAGTATCCAGTTGAGGTATGAACACACTTCAGATGATTTATTGGCTTCATCTAAAATCTATCTATCTATCTATCTATCTATCTATCTATCTATCTATCTATCTCTGACTCTTTGTATCTAACTCTTTCTTCATTTGTTATATTTACTAAGTGCTACAAACACAAACAGGCAATTCTTATCCTCAAAGAGCTTATATTCTAGTTGGAGAAGGCAATACTTCCAAGAGAAGGAAGAAAGATAGTGAGGAGGTGGAAATGGCCAGATAGTGCCTAAAAGCCTGGTTCTGGGCAGATCTTGGTATTCTGGGGGTAAAGTACAAGTTTTTGGTGGGAGGAAACATGATAATGATAGCTAGAATGCAAGCAGGTTGGAATGGAGATGGCCAACACATGGCTTAGAGATCCCAGAAAGGAAGTACAAAAGCTTAGCTATCAGGTGGCTTAATTTTTCAAGACTGGTTTGGCAACCTAACATGTTTAGCCCAAAGGATGATTTTTCTAATGGTTGTGTTGGTACTATAAATAGAGTATTAGCCACTTTATCTAGTATTGACCACTAACCTGTTATAGAATATTACTCATAGTAAAAGTATGTTTTTGTACATATATGTATGCATATGTTAAAGACCCGTACTATGATAATATGGATACTCCACTCCTTTGAAGGTCACAAGCTTCTAGAGATAACTATCTTTGAACTTGGCTAGGATGATCTTCAAGTGAAAAATATGAAATCTGTTGCTGAATCCATGTTCAAAATCTGTTCATTTTGCTAGGACCCACCAGGGCTTGTCCTTTAAAACCTTCAAAATCTTCAAAAACCTAGAGACCTCTACCTCAAAATGAGGCACAAGAGTAGGACTGCAGTAAAACAGAGAAACAGAATTTCCACATTGGAAAGACCTCACAGACCATCTAGGACAACCCCTATTTGATCAAGAATCCTCCAACAACATATGACAAGTGGGCATTAGGCATTTGCTTAAAGACTTCAAGTGGTGGGGAACTCGTCACCTGCTAACGTAGCTCTTCCCATTTTTGGATAATCTTAATAGTTAGGAAGTTTATCCTTATGTTAAGCCTATATTTGACTCTTTCAAGATTTCAGTCCTAGTTCTATGCTCTGAATCCAAAGGCTCCCAACAAGCCTCATAGAGGCAGCTTGGAGAAAGAGATAGAACGCCAGATTTCAAAAACCTGTGTTCAAATATCAGTTCTTCCACTGGCTGCCTTATGACCTTGGACAAAATCTCTGGGCCTTAGCTTCCTCACTTGTTTGGAAGAAATTACCTCTAAGGTCCCTTCCAGCTTTAAAAATGCAATAAATACAATTTTGAAATCCTGGTCTGGATGCTCCCTAGCTTATTCTTATGCCCACAACTGAAAAAAGTACTCCAAACAGGGTCTAACCAGGGTAGAACGTAGTAGATGCCTCCCGAATCCTACACACTCAGATTCTCTTAATTTAGCCCAAGATTGATTCTGCTTCTTTTGGTTTTCATATAACATGGTTTACTCATTTGAAACATACAATCCATTAAAAAACAAAAAATTTTAGTCAATGAGCTAAACTCTAACCATGGTTCATTTATTGCATACTATAGAAATTGCTTTACATTTCTTCCTTCCTTCCTTCCTTTCTTCTTTCCATCCTCTCTCTCTCTCTCTCTCTCTCTCTCTCTCTCTCTCTCTCTCTCTCTCTCTCTCT
>NC_058135.1:193732045-193881413 GCF_016433145.1 Gracilinanus agilis | reverse complement strand
CTTACTAGATGAGTCTCTCATGGAGTCTCAGTCTCCCCATCTCTAAAATGAGATGACTGTCCCAGATGACCTCGAAGGTCCCTTCAAGATCAAAGTCTAGGATCTTGTGAATCTCTGAACAACTGACAAGGTCGATTGTTTGTCAAAGTTGTCCCTTCCTTTCCACTCCTTCCACCTCCTTGACTCCAAAGCAACAACTGGAAACTGGAAAATAAGTATTCTGATGTGGTGCTTAATTCCTTGACATACACCTCAGGAAACAAACAAACAAAAAAAGTAGCACATTTCAAAGTGCTCAAAATAGAGGAGAAAAGTTCACACAATTCTTTTGACCAAAAATAACAACCATGACTCACACACATCCACTATAATAATCTATCACGCTAACATGCAGTGCCTGCTTATAATTTATCAGCTATGCAGAGCACTTTGTCTCCGTGTTATTGAGAAGGTCTCTGTGACCATCAGTCCAAAATAGCAGCGTTCTGTAAAAGAAATGTCAGACTGGCTACCGCTGGGAAGGATTTCATGGAGAAAGGAGACAAAACCAAGAGATTAATGCCTTTAAATCTCTGGGGGAGTGGGTAGTACAAACAGCACATCAGGAAAAGGTGGGTTGTTTTTTTAAAGCCTATTTAAAATATTCAGATCGAGGGTCGACATTAAGATTTGACATTTTAGCCCCAATAGTGGTGGAATATTGACAGACAAAGGGAAGGGAAAAAAGAAAATTAAAGTCTGGAGATAGGGGAAAGGAAGAATAATAGCCAGCACCTACTATGTGCTAGCCATAGTGCTGAGTACTTTACAATTATTATTTCACTTGATTCTCACAAGAGCTCTAGGAGGTAGGAGCTATTATTATTCACATTTTACAGATGAGAAAACTGTGGCAAACAAGAGGTTAAACAATTTGCCCAGGATCACACAGTTAGTATGTAAGTGAGGCCAAATTTGAACTCAAGTCTTCTTGTCTCTAGGTCTAATGTTCTAGCCATTAGATGCACCATGAAGAGAATCTTGGTGAAAAAATATGGCCTCAGGATACACACTTTGGGAAAAAAAAAAGAATCCTGAGGTATGGTAGAAAGAGCACTAGAAGGGGCAGCTAGGTAGCACAGTGGATAGAGTACTAGGTGTGGAGTTGGGAAGACCTGGGTTCAAATCTGGTTTCAGGTACTTGCTAGTTGCATGATCTTGGGCAAGTCACTTAATCTTCATTGCCTAGCCTTTGCTGCTCTTCTGTCTTAGAATTGATACCAAAATAGAAGGTAAGAGTTTATTTTTTTAAAAAGGTAAGAAAAGGCACTGGAATTAGAACCAGGAAAATAACAGGTTCTGATATAGCTTAATTGTACAACCTCTCAATTTTAGTTTCCTTATCAATAAAATGGGTGAAATAACTCTGCAGTCCTTGCTTATTAAAGTTGTTGGTGAAGATCAAATGAGATTTATATATAAATACATATATATATATATATATATACAACCCGTAAAAATCTTAAAATCTATGTAATATAAATCTGTAAAAATCTTAAAATCAATATGGTATATATCTATATAATATATATAAATCTAAAAATCTGTATAGTTTATAACTGCGTAATCTATCTCTGTGAAACTAAAAAACCTGTATAGTATATATTTATATAATATATCTTCATAAAAATCTTAAAATCTATATAATATATATCTGTAAAAATCTTAAAATGCTATCTAAATACCATCTATTACTATGGTCTTCCCCCACAAGATGGGGATTCATGAGATATCTGCCATTTTTTGTCATTCGGCTGTAATTACAAGATCTCCCTCTCTCAAATAGTCCACATAATGGAAACTGATGCTCTTGGGAATTTTCTCCCTTCAAGGACCAGATCTATGAATGCTGGCATTGGTTGTGAAGGTATCAAGAGGGTAGAAGAAGCAGTTCGGATCCTTCCACCAAGTTCTCCCAGAAGCTGTCAATAAGGAGGCTAATGAGTGTCAGTCATAATGGGTAGCAGTTGTCCTCCTACCTCTGCATTAACACCTTTTTAAATTTCGCTGGATCTATGCTCCAGATCTCTGTTTCCTAATATCTATTACAGACTCTGTGAAATAAATTTCAAAACAATTTGCATGAAAGATACTACCAAACAACAACAAACAAACCATCACACAAATGAAACTTGCTCACTGAATATTTCTTAAACATTACAAGAATTTTACAAATGATACATTATGAAGGATGATGACGATCATTATTCTGTGCTACTGCTTTACGTTATCCAGATATCAATATCACTTCAGCATGAATAGATTTCTGGACACCTGTCTATCATGAGAACTAGCTCAAAAAAATTGAAGTTGGAAAAAAACGCACTATGAAATAACATTTCTCTCCTTGACACACAAAATGAAAATGCATTACGTGTATGTGTGTGTATGGGAGTGGGAAAGAGAAGGTTTTTAAGAAGGGGCATGGAAGGATAAGAATAGCCAGAACTAGGGTAATGTAATCAGAGTTTTGTCCCAGGGTGCTGAAGTTTAGAAGGGGCTAGTAGTACCTACTCTGCTTTATTAGTTACAAAAAACAGATCTTAGCAGCATATTGGTATGCATAATTAGTTAAACAAAGCTATTCCTCTCCTACTACTCCCCAAACCTCCAAAACCTATTCTGCTCTGGAGTTAAGAATGATAAAAGGAAAGTTCACAATAGTTTTAGTGAAACTCAAGTAGGCAAGTCAGACCATGAATAAAAGTGCCCGCTGTGGTCAATAGAGACTGAAAATCATTATCAGTTGTTTAATGACCGAGATGAGAACATCAGGCACTTCTATTCATGGTCTGAGTGACCAGTGATCAAGGGGTGAAAGTTTCAGCAGTTAAGGAATGATACTTCAAGCCTTCCAGGATCCTTATACTTTATGACTCTTATATCATTTCAGAAATCTAGCCATGGAAAAAAGTAATCCTGCTTCCCATGGCTATAAAAAAAATTAAATCTACCAACATGGCCCACGTAGCCAACTCCTCCATTTGTAAACTGGCAAATCAGGACCAGGACTCAAAGGAGAAAGACAAATTCTCAACAGAGCTAGATAACTCCCGAAGGAGAGGTGATAAATGTATTTTGTTGAGTCATTTTCAGTTTTGTCTGACTCTGTTTCTCCTTTTTTTGGAGGGGGTGGTTCTTTGGCAAAGAACTGGAGTGGCTTGCCATTTCCTTTGCCAACTCATTTTACAAATTAGGAAATGGAGGCAGACAGGATTAAGTGACTTGCCCAGGGTCACACAACTAGTGTCTGAGCCTGAATCTGAACTCAGGTTTTCCTGGCATGCTAGCCCCCTGTGCTACCTTAATAAAGGCATGAAACCCATTAACAATATAAAAAGCCAAATATGGAAAACATATAAGAGTTTTTCTTTTGAGCTCTTACAATCCACACCTTCAATCAAGAAAAGAGCTAGATTAAGCTAGAATGGGGTGGGGGGAGGGAATGTCTGATGAAACATCAAATTCACTTGAGAGGTGTGATTGATAGCAAATTTAATTGCAATTTCTCCTCCACTGCTTTTTTGTGTGAAAGTGGCAGTGCTTGCGCTAATAGTAATATAGAAAAACTTGCTTTGCTTAGCAAAGACCCCCTTTTCACAGTAACTGCCAACAGATGACCTCTGGTCTCAGGGCAGCCTTGTGTCTTTATTTTTAACATTGAAGCTTATTTTTTTCAATTCTGCACGTGCACTGGAAGCCTCTCCTCCCATGCATATAGAGGCATGCGTGTAAATGAATGAAAGGGATGTTTGCACCGCTGAAATGGTGGCTTAATAAGATGCTAACTAAAGCTCCTCTTCTTCATGAGTAACTAGGTCATGCAGTGACTTTTGTTCCTAGAAAGAGAGACAAATTGTGGCATGGTGGGAAGAAATGTGGATTTGAAACCCAAGGACCTGGGTTCATGTCCTGGCTCCAATACTTCCTACCATGGTGACAGTGAACAAATCACTTAATCTCCATCAGACTCTGTTCCCTCATCCATAAAACCAGTGGGAGGGACCACATAATTCTTTGACATCACTGTGGTATAGTGAATCGAATGATCGAATGCAGGATCTAGGGTCAAGAAGGTTTAGGTTTAAATCCTGCCACTAACAATTATCAACCAAGTGACTCTGGGTGAGTCACCTATGAGCCTTTGTTCTAAAACCATAGTTGTTTTTTTTCATTCTGTCAGGCTCAGTTTTCTCACCTACAAAATGGGGATACAAATACCTGCCGAAACTACTTGGATAAGATCAAAAGAGTCATTGTATGGGAAGTATCTTGCTAACTTTAAAGTGGTCTATTGCAGTAATAAATATTATTGACCCCAATCTGAGGCCCTCTTCAGTTCCAAATCTATGTTAGAGAAGGGAAATTTTACCTTTTCTAGACCTTGGAATTGTACTATTCCTTCAAGGCTGGGAGCAAAATTGTAACATAGGGCTGAAGCTTATTTTCTCAAGACTATTAATTCCACCACCCCCAACCTCCCAAATCTAGCCATTCCCTTGCAGTAGTATATACCCTGCATTCAGTTCCCAAGGAATAGGATAGTCACCACAAATACCTGATAAAGTTAGTGTTGTTCCTCTATATCTTAGAGGGAACCAAGAAGCCAAAGGCTTCTGGACCCAAAAGATTGAACTTCTCATGCCAGAATCACAATCATAAGGACAGTCAATATGATTAACATCATTTACATAGTATTTCACTGTTTGCAAAGTATTTTTTCCCTTATGACACTCCTGTGAAGAAGGTGATATGAGTACAATTACCCCCATTTTATAGATGAGAAAGCCAACTTGACCCAGAGGATCACATCTCTACAAACTGCTAGACCCAAGTTTTAGTCTTCTAAGACTAGTGCTCTTAATACCACAGCACACTGTCTATTCCCTTAAAGGAGATGTGTTAAAATCACACGTCTCTCTCTCTCTCTGTGTCTCTCTCTCTTTTTTTTAATGTGGACCCTGGGCTTAGCATTTGATGTAAATGTTGGCCCTTTACCATTATCTAGTCACATCATGTGTATTAATTCATCATCTCCCCCTATAAAAGACTATAGGCTATGGCAGAAACAGTATCGTCTGTTTATAGGGATATTAAAGACTAGCTAGTCCAGGCTAAAACTAAACAAGGAATCTTCTTTTCAACATCCTAGACAACCAGTCATCCTAGATAATCAGTCTTCCAGCCTCAAGACAGCAAATAATGGGCAACTCATTACTTCCTTAGTCAATACAAAAGAAAAAGAAGGGAAGGAAAGGGAGAGAGAAGGGAAGATGGAAGGAAAGCAATATCATGAGGAAAGGTAAGAGAAAATCACGATATTATTGGTAATTGCTCCAGTTGGCAGGATCCTAGGATCCCCCATCCTTTCCCTAAGGTTAAGTTCAATTCTGGTGTAATTCTAATTATTTATATTTGTATGTGTCCCTTTTCCTGGGGCCTCATTAGGACAAAATGCTCTCATGTGGTCTTGGTTCCAAGAACCAGGGAAAAGAACATCTCAAAGCAATGTGTTGCTGGGGAATTGTCTTTTTTGTTTTGAGCATCAAATTAGCATTCATAAACAAAGCCACTATTATTCCAAACTAGACACAGAAGTGAAATCATAAAAGAAGTCTTTTCATAGTGTGTGTGGGGGAAAACACTAGACTTGGAATCAAGTCCTAGTTTTGATGCTTGCTAGTTCTGTAATCATGGACTTCTCCGAGAATGAGTTTCCACATATGTAAAATAGAAATAAAATTATTTGAATTACCTGCCTCATAGGGTTGTTTTGAGGAAAGCTATAAATGTCAAATTACTGTTGAAATGTGAGTTGGCATTATTCCTCAGGGAAAAGATGTTCCCCCCAATTCCCCCTCCCTGCCCCAAGTCAAAAAGGGTTTAATCAGTTTTATGATTTCTCTGTAGTTATTCGATAGAACTTCTCTATTGGGCATTCAAGACCCCTCCACACTTTCCCATCTTTTCTTGTGTACTTTTAAGTTCTAGCTTAAAGTGACAGGGAATTGGAAAGATACTCTATATTTCTTTCCCTCTCTTTCTGACCCCTTTCTCAGGTTATTCCCTAACCCGAGACTGCCCCTTCTTTCTTTGCCTTTTAAACTACTATTGTGAGAGAAGCAAAATCTGAAGGCCCTGACCTTTCAAGGCTAAATTAATTTTTCCTTAAAAGGCATTGAAACTGTCCTTGAGCCTTAATTGGTTCAGAATCCAAAGGCCTGGACTGTTAACAGAATTTCCTGTTGTCCTAGGTAAAAAAAACAACACAAAAAACCACACATACCACAAAAGCCCAGGGCATGAGGTGCCATCTGGCCCTTCCCTCAGGCTTCTGGCCAGCTGACCATCATGGGCAGCACAGTCAGGAGGGCTGCACCCAAATGAACCAATACTGTATCCTTGCTGAATAGCCTTTTCTTATTCCAAACATCTTTTCCCTGCTATTGCCAAGTAAATTTCCTTTTGTCAACTGATGGATGTTCTAAGAATGTCTCATTTTGAACCAACCTGTCTTGAATCTAAGTAATTTTACCTACCTATTTACCCTCTGTTTTTTAAATCAATTTTTTTCCCTTGACAAAAATTTTCTTCTCCCATTTCCACCCCATTCCTACCACTGAAATTAACAACAACAATAATATCTTTGTAATAAATATTGATAACCAAGCAAAAAAAGCCTAACACTGGTCATTTCCATAAAAAAATAGATATAACTCATTCTGCACTTGGAGTCTACTGCCTTTCTGTCAAAAGATGGGCTTCATTGCTGGTCCTCTATTCTAGACCATTGCTGGGCGTTATTGCTAGCCATTATGTTGATCAAAATTCTTAAGTTTTTCAAAGTTATTATATAAATAATATGGCCATCATTGTATCAATTGATTTCCTGGTTTTGCTTACTTCTCTTTGCATCAGTTGATACAAATCTTTCACTGAAACCATTCCTTTCGTCATGTCTTATAGCACAACAGAATTCTATAGTTACTTCAGTCATTCCCTAAGTAATGGGCATTTCCCCCTTCATTTCCAGTTCTTTGCCACCATAAAGAGCTGTTATGAATATTTTTATAAATAGGATCTAGTTCTTTTTTTTATCTCTTTGGAGTATAAGCCTAATGGAGTTATTGTTGGGCCAAAATGTAGACACATTCTAATGAGTTTTTGACCCAACTATCCTGTAAAACCCAACTCATATTACCTCCTCCAAAAAGCCTTCCTGGACACCCCAAGTTAGTAATGAATTTCCCCCTCAGACTTTGAATTTGTTCTCGCCCTCCTGAATGCATTTTTTTATGAAATTGGTATTATTACTTCTGGGATCAGTACCTTGTCTTCATAATAAAGTATAAATTCCTTGAGGACAGGGATCATGTTTTATTTAAACTTTGTATCTTCCCTAGCCCTAACTTGTTACAATATTTTGCACATATTTGGCCCTTAATAAATGAATGTTGCTATGCCTGACACATCAGGGATAGGCTTGTTAGACCAGGTACTTTCATCTAGAAAAGGAAAGAAGATATTTCAAATCAGCTAGAGTGAGTGAAGACTTTCTGAGCCTTCATTGGAATTCTACCAGGCTCCATGCTTCATCTTGTCAGAACTGCTCATAACTGGCATAGTGAAAGTAGCTTAGGACTTACTGGGATTTGGGGATTATTCTTTTGTTGCTATTATTCAGAGCTAGTCTATTACCTGAAAAGGACCAGGTACTTGTGTTGAATTTCCTAAAAACAAGCCAATGCTGGGACCCATGATGGTGGTGATATGGGGCACAGGTTTTATGTTCTTTGTATATAAATAGCACTCAAACTTCTGTCTGATACCACTAATATCTCTCTAGCAATGTAAGTGATCAATACATGTTCATCTATTGTAACTCTTGGCTACTTCTTCCTATCAGTTTGCCACCAAAGATGCAATCAATGTGCCAAGGACCCGCTTTACTTTCACTTGAAATTAGAAGGGTGACAGTGCAAGAGCCATTGGTTGATTGTTCTTTGCTTTTACCATATATATAACTGGTTTGTATATTTAAGTGTTGTCGCTGTTCCTTGAAATCCTGGAACTGACTACAATAGCATCTCAGCTAAGAAACTAGAAGGAATACTTTCCCCCAGCTTGGCTGCTATCATATAAAAATGGTAAGAAGGAAAAAAGATCTTAAAGGACTGTACAGCTTCTTGTCCAATGATTAGTTTGCACTGGGAAAATGTGCTGCATTCATGCCAAAGGGCCTCATTCTGATCTCACAAGAACATTAACTCAAGATGATTTAAATTCCCTTTTGTCTCTTTTGGGGAAACTGCTTTTTTAGAAAAAAGGACTTTGCTCCATATAAGGGGCTTTTGAGATCTTTCTGGTGGCATCTTAGTACAGGTACAAAAGAGACCCATGTCTAATCTCTGCAAATAGTTCTGTCTGGAGTATTTATCATGGGAAAATTTTTGTGTCAATATCCCTCGAGAAGCTATTAGGGAAATTACTGCTGTCCTGATTTCTTCACAGGTCCTGTAATGAATGATTAACCATTGAAAATTGAATCATTTTGAAAGGATTCTAACTCACTCCCTGCCACAAAACTGAGACAATACTAAAACCAGAACTATAAAGCAAAAAAAAAAAAAAGCTTTGGTATGTTCTCAGACACAGGTAAGAAAAAAAACAATACATAAGCATTTGATACTTGGAATTTATGTGTCTGTATGTATTGTATTTCTTTATCTGTTTACATCGAGTTTTTTTGCAATACAGAATAAGCTCCACCAAGTTCTATTTTCTTGTTTATCTTTGTTTTCTTAGTTCCTAGAACAAAGATAAATATATTTTGTATAAGTATGAAAATAAGACATATAGTAAGCACTTAATAAACTTATTAAATGGAATTGAATTATAGGCAATACAATATATACTATAGCAGGAAGACTAGCCAACTAGGAGTCAGGAGATATAGGTTTTAGTCTAAACTCTTTAATTAACTTGCTGAGTGACCCTGGGTAAATCCCTTAACTTCTCTGGACCTGAACAGTATAATCTATAAAATAGGGATGATAACAATACTTTCCCTGATTTCCTTGCAAGGCTATTTTCATACTCCAGTGAAATAATATATATGGAGGCACTTTTAGAACTATGAAGTCCAAATGTAAGGTGGGGAATTTTATCATCATGCTTGAGAAGGTCCATACTAATAGGAAACTGAATTTAAAACATCTATAGGTGCCAAGATGGACTTCTCCTATGACATGAAATACAAAGGACCACGTATCATCTTGTATTCTGAAGCACACAGAGGAGGCTAAGTTGTAGACAAAAAGGCCAATGGGATGTTCTATTTGGCATCGTCCCCTTTCCTAGCACCAACATCTTGGCACTCCACATGGGCATAAGTATTAGCTATGCAGGTGAGTGTCTCAAGTGCTTAGCTGAGCTCCTCATTGCCTTCCATTTATACAATGTGTGCATATGTGTTCTGCAGCTGGAGGGGTAAATACTTCACTTGGTGTTTTGCCTTTGGGATAAACATGAAATACAATCCATGAGACTTGAGGTCAAGGGGCATGTTTCCACCTCTGTCTAGCTGATGAAAAAATTTAGTGAATAATTTCCTCTCCCTTTTCACCCCCCACCCTTGCTGTACCTCCCACTCAAAAACAAACACCTGCTTTAAGCAAAATGAAGAGTTTCATTACAAAAGACACCAAGAAATTTAGTTCTCTGTCACTCTTTCCCATATTGTTTCCTGTACTACAGCAGCTCAGGTAGAGATCTTTAGCATAATAACAGAAAAAAAAAACCCTTACAACCTGACCTCCTAAAAATGAATGAGAATATAGGTTGGCTCTTTTAGTCTTCCTTCTCTTCTCTAAACCTTCCTGTTACTTTTCCAACTACTTGTCAAGCAGAAACCTTCCAGACGCCATGTTTGTCCAGCACATTGATAGAAAAGTGTCCGTGGAGCATCAGGATCAATTAGTAACCACCACAACAAAAAGAAGCAAACATTACAAGGAGGGGAACTAAAGAGCAAGTTCACAACCATTCAGGCAGTATCTCATACAGTCATTCCATGCTTCTAGGGTCATAAAGATGCATCGGAAAAATCTGAGTGAAATTCACCAGATTCTCTTCGGTTAATGCAAATTTTTTATTATAAAGTCATGGAATGCAAACCCACCCAAAACTGTAAAACTGCTTCATGAATACTAACGAACTGTAAATATACTAAATCAGAGGAAAGACTACCACTGAGAGTCACAGAAAACAACCCTAGCAATTCAAGATTAAGGATTCTAATGTTAAACAATTCATTCCCATCCACCCAGATAATTTTGCACGGAAGTTCTAGCTAAGACCATGACAAATCCTCTTGCACCTCTGACCAAATTATGAATGACATAAAATAATCACAAAAGAAAAGTGCTTTTGGGGAGCGGGGTGGAGACACCATATATGAGAGGGAACCATAGTGTCTGATCTGCAGTTCGGGGAGAGTAAAAATACCTTTTTACTTAGCTATCCTGTCTATGGTGTCTATTCTATACCTAAGATTGCAAAACTCACTTCTTTTAGTGAGGGCAGATTGCTTCTTTTAGTTTGCACAAAGTGCTGAAGATAGCAATTAGCAAAAAATTAGTTAATGCCTACATAGACATTTATTTCATTCTGGCTTAGATGGAAAGGATTTTAGAATTTGATCATGACCCAATCTAGTTACCAAAGCTGTGAAAAACATCAGAAAACCCCCATTCTATCCACTTATTTGGCAGCACCCTGATCTAGCCTTCCCCTTCCCCCTCCCACCCCATACCAGGTATAAAATTTTCCTTTCTCAACCAGGAAACTAGGCTATGAATGCAGCATTATTCAGCTTGACATACAGACAGACAAGTAAGAAGGTGAAAATCCACATATATTTAAGTCTGCCTCAAGGAAGCAGTTTAAAGAGGTCCCAGGAAATATGCCACTAGAAACATTACATTGCCTTATAACTCACTTGAATGAAGGGGAAAATATGGAATTTGGAGTACGAGAATCTTGGCTGGAATTCTGACTACACTACTTACTGCCTGTGAGCCATTTAACCCCATCTGGACCCGTTTCCTCATCTGTAAAACGGGGATCCTAAATTTGATAATTTCTAAGGCCCCCTCCAAGATTAAAGTCTTTGGTAAACCTGAGCCTGTGCACCAGCTACCTCATGAGCACAGTCAGTAAAATGACTCCAGAGAAGTGGTCTGTGTTTTGACTAGAAGCCTTAAAAGTCTCATCCTGCCAAATCTTCAACCTAGGTGCTAGGACCAGTTCTAGGAGGTTCGTTATCATTCCTTTCATGGAGAGAAACCCCAGCCGCAGCAGTCCCAACATTTAGCATCTCCCTGACTCTGTCATCATGTACATACCTACAATGTCAATAGCTTTTTCATCTTAGAGGCTGCATACCCCAACCCTCCCACCCCTGACAAACTTCCCCACCTCATCCTATCCTCCACCTAGGCCAAGGAAAATGAAAAGCAACTCCCCTCTACAAAAGTGAATAAGGATAACCCCCTAGTCTCAAGACTTCATGTTCTATTAAAAGGAAAACTAGTAACAACCAACTTTAGACTTAGAGAACTGGTCAGACCTTTAGAGTCATAAGTAGGAATATTGAAATACCTTCAATAAATATGATAAACCACATGTGGGAACTTGAAATATACCCTGGACTGAGAAGGGGGAGTAGAGGGAGAGAGAAGAGACAGAAGTGTGAAGGCTACTAGAGAGACCAAGCTAATGGAAGACCTCACCCCAGCCAAATACCTAATTACCTGAATTATAAAATTCATATGAATTATAAAATAATAAATATATGGAGGAGTAGAAATGCAGATGAAAACATATGATTTATCGCTTGTTTATTTGGGTATATGATTTGGAGTTTCAGTTTTATAAGATTATTCTATTATAAAAATGAATAATATGGAAATGTTTTGAGTGATAATACATGTATAAACCAAGGTGAATTGCTTGTCAACTTTGGGAGCGGGGAGGGCAGAGGGGAGGGAGACAATACGAATCATGTAACTTTGGAAAATTTATGGGTAAATTTGTTATTGGAATAAAATAAAGGTAAATTTAAATTTAATAATAATAATAATAAATATATCTAATGTATAATTATTATATTATATAATAATATAAGAAATATATAAGAAATAAAAATTAGTATTATAAAATTCATATTAAAAATACTAAGCTCCATAGCTTCTACACTTAAAAGACACTTGAAATTCGACAAACTGGGGAAAAGCCCTGATCATACGACCTCAGTTACATGGGCAGACTGGTAGGAAGATATTGCTCACACTGTCAGATTAATCAGTTGTTTGTGCCCAATTGTTTTCTTTGTTACAAGAAAGATTCAATTTTTGGAGGGATTTGAGAAGAAGGTTAAACAAGTATGGCATATTTGGAGATGGTTGTAATGTGAAAACAAAAGGCATCAATAAAACTCGATTTAAAAAAAGAATTAGTGTTTTTAGGAACTGATACTTTGGCTACTCAGACTAACTGAAGAAACAAAAATAAATCCTACCTGCTTCCTCCTTTCAGGTGGAATTGATGGGTCTCCATCCTACAAAGAAACAAAGCACATTTCACTTTTTAGAATGTTTTAAAAAACAAACATATATGTCAGCCAAGCTGGAAACAAAAGACCAGAAAAAAGCCAACACTCATTTGCTGAACTTCAAACCCAAGCCAGCAATTCTTTTTTCCCCCCAAGTAACTATGTGAGTTGAAACAAAGGTGCCTTTAAAATACTCAGAACTCCAAGGGAACCAGTTCCAATTGACACAAAAGCTATAGAGCTTCAAAAACTAATGAATAAGAACTAAGCAAAATAGTCAAAATATTCTCTGAACTGAAATAATAGTCCCATCCATAGGGTCATAAGAATTTAGAATTTAAAATGATTTTTAAAACCACCTAGTCCAACTTCCTCCTCACATTATAGATGAGGTGACTGAGGTCCTGAGATGTAATAAGAGTACAGGAACAAGAATGGTATTCAGATAATAAGCAGCAGAGATGGAATTTGAATCTAGGGCTGCTTTCTCCAGATGTGCTTCTGTCAATGCAACATGTCTCATTCAGGTTAAGCCCTGATTTTAAACTAACAAAATCAGAAGGAGAAGGGGTGCTATTTTTTGTTTGTTTTAAGAAATAAAGTGGATGGAGAAGTCAGTCTCACATAAATTATCGTTTTAAAAGAAAGATCTCCTTTTATCTTGTGAGTGGCTTGTGCCTCCTGACCTGGCCCTCCACCAGTCAGATTTCAAGCAGACACATTTTCTAGAGAAAATCTCTACAGACAAGCTTCCTCCTTCCCCAAGATAATTCAATGGTTGCGGCACAGTTTGGCAATTAATATCGATACCGTTAGCATCATGTTAAAAAAAAAAAAAAAAAGGATAGCAGCCATTGAGCAAAGAGAAGCAACCTAGTTACCCACCCACCCACCCCCACCTTGGCAAGCTCATTCTCCCAAAGACTGCATTTTCACTTCCCAATCTGGTTTGATTTCTCACCCAGGTGAATAGGCAATTTGCAAAGTAGCTACGTACAATCAGCTCTCGATATTTCTTTTTCAGGGACTGGTGCCGCTCCCGAAGCTGATTGGCCATGAGTTTGTACTGGTCTCTTTCCTGTTGACATGTATCCAACTCCTTGGAAAGGATCAGCAAAGCCTCCTTTTTACTTTCTAGCTTCCTTTTGCACACCAGGTACTGTAAAAGCAAATAAAAACCAATAATTGGTTGGAGACCTTTAGCAACGTGAAAGAACCTTTTATCATTCTGACAAAGCTGTAACTACAGTGGACTAACTGGGGCCATGGCCCAGAGAGCGAGAAATTAGGAAGCTCCTAATCACACTTTCAGTTCTTTGGTAGCTTAGAAACTACTAAATGTAGCTCGGCGTGAGCAAAAATAATAACAGGAAGTTACCAGATCTGATATTCTAGGGTCTCTCTGAACTTTACCCACTCCCCAACTGATCTGCTCACAATTTCCTTGCTGCTTGCCCTAGGTGCAAAAAAAAATGCCTAGTTACAGCTCTGCATTCTGGGATCAATATTTTGGGAGCCAAAAAAAGAAAATTTGATCTCAAGATATATTAATAGAGGCATGTTTTCTAAAACTGGAAAGGAGGTAGTATTATATTCTGCTCTGGATAGGCAATGTGGAGAATTGTGTGGATGTTTAGAGAAGGACATTAACAGATTAGAGAGCAGAGGAGGGTAACTAAGATGGTAGTGGGGCAGGAAATCATGTCATACAAGCACCAACTAAGAGAACCAAGAAGGCAGAAGATTAGATAAAAGGGAGGGACAAGGAAGCTACATTAGCGCTACCTTTAAGGATCTGAAGGGTTGCCATGCAGGATTAAAATTAGACTAATTCTATTTGGCCCCAGAAGACAAAACTAAGTAGAAGCTTCCAAGAAGTAGATTTTTTCTTTTAAGTTTTTTTTTTTAAACCCTTAACTTTTGTGTATTGGCTCCTTGGTGGAAGAGTGGTAAGGGTGGGCAATGGGGGTCAAGTGACTTGCCCAGGGTCACACAGCTGGGAAGTGTCTGAGGCCGGATTTGAACCTAGGACCTCCCGTCTCTAGGCCTGACTCTCAATCCACTGAGCTACCCAGCTGCCCCCCCAAGAAGTAGATTTTTAATGAGAACTGTCCAAGATGGAATGAGTTGCCTTGAGAACTAAGGGATTCTCTGTAATTGGAAATCTTTAAGATGATCTGGATGGTCATTGGAGGGATCTCCTGTTCTAGTTTGGGTCCTTTTTAAATCTAAGGTTCTGGGATGGCTCATTTGCTCTAACACTTCAAATCTCTGTGATTTCATCAATAGGATCACTCCCTCCATTCTCAATGATCAAAACTTCTCCACAGCCACCATCATTGGTCTTTGTGAGTTACTTGGCCAAAAGACTACTTGCTCAATGACAAACCACAGTTCGATTTGTCACACAGTAGTTAATTTTAATTCAATTAACATTTATTAAGTACCCACTATGTGCCAAGCACTCTGCTAATCTCTGGAGGTACAGAAAGACACAAAGGACAATCCCTGCTCTCAAGGAACTTCCAATTTAATGTGGGGTAGAGGTGGGAGGGGAGACAACACATAAACAAATATATACAAAGAAAGAGATATACAGGATAAAAATAATTGATAGAGCAAAGGGAATAAATAAAAGAATCACATTGGCATTTAAACCTAGGTACTTTGCCTCCAAATCCAGGGCTCCTCCCATTAGTATATTATCTCATGTGACCCTTATCAGAACCAAGTGAATGGAAACTGTAATTTCCATTTTACAGAGGCAGCAACTGAGACTCAGGTTCAGTGGTTTACTTATCTAATAAATGGCAGAAATGGAACCCGACCTCAGTTCTTTTTAAATTCGAGCCTATCATCATTTTCCCTACACAATAATCTCTTTCAAACCACTACTAAGATGCTAAGTCAGATAATACCATACCCTACCACCCAAGAGAACCACCTTCAAGTAGGTCCAAGAATGAAGAGTGTAGTATTTACAGGCATAGTTTTTCTCCTCTTGCTTTTTAACCATCCTGCAATGACATTTGCAACTTCTTCCATAATTCAAGTACACACACCCATAACACAGAGATTCATTTTCATAAATCAGTTCTTTCAACAGTTCTCCAAATTCTCTACAAATACTCTGGTACCCCTGCCTAGATTTCTTACTTTATAAAGCTAAACAGGTACTTCCCCTCCTCATCCCTCTCCCTTCATCCCTCCCTCCTCTACATGTGCTCCCTGCCCCATCCTCTCCCCACTTGACAGTTATCAAGCTGGGCACTTGAAAGTGTGAGCCCACATCATCTTTTAAGTTTATTGAATCTATTGCATAGTTTGATGTTATTCACATATATGAAATGTGGCACTAAATACCTTTTGGATTTGCCCTGTAAAAGACCAAATTCAGAGCATTCATGAAAACAATTTATAGTTTCATTATACACTTTGACATGAATACTTTGTCATTATGGCCTCTCATAGAAAGCCAGAGAGCACGTCAGCACTTCCTGACCGTCCTGAGTCAATGCTGTTTTTATGGACAAAAAGCATTACTCAGAGAGAGCACTTGCTTGGAATTGACTTTGTTAAGTTCAATTTCAAATAAATGAAAGAGGAAAAAGGAGAGTTTTGTACATTAGCACAAGCTTCTTTTTCTAAAATAAAAAAAAGTAATTGCTTTGCTTGAAAAACAAAGGGGCAGGAGAAACAATTGTGAGATGGATTTGAGCTCTAAGAGAGGGCACTTCCACCTTGGAGGAATTTTATCCCTGGCAGTAATGAGGTTGGAATCCTGCCTTAAAATGTCCTGGATTCTGAGTCTTTGGCATCATCTTTGTGCAGGCAAAATGGTCTTGTTTTTCAGAGAAAAATTCCCATCAGGTAAATATCACAGGAAAAGTGTCAAAATGTAAACTTACATGTTCTAAAAGAATCACTGAGATTTCAGAAAGAAAAAAAAACCACACACATATTACTAACAATTTGCAGATCTGCCTTTCTCTCTGTTTCAGAATTATTATTATTTAAAATAAAAGCTGCAACAAAATCTGAACCTTTGTTCATTAGAGTTTATCCATTCTTTATGTGATGCCACAAAACTATGCTGAGAAGCTTTCTGACCCTAATTGAGGTCTGAAGGAGAGGGACTGAGACAGTTAAATTGCTGAAGCTGTGTTTAGATGTATACTGCTGTTCTGTCAGACAAGAATAAAGGCTGGAACATCCCTTATTTACAATGCCTGGCACAATGTAGGCTTTTAATAAATACTTGCTGATTGATTGATCATGATTTATGAGGAACTGAGAAAATTCAGATCAAACTGTCCTGTCATTAAGTACAGATGTAAGTCTGTTATGACGCCAAAGGAAGAGTCTAACAAAATTGCTTTTTTTGTTGCAACTACTGGAGATAGAGAAGAATCTTTAGCATTTTCCCCTCTTCTTGAAAGAGCTGGCAGTGCCTGGCCAAGACTTCTGGGTAAACAACATTGCTGACATAAGGAGATCTCTAAGGTTCATTTCCCCTTGAGGAACAGAAGCAGCATGACTTAATAAAAAAGAACAATGGATTTAAAATCAGAAGATCTGGGTTCGAGTCCTAAGTTAGATACTTCCTAACTCTACGAACTTAGAAACTTAGATATGAGTTATTTTCAATAAGTTAATTAATTAAGCTACAGTAGTTGTATTAATATATCTCCTCATAGTGTAGAAGGGCTCATGAATTCCTGAAGGTTAGGCCAGAAGAGCATGGGTTCTGACAGATCCTTAAAATCTGAAAAGATTTTGCATACTTATTGAAGCATTCCCCTCATCTCATCCCTCTAAGTAGAATGTATCTTCAGTAGAATCCAAAGGTAATCTGTTTAAGTATCCCCATCACCTAGATATGCCCCATTTTCTTTCCCACTAATAAGAGGATGGACACAGCTATAAAAATCTTGCTTAGCAGCAATTTGGTTGCTTACAGTAGGTTTATAATAAATGGTTGATGATTCCTCAAGTTGACTGGAGTGCAGGTCCAGTAACACATTGTATGTTACCTGAAGACCAACTGAGCTAAGTGTGTGGAAGTTCATTGCTAGACTGGCTAAAGACTGAAGCACATTTTGGCAGCAGTAACTCACCAAGATCATCTGCAAAAGTAGAAAGAAGGTGTGATCTCCAGTGGAGGAGGTAGTATGCAACCTAACAAAAACATGGATCCTTAAATATAAGGATCTTTAAACCTTAACTTTAAAATAAGTATAATAACACAAACAACTCACATATATAGAAAATGTTCATTTTTTGACCAAATGTATTAAGGTTAAAAATAACATGAACCTTGAAATAATTCTTCAGTGAGGACAGGCTGCACCAAGATGGAAGAATAAGGCAGGAACTCCCTGAGCTTTCCCCAGATTATTTCCAAACTACTATTTAAAAAGGTCTCAAAATGAATTCTGGAGCAGCAGAACCAACAAAGGCAGGGTGGAACAATTTTCTGTCACAAGATAATTTAATAGGTCAGCTGAAAAGGTCTGTCTCACTTAGGTAAGAGAGAAGTGCAATCAAGCACAGGCAGTGTCCCAACAAACCAGCAGCAAGGCTCCCTCACCCTGTATCCAGACACCTAGCACCCTGACACAGACCTGCATGCAGGTCCACGCCTACAATATAGATCCAACAGGTCCCATGCTCCCAGCCCAAGAAGAGTTGAACAGAATATTTGATTTTTAAATACAAGACTCAAGAGAAGCATAAAAAGTTAAATAGGAAAAAGAAACCATAAGGGATTTGATAAGGTTAAATTGTTTACATTTCTATGTAGGAAGACAATACTTATGACTCTTTAAAACTTTATCACTATCAGGGAAGTTAGAGAGAGTATACTTAGAGAGCATGGGAGTACATTGGCTATAATGGGATGATATCCCCCCCCAAAAAAAATTAAGGGGTGAGAAAGTGGACTACACTGGGACTATAGGGAAGAGAGAGGTAGAGTATGATAAGTTATCTCACATAAAGAGGCACAAAAGAACCTTATAGTAGAGAAGAAGATAAGGGTGGTGGTGATCGACAATACTTGAATCTTTCTCTGATCAGAATTGGTTCAAAGAGTGAAGAACATCTACATTCAGTTGGGTATAGAAGTCTATCTTGCCCTATAAGGAACTAGGAGCTGAGGGTTATAAATGAAAGGTGGAGGGACTAAAAAACAAGAGGGATAATTGGGGGAGGCAGTGGTCAGAAGCAAAACACTTATAAGGAAGGAAAAAGTGAAAGAAGAAAGAGAAAAGGATAAACTGGGGGGAAATAGGATGGAGGGAAATACATAGGCAGTAATTATAACTGCAAATGTGAATGGGATAAAATTTCTCATAAAACAGAAGTGGATAGCAGAGTGTATTAAAAACCAGAATCCTATAACGTGTTGTTTACAAAAGACACAACTGAAGCAGAGGGGGCTGGCACAGAAATCTAATATGCTTCAGCTGAAGTGAAAATTTAAAAAGCAGGAGTAGCAATCATAATCTCAGTTGAAGCAAAAGCAGAAATAGACCTAATTAAAAGAGAAAAGGAAGGAAGCTACATCTTGATAAAAGGTATCAAAGGCAATGAAGTAAACACATATGCACCAAATGGTATAGCATCCAAATTTTTCAAAGAAAAGTTGAATGAGCTATATGAGGAAATCATATAGTAATACTATACTAGTAGGGGACTTTAACTTACCCCTCTCAGAATAAGATAAAACTAACCCAAAAATATACCAGAAAGAATTTAAAGAGGTATATGGAATTTTAGAAAAGTTAGATATGATAGACCTCTGGAAAAAACTAAATGGGAATAAAAAGAAATATAACCTTTTCTCAGTGGTACATGGCACCTACCAAAACTGACCATGTATTAGGCCATAAAAACCTCTCAACTGAATTCAGAAAAGCAGAAATATTCAATGGATCTTCTTTAGAACATAAATCAATAAAAATTACATTCAATAAATGACTTTAGACAGATTAAAAATTAATTCTAAACTAAATAATCTATTCCTAAAGAATGAATGAGTCAAAGAACAAATCATAGAAATGCTGAATAATTTCATTAAAAGAGAATGACAATAGTGAGACAACATACCAAAATTTACGGGATGCAGCCAAAGCAGTACTCAGGGGAAATTTTATATCTCTAAACTAATACAGCAATAAAATAGAAAAAAAATCAATGAATTTATGTGCAACTAAAAAAACTAGAAAAGGAATGCATTAAAAATTCTCAATTAAATACTAAATGGAAAATCCTGAAACTCAAGGAAGAGATTAATAAAACTAAAAGTAAGAAAATCATTGAATTAATAAATAAGACAATGAGCTGGTTTTATGGGGGAAAAACAATAAGACAGATAAACCATAGGTTAATTTGATTTTTAAAAAGAAAGAAGAAAACCAAATTACCATCATCAAAAATGAAAAAAAGGTAAATTCAGCACCAAAGGAGAGGGAAATTAAAGCAAGCTGTAGGAGCTATTTTAGCCAATTATATGCCCATAAATTCAGCCATATAAGCAAAATGGACAAATACTTACTAAAATATAAACTGCTCAGATTAAGAGAAGAAGAAATAAAGTGCTTAAATAACTCCATTTTAGAAAAAAGAAATTGAACAAGTCATCAATGTATTCCTAAGGGAAAATCCCCAGGGCCAGATGGATTCATAAGTGAATTCTACCAAACATTTGAAGAACAAAATTCCTCTGGAAGAACAAAAGGTCAAAAATATTAAGGGAATTAATAGGAAAAACATGAAGGAAAGTAGCCGATATGTATCAGATCTCAAATTGTATTATAAAGTGGTAATCATCAAAACATTCTAGTACAGGCTAAGAAATAAAGAGGTCAATTAATGGGATAAATTAGGTACACAATACACAGCAGTAAATGACCATAGTAATTTAGTGTTTAATAAGTGCAAAGATATGAGCTCTAGGGACAAGAGCTCACTATTTGACAAAAATTGCTGGGAAAACTAGAAGATAGTTTGGATAGGTATGGATCAACATCTCACACTGTATACCAAAAATAAGGTCAAAATCAGTATATGATCTAGACATAAAGGGTGATACCATAAGCAAATCGGGAGAGCATAGAATAGTTTAGTCAGCTTTCTGGAGAAGGGAAGAATTTATGACCAAGCAAGAGACAGAAAGCATTGTGAGGTGTAAAAAGGATAATTTTAATTAGAACAAATTAAAAAGAGATTACACAAACAAAAATCTGATGCAACGAAGATTAGAAAGAAAACGGAAAGTCTAGGTAACAGTTTTACAGCATGTATCTCTGATAATGGCCTCATTGCTCAAACATATGAAGAAAATTGTGTCAAATTTATAAGAATATAAGTCATTCCTCCAATTGTAGTCAAAGCATATGAACAAGCAGTTTTCAAATGAAGAAATCTAAGCTATCTATAGTCATATTAAAAAAAGCTCCAAATCACTGTTGATCACAGAAATGCACATTAAAAGAGCTCCAAAGTATCATCTCATACCTATCAGATTAGCTAATATTATGGGAAAGGAAAAATGATAAATGTTTGGGGTTGTGTGGGTAATTTGGGTACTAAATGCACTGTTGTTGAAATTGTGAACTGATCCAACCATTCTGGAGAGCAATTTGCAACTATGTTCAAAAGGTCATGAAACTGCATACCCTTTGATCTTACAAAACCACTTCTAGGTCTGATCCTAAAGAGACTTTTTTTAAAAAGGAGAAGGAAGAACCAAATTGTTCAAAAACACTGATAGCAGCTCTTTTTGTCATAGTAAAGTGAAATCAAGGTGATGTCCATCAGCTGGGGAATGGCTGAACAAGTTGTGGTATATGATTGTAATGGAATATTATTATGCTATAAGAAATGATGAATAGGAGGATTTCAGAAAAACCTGAAAAGGCTTATATGAACTGATGAAAAGTGAAGTGAGCAGAACCTGGAGAACATAGTACATAGTAGCTGCATTATTATATGATGATCAGCTGTGAATAAATTAGCTATTCTCAGCAATACAATAATTCAAGACAATTCTGAAAGACATGATGAAAAATGCCACCCACTTTCAAAGAAAGAACTTATGGAGTCTAAATGCAGACTGAAACATATTGTTTTTCACAGTATTTTCTGTGTGGGTGTTTTTTATTTGTGTCTCTTCTACAACATAACCAATATGGAAATGTATTTTTCATAATAACACATGTAACCTATATCAAACTGCTTACTGTCTCAAGGATGGGGGAGGAAAAAGTGGGAAGAATAGAATTTGGAACTCAAAATTTAGAAAACTAATGTTAAAAGTAGTTTTTACATATAATTAGGAAAAATAAAATATACTGAAAGACAAAAAAAATGAATTCTTCAGCAAGTACCTATTTGGGAGGATGGGCCAAAGACAATTTTTGAAAGGGTCACTACTAGATTCAGTTTTTGGTTGATGGCTACTGTCCTCCAAATTCAAGAGCAATTAGAAGATTTACATGAGCAGAGACCAAATCATGTGCTATCACCAATCTCAAAGAGCTGGCAGGAATCTTAGTGATAACCTAGTGCCCACCTACTCATTTCACACATGAAGAATATGAAGCCCAGAGAAGGAAAGTGATTTCTTCAAGCTGGTTAGTAGTAGCCCAATAGTCAAAGACAAAGCCAGGGAAAATCTATGTTTAAAAAAAAAAAAACAACAACTCTCCATGTCTCCAATTGTGGGTTGCCAGAGAATGGTAGTAATAGATTTTTATATACCCTTTTATACCATAGAGAAGTGTTTTTAAAAATAACAAAGTATGGTTATATCCATTTTTTTGCATTGAATTTTGCCAAGCAATGATGTATATTTCAAAAGCAATAAAAATAATGAGCAAGAAACTGGGAGCGTGGAAGGCAAAGGAGAGAAATTCCTTTGTCTGAAATAATAGTAGACTTAATTTAAGCTCAAAAAAATCGCATTTCCTTTCCTGTCAATAATAGTATATAATTCCTTCCCTGCCAATAATAGAGACCAGAATTGCCACAGAGAACTTGCTTAGCAACAGCTGCTTGGAAAAACCCAACCCTAATGTTGAACTCAAATAACAGCACCTTCCATGCTTTGGGAAATCCCTCAAAATCCCATGATTATGACACTATCCTATAACCTCAGAAACCAAACTCAGATTCTAAAGAGAGTTTAATATCAGGTCAGTCAGTCACTTCTTTGGAGAGCCCTTTGCCAGTTGCTCAGCTCAACTGACCCCTATAGCCAGATATCCAAGCCAAGGATTATGGTTCCTATGAGAAGAATTCACATTTTCAGAACACTTACTTTATAAAGAATTTTCTCTTTAACAGTCCTGTGAGTAATGCAAATGTTAATCATTCCCATTTTACAGATGGGGAAATAGATCAGAAAGACTGACTTTGACATGGTCATCTAGATTCTTGATTATCTAGAAAGTAGGAGTCAGAGCAAGAATTTCAAACCAGCTCTCCTAACTCCTGGGGGCTGGTTCTTCCTACTCTCCAACCTCTCAACTAATATATTCAACAATAAGTCTATTGGAAAAGAAAATGGATTTGCATCGAGGAGACATGGGTTCTAGTCCCAGTCCTGCTTTCCAATAATTTTATCCATTCAGTGGAAAGAATGCTCAATCTCAAGTCAGAATTCTGGAGTTGAAAACCAAGCTATCACTTGTGTGACACTGGACAAGTTAACCTTTCTATAAATCATGTAACATGAGGAGGTTTGGACAAGATAGTCTTTAAGGTCCCTTTCTGCTTTTAATCTCCCAAGATTACCTCATTTCAACCCTATAAGACGATGACCACAGTTATGGGCTGTCCCAAGACATTTCATTTGATGCAGTTCTTAAGTTATTAAAATTTTAATAGCTATTGCAGTAAGCTATTTGGAAGTTATTAAGTGATTTAAGCTTTAATAGTTTAAAACTGCACCAACACTTTTGGGATACCCTGTATTATATCATACCCATTTTACAAATTAGTTCACAAAATATTATTTGATATCAAAGCAGTAAAGTGCAGGAGATAGAGTGCTGGTCTTGGATCAGGAAGTCCTGGATTCAAATCTTGAATCCAATTCTTCCTAGTTCTGCTACCATGGAAAGGTGATAGCATCTCTCTGAATCTCAGAAAGCTAAGACCAAGTTATAGACAGACTGTGATCTACACTGGTCTGCCTTGATGGAGTATGTTCTCTTTCCAACAAAATTGCAGGTCCTTAATGTTCTATGTATCATCATTATTACAATGATAATAACTGCTACTAATAACAACAATAATAAAAAAGTATATGTAGCACCCTAGGATTGATAGAGGACTTTTGCACAAAAACCCTGTAAGGTTAGTAGAGTGAATATTATTATTTCTTTTTCACAAAGTAAACTGAAGCTTTGAAAGGCTAAGAAACCACCTGTTCCCAATTAAATAGCCTCATAAATATGGAACCTGGGACTTGAACATAGGTCTTCTAACTCCAAGTCTAGCATTCTTTCTACAATGGCTGGCTACTACCAGCGTGCTGCTAAAATCATATATGCTATCTGCTCACTCAGGTGTGAGCATCTGGTTGTTCCTGTCCTCAGTCATAAATGGAATTAAAATTGGGTTTTGTAGAAGGTAAAGGGAAGGGTTGGACCTAGAGGGCGTGATCTATTAACAGGAAGAGGCTGGTATAAAGAAGCTGTCATATTGTGGAACATCTGTTTTATATAATTTTTGTTTTCCCTCCAGCTCCTCCTATTCAGCTTAGGGAGACCTGGGTTCTAGTCCTAGCGGGGCCACTAAACTAACTTTCTGACCCCAGGTAAATCACCCCCTGCTCTGGGCTTCAATTCCTTCCTTTGTAAAATGAGAAAGCCGGTGGGTGCCTCCCAGCTAGGAAATCTTGTGAGTCCTAGGCTGAGGCGCTGTGTGTTGCCTCTGCCTGGGGAGCAATGTATAATTTATGACTCTACTTTTGGGACTCGGGAACCATCACTGGCTTCAGACTGAGGCATCACACCTCAAACATCAGCCTGTTGGCACTTTCTGCAATGGATCTGCAGGTGTTTCCCATCTATCTACAGTGATGCTCCCTGGCTTGTGGCTATGACTTAGCATATCCCAGAGGGACTTCATCTGTCCACCCAGTGAGTCACAATCCCTCTTCAGCTGCCCAGAAAGCAAAGGTTCAAGCATCTTATTGTCATCCATACACTTGGTGTGGGTTGCCCAGTGGCACTAACTTGGACATGTTTGAAGAAAAGAAACCTGGTATGCCAGGAGCCCTTCCCTCTTTTTAAGAGACTGTCACATTTATATTAGAAACACTAGAATTTACCTAGAAATTGGCTGAGAGTAAAAGCTTACATTTACACAGCCTGATAAGGAGGCAACACAACAGAGACAACAGTCTTGGGGATCAGGGTGTCTTGGGTTCAGAGTCTGCCTTACTATGGTATGGAGTTCCTGACCAGGATTGCTCAATTCCTTTGTACTTCAGGAGATGTAATTTTTTTTTCTTTTTATGAGGCAGAGTTTCTGGGTATAAACCAGGTCACTAGGCACAGTGATTCCCAAAGTGGGCGCTACCATCCCCTGGTGGGTGCTGCAGCAATCCAGTGAGGCGGTGATGGCCACAGGAGCATTTATCTTTCCTATTAATTGCTATTAAAATTTTTTAAAAATTAATTTCCAGGGGGCTAAGTAATATTTTTTCTGGAAAGGGGGCGGTAGGCCAAAAAAGTTTGGGAACCACTGCTAGGGTCTATGGGTGGGGGAGAAGTGCTGAAGGTAACAGGCCAAGGAAGGGGTCTCATGGTTCCCTACCCCTCAAATTAGACCAGGAATTCTGTCTTGATGAGCAATGGGGAAAATCCAAGAATAGGAAAACAAGAGCCAAAATGGCCAATGACATACTCTAGATATGTTATATATGAGGCTCTAGAGAGGCAGGATAAAGCAAATGAGATTTAGAGGTGGAGGATCTCAGTTTAAATCTTGGTTCTTCCACTTACAGTCCGTATGTCCACGGGAAAGGCATTTCATTTCCTTAGTTCTCGGTTTCCTCCTCAGGAAAATAAGGATGCTAGATCAGATGACTTCTAAGGACCCTTTCAGCTATAAATCTAAGATCCTATAATTTCAGTTTCCACAACAATTATCTAACGCTGTAAGTAACAGATGAGTGGACAAACTGCATTTCTAGAGGGCCTTTTCATACAGGGACCTTCTTACAACACTAAAGTTACAGGCCTGAACTACTCCCATGCAAAACCTAAAAATGAGTTTGACAAAGTATACAATGTCTATTTTCTTCTTTGTTCTTACAACTATCCTGTGATGTAAGTATTCCAAGGTAAATGATTAACCCCATTTTTATAGATGAGGAAACAAAGAATCAGAGAACTTAAAGAGTACTGTCCAAAGTTGTTATTGTTATTCAGTCATGACTGACTCTTCATGACACCATTTGGGTGTGGGGCTTGATCTTGCCCGTTTGTTTGACAATGAGTGCCCTGGCCTTTCTCACCTTGTTTAATGGCACTACCAGGCAGCCTGCTGCCAAGGTAATCCGCCTTCCTTCAGCTTCTCAATGGGTGCCAGTGTTATAATAAAAGGCAGGTGGGTCACCTGAGTTCCCAGACATATGGAAACAGGCTGGACCAGGCAGGACCAACCTTTGCCCAATATAATCTCAGGAGAAGGCTGTTAGATATTGGGTGACAGACAGGTGACTCACCACGTGCACTCAAGGGTACTCCCAGAGCCCAGCGAGGGACTAAAACCACTCATTTTTTTCTCCTCTTCAGGAGATGTGATTTTTTTTAATGAGGTGGAGTTCCTGGGCATGAACCCAGTCACTGTGGCCATAGTGGGTTGGAAGAGGGGTAAGGACTGACTAGGTTGTCTCAGGTAGTGTGGAATGGTAAACAAAGTAAGTTATCCTCAGATTATGCCAGGATTCTGTCCCAAGAATAGTGGAGAATCAGACAATGGAAGAACAGGGGCTAAAATGGCCAATGAAGGGGGAGTGAGGGAACAAGCATTTATTAAGCATGTGCTCTGTGCCAGGAACAGTGCTATGTGCCTTTACAAATATCCCATTTAGCTACCTCTAATCCTGACAGCCAGGAAAACCTGGAGGCAGTTGTGTAGAGGAGAATGGGAACGGTGGAGTATTTATATAATGCCTTCTGTGTGCCAGTCATTATGCTAAGTGCTTTTTAGAAATATCTCATTTGATGCTTACAACAACTCTGAAAAGGCAGTACTATTACTATTCCCATTTTACAGATGGGGAAACTGAGGCAACCAGAGGTTAAGTGGCTTGCCCAGGGTCAACTTGGCTAGAAAGTGTCTGAGGTGTTTCTGACTCCAGGGTCAGGGCTCTATTTACTGTGCCACTTCATTGTAGAGCAGGCTCTCAGGATATAACCACCCCTGGTGCACTGCCCTGTCCATGTATTCCCACACCACTATCATTACTGCCTTCTGGTTCATTTGCCCCAACAACAACAAAAAAGTCCCTCTGCCCCTCCGTGGCTAAGAAGGAAAACTGGACCTGAAATCCTACACTTTTCATTTTCCAAAGTATTTAACATAATTAGTATATCTGCAACAGGTGCCATTATCTTCACTTGACAGATGAGGAAATTGAGGATCAAAACGGTCAAGTGACTTGCCCACAGTGGCCGAGAGAGCTGGTCCAAGGAAGGATGAGAGCTGCAGTCTTCTGGGCTATTAAATCAAGAGCTTTAACATTCAGTCAGAGGACAGAAAGTGGCCACCAGATCCAGATTAAAATGTCAATGGGGAATATTTAACAAAATAAATAAAATTTAAAAAAACAAGCTACATAATATTCATTTGCAGCTTTCTCAATAAGTCTGTAGCACTCAAAGATCCATTTCTACCAGATCTTTATACACTGAAACTGTAACATTGTGGGACAATCAAAGGTAACTGACTGCTATTGATAGCAATACAATGATCCAGGACAATCCTAAGGGACTTAGGAGAAGAGAAAGAATGCTATCCACATCAAGAGAAAGAACTATGGGAGTAGAAATCCAGAGGAAAATGTGATTTATCACTTGTTTATATGGGTATGTGATATGGGGTTTTGATTTTAAAGGATTACTCTTTTACAAAAATGAATAATATGGAAATAGTTTGGAGTGGTTTTATATATATGTATGTATAACATATGTTATGTATAATATGTATGTATAATATATATATATTTATGTATGTATGTATAACCCAGTGGAATTGTTTTGTCCACTCTGGGAGGGGGAATAATGAGGGGAGGGAGAAAACCTGAATCATGTTATCATGGAAAAAATTTAAAATTAAAAAATAAATAAATATAAAAAGGATCCATTTCTGTTTGAGTTGGACACCATTGAATCAGATTATGCTTCTTTAATTATTAAAATTTAAATTATAAAATTTATGCTTTATTAAAACTAATCAGGAAGCAAACTCCTTTTGCAAACTCAAAGTCACAATTTGCTACATAACTGGAGTTTCGCCCAGAGCACTAAGAGGTTAGGTGACACTTAATCTAGGATCATACTGTCAGGATATGCCATTGGTATGATTTGAACACAGATCTTCCAGACCTCTGTCAATAAGGCCATGCTTCCTCCTTTCTTTCTCTTAGTTAAGGAAAATAATTTTTTAATCCTGGTTCTAGTATTAAAATAGCTGTGTGAATGGGTCAATTATTTTAATTATTAATATTCAATGAGCCTCAGTTTCCTCATCTGTAAAAGAATATTTCTGCACTACCTACTTCACTGGGTCATTGAGAAGAAATCATTATTAGGTAGCTAGGAGGCACAGTAGATAAAATGATGAGTCTTGAGTCAGGAAGATCTGGCCTCAGACACTAGCTGTGTGACTCTGAAAAAGTAACTTAACCTCTGTCTGCCTCTGTTAAAATGGGGATAATAAGTATACTTACTTCACAGGGTTTGTTGTGAGATATAAATGGGATAATATTTGCAAAACAGCTGGCACACAATAGATAATTAATGAATGCTGTATCCCTTCCCACAATCATTATTATTGTTGTTACTGAATGAATCCCTGAACTTCTATTTTTTTAAACCCTTGTCTTCTATTTTAGAATTGATATAAACATCAATTCCAAGGCATGGTAAAGGCTCTTTGGGGTTAAGTGATTTGCTCAGGGTCACACAGTTAGGAAGTATCTGAGATCAGAATTGAACGCAAGACCTTCTGTCTCTAGTTCTGGTTCTCAATCCACTGAGCCACCTATCTGCCCTTGAACTCCTATTAATTCCTTTTATACAAGTACCCATACTGAATTGAAATAAATATATTGCATAACAAGGGTTATTACAGAGGTTCTTAACTTGGGATCCATCCATCCACGGTTAGATTCGAAGGTCCAAGGACTTGGATGGAAAAGAAAAATTACGTCTTTATTTACAATAGCCTCTCACTGAAATGTAGAGTTTCTTTTCATTGTGAATGTAGGCAAAAAGCCACAATAACATTAGCAGAAGGTATGACTGGGTCAGCTACAGAAATCACAGATTTTTCCTATCACATCACAATGGGATGCCCAACATGACCCACACATGGCCTCGTCAAAGACTACCCCATTACTTAATATTCTTCTCAACATAAGCAATAGCCTTCACACTGATATAAGCTTAAAAATTAAAATGTAACTTGAACTTGCCTATATTTAGGAAGTTTTTTGCCTTTCTTTACATCCTCAGAGCTCAGCACAGGGGCTGTCATAAAGCAATCACATGATGCTGTTAATAGACTCACTACCATCTTGCTATTTAAAGTGTTAGTAAAGAAACACATATATTACTGTATCACAAATTTGGTTTTTAAAATATTTTGATAATTATGTTTCTATACAATTGATCTCTTTAATAATGCTATGAATTTTCTTTTCTACATTCATTTTAAAAATAGTATTTTATTCTCTTCCTCAATTACATGTAAAAACAATTAACATTTTGCTTTTTTGAATTTTGAGTTCCAAATCCTCTCTCTTCCTGAGACAGTAAGCAATATGCTACATATTTTACATGCAATCACGCAAAACATTTTTAATATTAGTCATTTTGTGGGAGAGATCTTGACAAAAAAAAGAGGAAGAAAGAAAGTGAAATATAGTGTGTTTTGAGAAGGAATCCACAGACCTAAGCAGACTGCAAAAAGTCCCTAACCAAAAGGATTAAAAATCCCAGGGCTATAGGAAGGCTTTGTACCAGTTATTTGATTAAGCATTCTTTAAGGACTTGGCTTCATCTTTGAAGAGATTCCCTCCCCCAGTCAGTCATTATATCATCCCTCTATAATTTAGTAGGTGGTCCGTCTACTGGAGTTGTTGTAAGTCAGAGATTCATCTCTTCTAGCCAACTTCCAATCTTCTCTGGGCAGGTCCTGAGACAGAAGACATAGCATCTGCTGTCAGACGCCTAAACTTTTGTGGGACCTGCAAGATGTTGTACTCTGCTTTTGTGGAGCCTTCTAGAACCCAGGGTCACCTCTGCACCATTGAATAGATAGAATGAGTGTCCCTAGTTATGCATCCCAAGTTATGGATATGCCTATGGATATGAAGGAAGAAAAACTATCCACCAAGAGTACCATTGGATAATCAGTGAGACGTGAATGAAATGAACTCGGTAAAATATGTCCAGTTTTTGGCATTTATATTAGATGTCATGAAAAACTTTTATTATCCTCTCAAAAATGGATTTCTTTGGGATTGCATTTCAGTTTTATTTTTTAAAGCACATCATATAACTCATTTTTCCCCAATGCTAATTCGAACATACAGATGCATCACAAATGTACTCATAATTTTAAGAACCCAAACTCCCAGTTTTCACCATTGAGCAGCTTTTATCTATCCAGTAACTGTTACCAACAATAAAGCAAATACTAATTGTTTCAAGGACGGTCATGATCAGTAAATGACTATTCCAACATCATTGTTTGGACTACTACACAACTAGATCACTTTGGCAGGGATAAATGGAGCCTCAAAGTCAGGGAACCAGGACCACACTCCAAAGGGGCTCTGCTTCAAATATTTACCTTGGCTACTTTTCCAAATATAACAGGTTAGATCTTATTAAGGCACCATCCATAGCCTTGATAATTCAGGAGAGGGACACAAGTTTATATCAACACACACAATCTGAAGATTTCATAACAACATAATATAGAAACTAGAAGACTGTAAACTGCCTGGGGGCAGCGAGCAGGTTCAATGACCTTTAAAACCCCTTCAGAAACTAGCCAGTGTTTTTCATATTTTTTCCCTTCTTCTTTAAGACCATGGTTTCCTTGCAATAGGAAACTAGCAGGCAGCAAACTAGTCCTGGAGACAAACTAGAAACAAGAGATATAGATGAGCAACTATTCTACAACTTACAATCTTACAGAGGTCCCTGAGGTACTAAGAGTTTAAGTGACTTGAGAGGACCCAACGTCCCACAAACAGTATAAACAGAAGAAGGATTTGAACTCAGGTCTTTATGACTCCAAAGCTGGCTCTCTATCCAACACGTAATGCTGCCTCTCTACTTTACATACAGTAGACACTTAAAAATAGGTGTCCATTGAATGAATAAAAGAGTGAAAGAGTCTTAACTGTACAGGTGCAAACAGTCTGTCTCAATTGCACTACTTCCTGGAGTTGTTGTCATGGGAACACTTTGTAAACATCAAAGCATCCTATATATGTGGGTCATCGGAATGGTGGTAGTATTGTACTTTTTGCTGTGAATTACCATTAGATCATACTCCTACCCCAGAATACAATACACAATAAATTGTCCAGAGAAAAACAGTAATCCAATTGTTTCCTGAGTTTATGGAGCACTAAACACTACCAATGTACCTGCCAACATATAAGTTGCCTTGAATCTAGCTGGAACATGGAAGATCATGTTCAGTTCTGGAGTAGAACAGACTTCTTTATTGATTTTTCAGGTCTTGAATCCATACTGCATCTCCCATCCTACCCCCAAGACTGTCGATTATTTATCAACACATATTAGCTTAGTACCTGCTAAATATAAAGCTCTATGTTAGGTGTTGAGGGTAGAACACAGTGGGAAGGAACATGGATTTTCTGGTGCAAGCCAACTCAACAACCATTATTACGTGTCTACTCTCTGTATGGCGCAGGGCTGAGCCCTCAGTTTACAAAGAAGCGAAGTAACATAATGGATGAATCATGATTCCCACTTCTTGTCAGAGAGCTGATGGGATTAGAGCTGGAGAATGACATACTATTTTCATATACAGCCAATGCATAAATTTGTTTTATCTGACTATCCTTAATTGTTATTCAGGAGAAAATTATTGGTAGTAGTGGTAGTCAGAGAAAGTTATGGGGAGGGGATAGTGATATGATCCCCTCAAAATAAAGAAGGAAACAGTGTCAATGAATCATTTAAAAATACCCAGAAGTTTTTTTTTTTTTAAGTTCAGAAGGGGGCACGGACAAGAGGGGCAGTGTTGGTGCTCCAATGTTAAATGTAATAAATACTTCAAAAAAGTTTTACTAATAGAAATTGCTCTTTTTCAGTCTGTATATGGAAATTTTCAAATTTGTTGATGTTTGCTAAGTTCTACCAAAAAAAGAAGAAAATTTAATTTAAAGAAAAGACAAAGTATATGTTCCTTGTCCTGAAGGAGCTTATTGGATGTCTGCAAAGGAGGACACAATATGTACACAAATAAGTAAAATGTATTAGAATTTGGTTGAATCAAGGGTGACCTTGACCAAATATTCTAGGAAATTTTTCAGAGGAAGAAAACACATTCAACAGGGAGGAATCAAGGAAGAAGGCCTCAAGAAGGAGGTGACATCAAAGCTAACCTTTTAAGGAAGAGAAAGTTGTCAACCAACTAGACATAGAGGGGATGAATTCCAAGTAAGGAGCCAGAAGATGTCATTATGAGATCAAAGAACTAGTAGTCTAGTTTGCTAGCATTACATGAAGGTAAATAATGTATAATATGGCTGGAAAGGGATTGTAACCATATTATGGAAAATCTTAAATACCAAGCTGAGGAATTGTTATATCCTTTAGGCAATTCAGCCACAGCAGGTATTTGAGTAGGAGACTGACTTGGTCAGATCTGTGTGAAGGATATTGAGGACAGGGAAGATGATTAGGAAGTTATCTGAGCACTCCAGGTAAAAGGTGATAAGAGCTTGAACTAGGGTAGTGTCTTGGGGATAGACGTCAGAAATATTGCAGAAGCAAAATTCACAGGCCTTAGCAACTAACTGAGGGCAAGAGAGATGAGTGTGTCAAAGATGTTTCACTATTTTGAGTCTGAGTGACTAGCAGGGTGGTAATACCACCAACAAAAATGGGAAAATTGGAAAAAAGGGGTATGTTTGGGGGTTAAGGCAAGGAGTTCAGGTTCAAGCATATTGAGTGGGAGGTCAATTTCAGATGATGGTGTGGTCTAAGTTGTGACCACCCTTGCTCCCTCTCCATGACTAATGCAGTAAGTACCAATGTGACTCATGAGGGGGAAGGAAGTTAATGAATGCAAAGGGCAGAATGCTTAAGGGATCCTCAATATTATCAATATTAAAACCATCAAGGTTGATGGGAGGGATGGGTTGAATAGAAGGACTCTCAGTCAGATGATAAGCATTTAGGAAAGAAGAATAGCAGCCCAAAGGTAAGTAGATTGGAACTGGGGAATAAAGTGGCATGAATTTGCTTACTGGAGGAGTATGGGAAGCAAAGAATAAGAGAACTCTCAACTTCTGTCCCTATAAGTTAACACATAATGAGGAGAATATTGGACTCTCAAGATGGCCCCAAGGAATGTAGTATTTTCTGGAGAAAGCTAGGATTCAACTATATTCTTTTCCATGCAAAGAAAGAGATTATGGTTGAAAGGAAATCTGATAGCAATAGAAAGGGAAAGTACTTTCCAGAAGGTACAAAGGATGAGATTGGGCAGAAGAAGATAGAGACTAGGAGAGGTGGAGTTGAGCAGGAAGTGACAAAGGAAAAGGGAGGAGTAATAAGGGGAAAAGATTTTTTTTTTTTTACAAAGGTAAGAGGTGGATCCAAGCCAAAGGAATTAGAGGAGCAAGAGGTTCAAATTTACAGGAAGAGAGGAAGAACTGAATGCTTCAAGGTTTACAAAGTAATTTCTTTATATTCTCTTATTGAATAGGAAGGTCCTTTAGGGCAGAGACTGTCCTTGGTCTCTCTCTCTGTCTCTCTCTCTCTGTCTCTCTCTCTGTCTCTCTCTCTGTCTCTCTCTGTCTCTCTGTCTGTCTCTCTCTGTCTGTCTGTCTGTCTGTCTCTCTCTCTCTCTCTCTCTCTCTCTTCTCTTTCTTCCCCCCACTGCTTAACACAGTGCCTGGTACATAGTAATGAATGTTAATGGAATGATTGATAATGGAAAGCCAGTAAGGTACCATGGAAGAGAGGTGACTTTGGAGTTACCTACATCTGTCACTTACCATCCATCTGACCCTGAGCAATTCATTTCCCTTCTCTGGGCTTCAATTTCCTCAACTGTAAAGTAGGAAGGCTGGACTAGATGACTTTTAAGACTCTTCCAGCACTCAATCTATGAACCTTAGAACATCTCTGTGAGATAAGAGCCATAGTTATCATCCTCATTTTATAAATGAAGAAACCAAAGATGACATTGATTTTCCGAGGGTCATTCCATTTGGAAGGCAGGCTTGTGAACTGAGGGCACAGTGATGACAAAGTTGTGGACTCTACAAAGTTTGGCTTTCCTCTTCCATCTGCTGGTCTGGTTCTTTCTTCAGAGTTAGGGGCAATAATCCAGGTTAGGACAGAAATATTTAACCCCTCTAGGCCCTCAGGGTTCTTGATGGCAAAATCAGGGAGTTAGATTTAATGACATCTCAGCCTCCACTTTAAACTATATGATGAATATTGAAATCACTGAAATGATGGCATTGATTTGACATAAGTCTCCTAGCCTCCAGCCTTTTATAGCTAAGACAAGTTAACTTGGTGAATTCATCCTAGGTTGATCCTTATTGGAATAAGGGCCTCTCTATCTCTATTCCACCCCAAAACCATACTTATATTATTCGGCCTGGTATATATTTTTCAGTGTCCTTTTCTAAATCTGTTTTCACTTCTGTAATTTTTAGATAACACTTCAGCAATTTTGAGTTTGTAACTTAATGATTCTAATACCTTTCTCCGAGACACTTTTTTCCCTGATCCATCTCCTTCTCAGTCTTACTAATGTTCTGCACCCCCCCCCTTCCCAGTATTACTTTAGACACTCAAACTTTGATTATCTGAATGCCCTAGGGGATATGCTGAAATTTAAGTTAAGTGAGATTTCAGGTAATTGGAAGAGTTTATAATGTGAACTACAGTAGCTGGGGGATATGTGAAATTCACTGACAGTCTTGGTTAACTTAAGTTTTGAATAACTAAGGCTTGGCTAAATATATATTTCAGCTCCTTCACTCCTGTTACCTTTTCTCTCATCATCTTCTCAATCCCTGAACTTTCAAAGAAGTACTCTTTCTCCTTCTTTTGCTCCCTTCGATAAAGATGGAAAGATTGTCAAAAGAAAAAGAGGCTCTTTTCCTTTTAATTCAGTACAGCTGGTTTGAGGGAAGCCCCTATCACTTATAGAAAATCAAGCAAAAAAGAATCATGAATTGCCTGCAGTAATCTTGCCTCCCACCATTCTCCCTCTCTTTGACATGGGTTGAGATGCAGATAGGAGGTTAGGTAATTCTGTCATGTGCTCAAGATGGGGTGCTAAGATTATCCAGTTGGAATTGTTAAGTAGAAGTTACTAAGCCCTTCAACCCCTTTGACTTAGTAATCTTGCTGTGCATTAACCCCCTTTACCTCAAGGAGGTCAGATATCTTGGGAAAAGAAAGAAAATTTCCTTACATCTACCAATAGTAATAATAGCACGATTGTAGATAGAGCCAGACTCCAAATCAGGAAAACTCACTTCTGATTCAGTTCTCACTTCTGATACATCTCGGTTGTATGACCCTGGGAAAATCCTTTAGTCTTCCAGTGCTTTAGGCAACCCTAATATTGTGAGCTCCCAAGAAAGTGCTAACCTGCATCAGTAGAGGGAATTTCCTCACACCAGGCTTCCTTATCCCATTGAAATCACAGGTCTATAATAATTAAAATTTATGTAGAGTTTTAAGGTTTGCAAAACACATATATTATTTCATTTGATCCTCACATCAACCCTGTGAGGTAGGGACTATTACTATGCCCATTTTATACATAAGAAAACTAAGTTCAAGAGAGGTCATATTCTCCAGACCTTGGTTTCCTCATCTGTAAAATGGGAGGATGGGAAAAATAGCTTCTAATGAAGTCCCTTCTAAGCTATTAGGTGTCAGAGGCTAAACTGAATTCAAGTCATCCTGACTCCAAAGCAGCCCTATTCACAATGCCAAGCTATCTCCAAGAAGGTGAAATAAAGTGAGTGCCCATCAACTGGACAATGGCTGAATTAACTGTTTTACATAAAAGTAACAAATTATTATTAAAGATATTATTGTTGTAATATATTTAATATATATGTATTAATATATATGTAATATATAATTATATATTGTAATATAAGAAATGACATTCAGAATTCAGAAAAACAAAAAAATACTGTTTAAAAATGGCAAAGCAAAGAAAGCAGAACCAGGAGAACAATATATATGATGATTCCAATAATATATATATGAATAATATATAATATAGTGAATGCTATAATGTAATATATTATAATATAAATGAAAACAACACAAAAAGACAGCGCAATTCAACATATGATGTTGATTCTAGAAAACTGATGATGAAACACACCTTCCTACTCTCTTGGTAGAGAGATTATGAACTGTAGGGACAGATTGTTGCTTATGTTATTAGTTGCAGTCTCTGTCCATTTGTTTTCCTTAACTGTTTTTCTTAAGGGTTCTACTGTGGATGGAGTGATTAATTCAAAAGTGATTGTTGTATGAAAGGCATAGGGGAGGAGGAAGAAGGGAGAGAGGGATGAAAGAGGGAAGGAGAAATGAAGGAAGGAAGGAAAGAAGGAAGGTAGCAAGGAAAGAAGGAAGGAAGGAAGGGAGGGAGGGAGAGAGGGAGGAAATCATGTATTATTCTACTTCTGTCATCTTCCTCACAGTAATTCTGGTGAGTTTAATCTATATATTATTCCATGTCACCAGCTCCCATAGGTACATATTCATTAATACAGACTTCGACTCAAATGCCTTTTAAAAAGGCAACTCTCTAAGAAAATAAGTTACAAAGAAAATGCCCATCTGTATTAGCAGAGGATATTCTTTCACAGGAACTCCTTATATCAATGAAATTACAGGTGCAATTTAAAAAAAATGATGACTTATGTAACACAAATAACATTAGTTTATCAGACGAATAGTGATCAGATATTATATATCTGTAGTTTGACAATGCTACACATAAAAGATATTGCCTCTTTTCAAATATGGACATTTGATTGCTGAAAAGGCAGGAAAATAACATTTCTTTAAGGGATCCTGATAAAATCAGTTTGGGAAGGAACGTCACCTTTTGGAAAAAATGATGAGGACAGACACCAACTATAGTGAGGACACAAGAGAAAACTGCCCTTCAGATAAATGTATTGAGAGGAACTGTTTGAAGGTACAGCACTGCTTGTGTTAGAGATGGCTGCAGGGCATGGTGGCAACCAGTTCATTTACATATTACTGTTAGGGAATTTTGAAGGTTATAACTGAAAAATTATAAATCAAAGAACTGTTTAAGAGCTATGGGAAGATTACAGGGCGGGGGTGAGGGGTGGGGAGGGGAACCATTGGGATCATACCTGCCAGAAAGGTAGAATTCATAAATTTCACATCATAAATTAGGGATAGCTCATGAAGTGGTCCTGACAGATGAGATGCCACAAAAGAGAAGATATAACAGGGGTATGCTTGAGCTAACTCATACAGGTTCACAGGAACCAATTATTAAATTTTCAGGTTAAGTATTTACATGTTGGAAACTAGCAAACACTACATATCAGGGCTTGATTCATAGTTTGAGGGATTGTGTAGACCTAAGAAAGAGATATGTAAAATATTAATAATACAAATTGAATTTTAAAGCATATCATATATACTTCTTTTTTTCCTGATGGGCTAGTTGTTAAACATTTACCAGTACACTGCTGGGTATAGGTAATAACAATATGAAGGGAGAAGCAGGAAAGGAAGTTGAATACAGGAGTTAGGGACAGAAAGCAAAAGAAACAACAAGAACACAGAATACTGGAGCTGATAGGAACTGCTTAAAAGTGACAGGGAGAATCTGTAGTTATTTTGCTGGGAGTAGTGCTAGGAAGAGAAGCACTGCTTTGCTGAGAGTGAACTGGCTGGAAAATTGCTCTCTAGTGTCATCTACAATTGGAGGGGGGCAGGGGAGTTAACTGCTGTATAGTTGTGTTACTCTTTACTTAATTTTTCATGTTAAGGGGGAGAAAAAAGGGGGAAATACAGACTTTGGGTATGCTTTGCTGTGAGAAGCGGCATAGCTTTGCTGAGAGCTGATTAGATAAAAGAAATTCCCTAGCCATTTGAAGAGCTGCCTGTGGGAAGACTGCATGGCCCTATTGCTATCTATAAGTTTGGCAGTAAGAAATATCTCACAATCTTGGAGTGGATCTTAGGAAATTGGGAATTCTCTGGCTTAAGGAAACTACTTGTCAGTAAAAGAGTGTAACACTTCTTCACCCAAGTGTGGCTCTGTGCTAAAAGAACAGCAGAGCAGCAGATTTGCCTAGCCAGTGAAGCACCTTATAAACTATTCTTTAAAGAGACCAAAGATAATAAGGTCTGCCTTCCTGAGGGCATAAGGATTTCCTTATTCATGTGCCTCTGGGCTAGATTTCTGTAAATGTGTGCCATTCCTCCAAGTATACTTAATGCGTATTGGTGGAAGTGAGACTCAGGTTTGTGTGTATTGTTATATTTTGATTATTCTCATTCTTGCTTTCTATTAAATGTGATTATTCATGCTTTTGCCTTATTTATTTAACAAATATTCATGATTAAGAGTCATGTCACTGTGACTCAAGCAATAAATTGTTATTAGGTGCCTATTATGTGTCAGGCTCAGTGCTAAGGACTGGGGATGACTGATTTGTGCAAATGGAAGGCACACCAATAGCAGCTAAGGCAGTAAAGTGACAAGTTTTTTTACTGTATTTCCCTTTGACCCCAAGGTTATCCTTAAGACCCTGAAACAGATTATAAATAGTAGCCATCAAGTCATGGTTAGCTCCCTAGTCTGGGAAAACATTCCCAGACCTGCTGTGTAAAGGCGGGCAGGAGCCAAGGTAGGGGCAACACCTGGGCTAAATTATATATTTATAATATGGCGATACCATATAATACCTGCCAAAGTATTTGTATATCTTTTATCTCATTTTGTACTCACATAAATTCTGGTCAATGAGCATTTAGCTGTTCTTATTCCATGTTACCTATGAGACTAAGCAGATTCAGATCTTGGAACACAACTTCTGAAGAATCGAATCATGGTCTGCCTCAATGAAGCTTCTCAATTTGGACTGGATCGGATTAGAAAAATTGGATGCAGCAGATTAACCACAATGAATAGCTCACAGCAAAGCTGCATAAAGTCTCTCTTCAAGAGGGATGACCAGAAAGAGGTGGGCTGGTCATCTGGAATAAAAGGACTTAGGCCATAATCATGTAATTTATACTGTGTATGACCTAGGACAAATTGCTTTACCTCTCTTGATCTGTTTCCTTTTCCAAAAAATTAAGTGTATGAATTAAATGACTTCCAACTCCCTTAAAGCACTAATGTTATGATCCCACTTAACTACAAAAAAGGTCAGATGGACAAAAAAGAGATTTAGAGAAGGTCCCAGCATGATGAGTGAACCCCCTCTGGAGAATTTATGGACAAAACAGAGGTAGCTGGACAAAAACTGCACAGAATGGGAAAGTAAGGATAGACTGTGATCTCCTTCTTGGAAGGGAATGCTTTCATCAGTGAGATCACAGACATTTTGAAGTTCAAAAGTCCAGATAAGGAAGAAAAAATGTGAAGGTACTTGCCAGAAATCATTTTGCTATTGGTAGCAGAATCACAATTACATTCCAAGTCTTATTCTCAGAAGGTAACTTGGCATAATGAATAGAGTACTGTTGTGAGGATTACTTAGTTATTAGCTTAGTATTAGTATTAGACCTAACAGGAAGGGCTGGAGAATTCCAAAATGGAATGGGGAAGCAGGAAGTGCATTCTTGCTCTCTGAGAGAGACTCCATGGGGTTGGGGCAAGATGTAACTGACCCTAGGAGACACCAGATTGCCAGAGATCCTGTGGAAAGACCGTCACCTACTTGTGGGAGATTTTGTTAGAAACTACTAATCCCAACCTGCGTTGCAGGTCAACATGGGTTGGGTCAGCTCCCAGAACCTACCCACCTGGAAGAGTACAGCTGGTGGTCCTAGAGGAGCAGAAACACCACTGGAGTGAGGCTGGACACTACTGTGAGGATATCCACTTTAATCCTGCTTTTCTCTGGGCTCTGTCTTACTTAGGTCTCAGTTAGTATAGATAAGTCCCTTCCCTGACCCTGGGGTTTGCCCCTAGTCTGAAGAGTGTAGTAACCCCTATTCCCATCCTTTTCTTAGTTGTCCCTGATTAAAAGTGTTATAAAACTCTTGCTTTTACTTGCTGGTTTCCATAGGCCTAGACTAGATACTGCAGAGTAGCAGTTGGACCAAACTGCCACTTAAAACCTAGTCTCCCCATTTGTTTGGTCCCTCCTTCTATCACTCCTGTCACCCTCACACCCTTCTGGACCCACATTTTAATATTTAAGCCTACTTCCCTGGTTTTCCCCTAATAGTACTCAACTTGGAATCAGGAAGACAGTTCAAATTTCACCTCACTTGCTAGCTGTGTGACTTTGAGGAAACCATTTAATCTCTGTGTGCCTCAGTTTCCTTATTTATAAAATGAGAATTGGACTCATTGGTCTCTCAGGTGCTGTTTAGTTCTAAATCTAAGTTCTGTATTCTAGCCAGTAGGTGACATTCACTTTCATGAAAGCACGAAAGAATTGAGAGAGAAAGGATCTAACATGTTTAGAAGAGAATTAAGTCTGTACCACTTAAAGAAGGAAAAATAAGTCTCTGGCTTCTTGTAGATAGACAGTCTAGATTCCCCTAAAATAGCACTTACTACCAAGTGGGATAGACTTTTTAAAGGGATAATTTTTAAATTTCATTTTATTTTTTATCTCCATATTATTCATTCTTTAAGTGAATAATCTCATGAAACCAAGACCTCAAAACATATAACCAAATAAACAAGTGATAAATCATAGTTTTCATCTGCATTTCTACTCCAACAGTTTTTTTCTCAGGAGGTAGGTAGCATTCCTTTTTCATAAGCCCTTCAGAATCATCCTGGATCATTGTTTTGCTGTTAGTAGCAAAGTCTTTCACATTTGATTGTTCCACAATATTGCAGTTACTGAGTATAATGTTCTCCTGGTTCTGCTTATTTCACTCTGCATCAGTTCTCTGTCTTTCCAGCTCTTTCTGAAACCATTCTGTTCATCATTCCTTATAGTCCAATAGTATTTCATCAACACTATATACCACAATTCACTCAGACATTCCCACTTGAGGGACATCCCTTTAGTTTCCAATTCTTTGCCACTACAAGAGCAGCTATAAATATTTTTATACAAACAGGTCCTTTCCCATTACTGGCCAAGGCTTTTAAAATGGAGCTTCCACCTCAAATGAAAGAGTTTCATTTTCAGTTCAATGAAACCCAACTATCAGATACTTGAACTAAGTGAGAGTACTCAAAACTGGTAGGTATTTAGTTTTCCCTAAAAGGTAATCATGGACAGAACAAAGATCCTGAAGCCAGTTGTCTGGCTCTACTATATTTCAGTTACCTAAATGAAGTTCTTGCTAATGCCTGTCAATATTACAAAGAGGTGCAGTCAGTAGGACTACCATGTTATTAGTCTTTAGATATGAGCACCTGGGTACTACTGTTCAAGGATACTTCTAGTAGCAAAATTCAGCCTACTATATGTAGGTTCCTTGAGTTGAATCAACTACCTATAATGTTGTTTTCATCTTTTATTATCCTAACTTCCTTTGTTTCTGTACTCCACAATTCTAATTCAATTCTATCTAATTCAATATTTTTTGAATTGCCTGTTACATGTAGGACACTGTACTAGGTGCTGGAGATACAAAGACAAAAACAAAAGAATCCTTCCTAAAGGAGCTTATCATAATTCTTTAGAAGTAAAATATATAAACATAAGAAAATACAAAGGATATAGAAGATGATACATGCTGTATGATGTCTTCTATGATGAGAGAAGAGAAGGAAGGGGCTAAGATACTTGGAAATAAATTCTATTATTTAAAAAAAGATTAACTACCAAAAAAAGGTTATATAGTAATTTTAAGAAGGTAATTGTGGGCAAGGTGTCAGGAAAGGTCTAGTATGGGAGGTAACAACTGAACTATGATTTGGAGGTTGCTAGGGATTCAATTACATAGAGGTGAAAATGAAACACATTCCAGAAATGAGAGTCCCCTAATAGGGCTAGGACAGTAGTAGAACTGAGGTGCTTTCCATTAACCTTTAACCCTTACATACCAAGTAGGCTTATTGTGGGTCAAGACAGCTTGAGGTCACATTGATCTGGGATCCAGTTATGGAACTTTGGGAAAATGAGTATATGGGCACAATTCTAGGTCTCTAGCAAGGATTTCCAAAGAACCCTTCGAACTTATGTCTTTGCTTTTATTTCCTAGCTGGTGGCTACTATATGCTTTTATCTCCTTTTGGTCTGCTATTCACTATTTCATGGGGTGCCTTTAACTGGGAGTTACTGAATACGTTCTTATTTTTTAAATTATATAACTTAACCATCAAGCTCTGTGTGATCCATTGAACCATATGGGGTGCCAGAATAGCACTTGTGCCAAGGTATGGAGGTGGGAGGTGGAAGCAAGGTGTACTAGAAAGACTGCTGGCTCTGGAGTCAGGAAATGGTTTGAATCCTGCCTTTGTTGATTAATTAGTTTTTGTGACTATGAACAAGTCACTTAGATTTCCTCATCAGCAAAATGAGGGAATCGGACTAGATGGATCCCTCTTGCTCTAATTCTTTCTGATATGTTGTAAATAAGGTACAACTCTCAGGTCAGTATGTATGGTACAAAGAGAACACAAAGGAAAGTAATATAAATAAGACTGGGAAAGTAGGCAGAGGTTTTTAAATGCCATACTGAGATTTTTCTTAATAGATCTATCTCTTTTTGTTAAAACTATAGCAGTTTCTAGAAAGAGAGAGTTTTTATTCTGATAGGCTGTCATTCTCAAAACTTGGCTCAGCAAAAATTATATTGAAATTTACTCCATGGAATAGTGATAGTGGTAGGTTGGATGTTTCTGGGAACAGAAGTTAATGAGATTCTCACAGGACAAAAGGATTTGTTGTAGTCCCTTTAAGGACAAGACCATTCCCCAGTGAATGTCTCTGAACTATCAATACAGAAAACATAGCAGCCTCATTAGCAAAAAGCTGCTATAAATGATCATTCAATCAAAAAACATTAATAAAGCACCTACTTTGTGTCAGGCACTGGATATACAAAGAAAGAAATAATCCCTACTTTCAAGAGGCAATGATTTGAGTTAATTATTGTTTTTAGGAAAAATGGAAACATCCAAGTCCCCAAACAAACTCTGTTTTCTTCTTAGGTTAATGCTGAACATAGTTTTATTTCACATTATTTCTCTTTCCCTTGGTTATCCACTCCATTCCCTCATCACATGCATATTCTTTGTTGTTGTTGTTAAGAAAAATGTAAATGATATAAGGCAATATGGGTCAGTCCACTTCACTCTGAAATATCTTACACTGGAGCCTGGCATCCCAAAAAATGTTCCCTGAGAGTCTCACCCAGACCTCCCTGCTACAGTATATTAGGGTTTTTGACACTTTCTCTCTCAGTAAGGAAAATGCAGTGGCAGTCAGAATTGGTATAGACGGTCATGCCAAAATGATTTACTAAATGTAGACGACCAAGATGAATCTGACTCTCCTGAAAGGAGCTAAGGTATCATGAGTAGGCTCAGTCAAAGAGGGTACCCACAGAGAAAGGAGAAAGTGACAGCACATGCAGGCCAGAAGTATGAGATTCTCTCTTTGTGATGGGCTGAAATGGAAGTTCAGCCAAAATTGGGGCTGAGCTCAGCTACCTCGGGAATGATAACCATTCCGCTACATTTTTTTCTCCTCTTAAAGCAAGTCCTGGCTCTAGCTGCTACAAATTCTAAACATTTACAGGCAAATCCAAATCTTAATCATTAAGAGATGACTATCCCTGGCCACTACATTTGAAACCTCAGAATTCACAGCATGATGGACATGCCAAATTTTAGGAGCTTTAAAACGTGCCTTGGATTGGCCCCAACACTTTAAGTCTACAAATCTTCCTTTGATGTCCTCTGCTCCCAAATTCATGACTGCTGTACAACAAAAACATGCCAACAACTCCCACATGCAATAATACAAGAGGAGTTTGCCATTGTCTATTGTAGGAGTTAAACTTGAGCCCTGAGAAAGCTCTAGAACTCCCATAGGTATTTTAGCTTAAACAGAGAAGTGACAAAAAGTTTAAATTCCCATGCCAGGATATTGTATAGTTCAGATTTTTAAAGAATGAGTATTTCCCATCTAGGGTTCAAGTTTGAAATGTCACAGGTCTGGTCCCCCAAATGAATAAGTACCACAATATCTATTTGTTCCTTTAATCAATTGCCTTAAAATAATATGGCCTCATTTCTCTATAGCATTTTTAAGTTTACAAAGGATTTCATTCCTTTCCCAACAAACCCGCAAGATAGATACTGAAAGCATTATTATTTCCATTTAATAGATGAAGAACTAGAGGCAGAAAGGGCAGAAGACTTGCCCAGTTTGCTTCAAATCTAGGACTTGGATCCAGGTCTTCAAAAGTACAAAGCTCAGTGTTTTGCAACATTTGCTGGCCAAATGCTAAGATTTTGGTCCAGAGTTGTAATTTTATAAGTGTAGGGAGATCCCAGGGTGGAAACTTTCTCCACCAATGTAAATTAGCAACTCATCTGTAATTTATACTCTTAGGATCACACAGCCAGCATGTGTAAGAAGGAGGACTCGAACTTTGGTCTTTCTGACTCAGAGATCCACCCCCTATCTACATCTCTATGCTGTTAAATCCAGAGTAACCAGAAAAAGGGCCAAGATGAAAAAGCAAGTTGGAGAAAGGACCAGAAGTCTCCAAAACATGTATAGTCAGACCCTGTATCATCATCAAGAGTTAACTAACTGTGCAGGAGAATCTTTCTGGGAGTATGGCAGTTGCCTTCACTTTGCCAGTATGTTCTGGAATGATTTCTGTAATCAAAACAGCTATTTTCCCTACTCACCTCTGTCATCTTAAAAGAAGCTCTCTCTAAACAACAGGTGTTTAAATTCTCCACTGAATTTCTTTCCTTGGGAAAAAAGGAAAGAAAAAGAAAATGTACAGAGAGGCAAATCTGTGCTGAAATTTACTCCCAAGTAAACACCTATTCAGATGTGGGGGGGGGGAAATGTGGGCAGCCCCAACAGCTCCACACAGGTGTGTTCACTGGGATGAGCCAAAGCAATGATCACATATTTAATTAAGGATGCTACAGGATTACCTATGCTAAGAAACATGCTGCCTCTGGAAGAAGCCACACAAAGTGACTGCTCCTCTGGAATTTATTCTATGGACATCAAAGGTTGTGTCTCACTGGGGCTTTTTGATCTCAAGATTTAGAGCTAAAAAGGGGCCCCAACATCATCAAGTCCAGCCCTTCATTTCATGAATGAAAAAATAGAAGCATATGGAGAGGTAAAGGGATTTATGCAAATTCATAAAGAAAGTAATAAACGAAGCTGGGATTTGAACACAGCTCTTCTGACTCCAAATATAACATTTTCTCCTCTAATTTACATTGTCTGAAATTAGTACAATTCATCTGCAGGACACAGATTAGTGGTGAGAAATATATAGGATAGGGGATAATATAGATGGGATTTTAGTATCAGAAGTAACCTTAGAAATCATTTAATTCAATACTCTTAGTTAAGATAGAAAGAAACTAAGTCTCAGAGAAGTTAAGTGACTTGCTCAGAATCAGAATAATTGACAGAAAACTAGGATTTGAACTCAAGACTTCTGCTTACAAATCCAATGTTCTTTCCCTTATACCATATTCACTAATTGGGCCACTAGTCATTAGTACCATTTTCAGATAGCAGAAGTATTTTCAGATGTATGCTTTCCCATGTAAATATTTCTGGCAACTATCCTGCTCACTTCTTTTGGTTATAGGAACAGAAGACCTCCGTTGCTGATGAAGTCTCGACAGCATAAATAATCTTGGAGTAAATGGCATGGTTGGTTGGTTATATGCGGGTCTGAGAAATGTCAGTCAGATGCAGGGTTTGCTTTGGGGTTTCTTGTTTGTGCCCGGTGGCAGCAGCAATGTCTCAGGTACACTTTTAGAATTCAACTTCATTTTTATGTCTCTGACTATCCCTTCCTCTCCTCATATGAATTTCCACTCTACACATGGGGCACTGAAGGGCTGAATCACGAGGAAACACAGAAGACCCGACAGGGTGTTAGCAAGCAATATTAGTATCCACTCTATACAGTTGATGTTTTGGCAGGAGTGGGGAGAGGGGGAAATAGGCTAAGCTAGACAATTGTCATCTCCCTGGCCTTCCTGGTCTCTTGCCTTTTCATTTGGCATTGACGTATCAGCTAAAAGCTCGATGTTTTATAGTGGATTCTAGTGTAGGCAAGAAACCCCATAGCAAAAGCCTTCTTCTCTCATTTTCTAGTCTCTCTGTTTTTGATAGCTCATCTTCTTATTCAGACCTAGCATTTCCCCTCAGGAAGGCATTGCCGTCCCGTACTCCATGGTTGCCTTTGCACAGAGATTTATTCCAGCTGAATTCCATACCTTGTTCGCTTTTTAGCTCCAAGTTCCTGGGTAAAAATCTTGGCACACCTGGGGCAACACTTAGGAGTGTGCCAGGTCTTTCTGCATATGTTAGGGTTGACACTTTTTGGTCCACATTTTTTCTTTCTTTCCCCCAATTCCATATCAGAGATCTGAAAAGATGAACACTATCAATCCAAACAATGACCTATCAATGGGCACTAAATAAGACTAACATTGTGCTATGCAGAGAATAGACAAATATAAAACTGGAATAGACTGTCCTCAAGAAGCTTATGTTCTACATGGGTCTGGGGGAATACATGTTCATAGTCAGTACAGGATATATACAAAATATAGTCAAAGTGATTGGGAGTGGTAAATAATTGAGGCAGTCAGAAAAGGCCTTTTAAGAGAAATGCCATTTGATGTGAGTCTTGAAGGGAGCTCAGGATGGAAATGAGAGCATTCTGTAAATGAGGGAGTGCCAAAGGCATAGCTATAGAAAGTAGAATATCATATGTAGCAAAAGAATTAGAGCACATGATGGTTAGTCCCCATCAGATGGAAAAGATATGCTAGAGAAGAATTTGAAATATCAAAGGAGTTTGTATTTTGTCTTATAAGCAATAAGGAGTCACTGGAGATTCTTTTTTTTAATTTAAATTTATTTGTTTATTTGTTACATTAAAAAACCCAGGCAACTCTCTCTTTCCCTTCCTCATCAGAGAAAGCATCACTTGAGCAAAAGATTTATGCATATATAAAACTATGTCTTGCTTATTTTAATTTATTAGTTCTTTCTCTGGAGGTGGACATATATGTCATTCTTCAGACAATATTTCTGTTGTATATGTTTTCTTGGTCCTGCTGATTTCACTCTCCATAACTTCAAGTAGGTCTTTCCATTTTTTTAGATTAACCTGTTCACCATTTCTTATAGCAAAGTGTTATTCCATCATAATCATATGCCACAACTTGTTTAGCCATTCCCCAATTGATGGCCATCCCTTCAATTTCCAGTTCTTTGCCACCAGAAATAGAGCTGCTGTAACTATCTTAGGACATATAGGTTCTTTTCCTTTTTCCCTGATCACATTAGGAAATAAACCTAATAGTGGTATTGCTGGGTCAAAAGGTATACACAGGATTTTTTAAGAATAACTCTTGGAACATAATTCCAGATTGTTCTCCAAAATGACACTGAGGAAGACAAGAACTCCTTATTTATATATTTCATGCCCTGGCCCAGAAATCCAAATCCTGTCTCTATCAAGCTATTCACTTTTAAGATTTTCTTTTCTAAATTCCCTATCTTCAGTCAGTGGCAGTAATAAAAGCATCACTTGTGCCAATAAGATCCTCTCTTTCCTGCCCATGTCCCTCTTCTGTGCTTAAAAATATTCAGTGGTTTCCTTTGGTTTAGGGAGCAAAATTAAAACTATTTAGCCTTCTTTTTAATATCTTCCCAAATCTGGCACACTCTATTTTCCCAATGTTAATGTGTATTGCTCCATTAATGTGTATTACTATATTCTCTATGTTCAGCATAAACTGGAATACTTTCTATCCCCTTTACAAACCCAGTAATTTCCCACCTCCATGCCTTTGGTCAGTCTGCTTTCTTTCTGCCCATGGAATTTCCTTCTCATTCTTTGAAATCAAACTCAAATGACACTTATATGAAGCTTTTGCTGACATCTCCAGTTCATAAGGACATTTACCTTCTCAAACCTGATATATTGTTTGCACTTCCCTTATGCACTTATATATTATTTCATATTATCATCGTGTGTCAGCCAGGAGACGCTTGATCTCTTTGCCAAGCGAAGCAACCTGACAGCCAAGGGCAACATCAGTATAGAATATAAACTCATTTGCAAAACATTACAGGGAAGATGGGGAAAGAACTATGAGCAGTTAGTATCATTTCACAAAACAGTGAAGAGCAGCCCAGGGGAAAAGTGTGAGGAAAACTTGGTTTGAGATTAAACTAAGCCAGGCCTGTAAGCATTTTGTAACTATTTTTATCATCAATGACAGAAAATCCACAACCTTTAGACCCTAAAACCTCAGTCCCTGATGTGTTATGAGAGGGAGCAGAAATTGTACCAAAGAAAATGAAGCCAAAGAGAACAACTCAACTGGACCAAATACACATAAAAGAAAACCATGCTGGAAGCAATACACTGAAAGTATGATTTTCAAGATATCTAAAATAGGAAAAGATGCCATGTGATTGGGGGAAAACTTCGGTCTTACTCCTACAAAAAAAGAGGTGCTTGAAAGGGCTTCAGTAATCATGGACCTATATACCTACTCTCTCACCTTTATAATATTATTTTAAATCTGACCTTTACAGTTATCAGAGGTAGCACTGATAAAAACATAAGAGAACACACAAGCTTTCACAATGATTACCTACGGCAGACAATTCACTGAAAGGTTTCAAGAATGCAAAATCCCACTGTGTTAATTGTCTATTAATTATATTTTTAAAGGGTTTGACTTGATCAAGTAAAACAAGGAGGTTCTTCTCCAATAAGGTTTCACTTATGCCTATGCCAAGATCTTGCAAAATTTCTCAGTAGTTACAAATGCAAAGACAACTTTGTTCAGCAGTTCTCCAATTAGATATAGCAGGTGAGGTACAAGACTGAGAGTAATGTTTACCAAGGCATTTAGCATTGTCGTGGAAGATGACTTTTTTCAGGGTTCAAGTAGAACAGAGATTCCTTGAATCAAAGGTTCTTAAGATAGGGGTCTGTGGTCTTGTGTGTGTGCCTGCATTTCTATAAACATGTCTATCTTTCTAGAAAGATATAACTAGACAGAAATGTCTATGTCTCTAGACAGAGATAATTAGATAGATATCTATAGATATATCTAGATAGATATGTCTTTGTCTTGAGAGAGAGATATTAGATAGTCATCTATAGATATACCTATCATAGATGTGTCTGTGTCTCTAGAGAGATAACTAGCCATCTGTAGATACATCTAGATAGATATGTCTGTATCTCTAGTGACATATTAGATAATTATCTACAGATATATTTATGTCTCTAGAGACAGAGATATTATATAGCCATCGATAGATATATCTAGATCAGTGATGGGCAAACTACAGCCTTCGGACCAGATGCAAGTCCCCTGAAAAATGTTCTAACCCACCCCTGGACATTATTCCTAATCTGACGAATACAACGAGTAGGATACAATACAATGAAACTTCAAAAGAGTTACCTTAGAAACAGGCTGACAGAGGAGCATTTCCCTTCCTTTGGCCCCCTCTTTAAAAAGTTTGCCCATCACTCATCTAGACAGATATGACTCTATCTCTAGAGCTAGATAAATAGACAGACATGCTGATTCAGTAGCACTGCATGTCATAATCTGGGCAACAAGCACTTTTCATTGTACAGGTGTGCCTTGTTAGGCTAATAATCTCTTTTGAGGGGCAACTGATCTCACTAAGAAGCTTTCTGTAGCATTCTGGGATAGGATGCAAATAGCAGAGTGCTAACTACAAATTGAATCATCCAGGGGACCCCATCATCTATCACCCAGAGATATCTTTCTAGTTATCTCTCTATCTGAGATATAAATGTATCTATAGATATCCATAATCCCTATTTAGTGATAGAGATATACATCTTAGATAATACTGAAGATTGTTTTTCAATACTAATGAGACTGACTTGTTTCACAAGGATACTCACAAATGAACCCATGTAACACCAATGGCCTCCAAAGACCCTGGCTTTAAATCATTCAAAAGTCATGCAGCCTTGCTATTATAGGCCAATACCAAGGGCAACTTTAAATGCAAACCCTTAAGGTTATGTATTAATCAGCTGACAAAAATGTTGTGAACAGAGGCTTGAAGAAATCTAACCATGTATTTCCCCTTAGGAACACTGGTTCAAGATTTGCTCATTTGTGTTCACAGCAACTTCACAGAACATAACTACTGCAAATGATGAAAATCACCCATACTTCATTTAACTGGGCTTTGTATTAGTCAAATGTGCAGGTGACAGAGTTAGAAGGGCTCATTAACATATTGCTAATAGAATTAGGAACCCTCCAAAAATCTCAACAGGTTGGAATATTGGGCTTAATTTTAAGATGAAGTTTAATATGAATAAATGAAAAGACTTTGAATGGGCTAAAACAGTTAACTATCCAAGTTCGAAATGAGAGAAGTGTGGTGAATGGTTAATCTGAAATAATGATGATAGTAATAACAACTTTATAAAATATCATCCCATTTGCTACCATTATTATCTCTATTTTTCACAGTTGAGAAAAGTGAGACAAATAGAAGTTAAAGTGATTTAACCAGAGTCATACAGCTAGGAACTGTCTGAAGCAGGATCTGAGCTCAGATCTTCCCAACTGCCGGTCTTACAGTCTGTCTAGCACCTAACTGCCCCTACCTAATAAATAGGTCTGGGGACTTTAGTAGACTACAGTCTCAATTACATTGTGGGTAGGGGTGGGAACAACATATAAACAGGTAAATATATACAGTCAACAAACATTTATTAACTATCTTCTACACTTCATGCACTGTTCTACGTATTAGGAATACAAATACAAAAAAAGAACCAAAAAAAAAAAACACAAACCAAACAACATAATCCTTGCCCTCAAGAAGCTTATAATCCAAATGTGATAAACAACATACAAAAGAAGTGGAAAGAGGAAAGAGTATTGTAGTGGTAGATGCTGGGGTTTGGTGGAAAAATCAGAGAAGTCTCAAAATAGGGGTAAATGTTCTAATCTGAGCTCCTTCCTTAAATGAAAGTTTTAGAGTTCATGGCTCCACACTAATCAAAGGGACAAAGGATGATGATAAGGTAGAGAACACAATAATTTGAGGAAGGAAAAAGCACCAAAAAGTAGGGGAATCACAGAACATTTTTCTTAGAAAGTAGCCCAAGGGCTGAGCTTTATCAGCTCTTTTTTAAATGCCTTTGGTACTTTTACCAGATTTAACCAGATATTAAGGCTGTTATTTGGAAAAGCATCAGATTTGTCCTCCTTGTTCTTTGAGCACAGAACTAAAAACAATGGCTTCAGATCATAAAGAGGAAGGCCTAGGTTCAGTATAAAGAAAAATTTCCTAATAGTTATCCTCCAAGATCACACCATCTTCAAAGAACTAAATCTGGTAGAAACCCAGAAAACAAGCTAAGAATAGCATCAAGGAAAGGCTGAAGTTTAAGAGGGTACCCCAACCTCCCAGAAAACAGAGACTACCTATAAATAGGTAGGAAAAATGAGCAAACAACAAAAAAGCACCTAACTCTTAAAGAATTTTTATGGAGACAAAGAACAAGGCACAGACACAGAAGGGGACAATGAAAGCAAAGCAAACACGCACAAAGGACAAAAGAAAAATATGGATTGGACATAGATTCTCGAAGAGCTCAAAATAAACTTTAAAAAGCAATTAAGAGAGGCAGAGTTAAAATGGGGAAGAGAAATGAAAGCAATGCAAGAAGAAATGGGTCAATTGAAAAAAGAGAACAAAAAACTGAGAGGAAAATCAGGCCTTAAAAATCATAACTGAACAACTCAAAACTAATGATTTCATGAGAAATCAAGAAACAATAAAGCACAATGGAAGGAATGAAAAAACAGGAGAAAACATGAAATATCTTTTTGAAAAAACAGCTGTTCTAGAAAATAGATCTAGGAGAGATAATTTGAGAATTCCTGGACTACTTGAAAACCATGATCAAGAAAAATTCTTGGACATCATAATATAAAAAATTATCAAAGAAAACTGCCCAGATATCCTCAAACAAGAAAATAAAATTGAAATTGAAAGAATTCACAGATCACCTCTAGAAAGAAATCCTCAAATGACAACTTCCAGGAATGTAGTAGCTAATTTCAAGAGCCACCAAGGCAAGGAGAAAATACTGCAAGCAGCCAGAAAGAAACAATTCAAATACCATGGAGCTACAATCAGGATCACATAGGACCCAGTGGATTCTACATTAAAGGATCAAAAGACATGGAATATTATATTCAGAAAGGTGAAAGATCTGGGTTTCTAACCCAGAGTCATCTATCCAGCAAAACTGAGTATATTTTTTCAGGGGGGGAAATGGATATTCAATAAGATAGAAGATTTCTAGGCATTCCTGAGGAATAAGTCAGACCTAAACAAAAAACTTGAAGTCCAAACATGATACCCAAGAGAAGCCTAAAAAGGTAAATAAGAAAGAGAAAACTTAAGGGACACTGAGGTCAAAATGTTTATATTTCTACATGGAAAGAGGATATCTGCAATTCTCAAAGATTACTCTCACTAGTAGAGAAGATAGGAGGAATATACTTAGAAAGAAGGTGGGGAAGTAAGCTGATTATGATATGATGGGTATGTAAATATGATGATAAGAAATTATATGTAGGTATGATATGGTATATATGCAAATGATATGATATGTAAAAAATTTAAGGAAGGGGTGAAATAGAGGATTGCACTGAGAGAAAAGGGAAGGGGAAGAGAATGGGATAAATTAGATAACATAAAGAGGAGTGAAAAATCATTATAGAGAGAAGAGGATAAGGGTGGTGATGGGCAATGCTTAAACTTTACTCTCATTGTAACTGTTTCAGAGAGGGGAAAAACAATACTCATTGGGGTATAGAATTATATCTTATCCTATGGAGAGTGGAAAGGGAATAAGACAAGGGAAGAGGAAAGAAATCAGAGGAAGGGGAAAGGGGGGATGATTAAAGGCAAAATACTGATGAGGAGGAACAGAGTGAAAGAGAATAGAGCAGAATCTAAAAGGAGAAATAAGATGGAGGGCAATACAGAGTTAGTAATCATAACTCTGAATGTGAATGGGATGAACTCACCCATAAAACAGAAACAGATAGCAGAGAAGATTAAAAACCAGAATCCTACTAACAGTGTGGAACAATCCAAAGTAATGGTCTTTGCTACTACAAGACAATCCCAAGGGACTTATGAGAAAGAATCCTATCCACATCGAGAGAAAGAAGTGTGGGAGTAGAAACACAGAAGAATTATCATTTGTTTATATGGTGTTATGAATCTCTATATAATAATGGGTATATATAATCGGGGGGTTGGTTTTAAAATATTGTTCTGTTGCAAAAATGAATAATATGGAAATAGGTATAAGTGCTAAAATTTGTATAACCCAGTGGAAGTGCTTGTTGGCTCTGGGAGAGGGTAAGGAAAGAAAATGAATCACGTAAAGATGGAAAAATATTTTTAAATTTTTTAAATTTTTTTAAAAGTTAGGTTTGTTAGAGAGGCTACCCTTTTCCCACATGAAAAAAAATCCCCCAAATGTAGAATGGGAGATTTCCCCTCACTTGAGGTCTTCTAATAAAAGTTGAACACCCTCTTTTTTGATATGGTGAGGAAGGGACTCCCTTTCAGCCACAGATTTAGATGATCTCTAAACTCTATTCCAATGCTGAAATTCTTTGAATATTCCTATCAAAAAGATGTGTTTTGGTTTAGGGTGCATCTCAGGATAAATGAGAGTAGCACCACGCAACTTCTTAAATGTAAAAAGTCCACTCTTTTCCTCCTTTCTGGGTCCATCTTGCTGTCCTTCTGGAGTGATTGGTTATCCATATAATCCTGTTCCTGTATGACAATTAAAAAGAATTTTTAAAATTCTTCATTATCCTCTTCCTTGGCTAAGCCTGTCATGATTGCAAAGTTTAATATTTTTCACCTTTTGCAATCTGAGTCAGTCATCATTAGTCAAAAAGGGTTTAATATTTTCCTGGTCCCTGATTAGCATAACTGAAAATTTTCTTTGGCTGCTGGTCTTAAAACAAAGAGCCATCAACTATATATATATATATTTTATGAGTAATCACATAATCTAATGAATCCACAAATTTTTTTTCATCTTTTCCATAGCTTCATCCCATACCATAGATGTTACTTTAAAACTTCCTAGAGCTGCCTCATACAGCTTGGCAAAATCCTCTTCCTTTTTTTGGGGGGGGGGATCTACCATATTATTGATTTATTAATAATAAACCTGTGGCCATCAGTGCTATAACTCATGCCTGAATGAAGCTTATCTAGCATATGTATTTTCTGTTTTCTCAGCAAGGCACATCACAGCCTTCCTGTTTGTCAGAACATGAGACAGCACCTCAGCACCATGCTTGAAGGCCATTTAAAACAGTGAAATCAACAAAAAAAAAATAAAAAGTGTGATACTGATTATATCATGAAACAGGAAACAGTTTACAGTATGAAAGTTGAAACAAGAAAGCAAGGTGGTCCCTAGTTCAATCTCAGTGAGTCAAGCAACTCATGTTTTTCACCATTCTGCACATGTCTAGGAATTTGACTCCAAAAGCACTAAGAGTACTGATTTGGGGATTATAAATTTTAGGGTGTAAAGGAATTCACAAATCAGAAATCCAAAATAATGAGGATCAATTGTATTTTGTATAAAGCATTTTGTAAACCTTAAAGTATTCTATAAATAATGGTAATTATTATTGTTGTTATTTATTATCTATTCTTTATCAAAGCCATTGATTTGGACAGCACAGCGTGGAGGAGAAATCCTTAAAGCATTCCACTAGAAACATCTTTCCAAACAGACATTGAGACATTAGAAACAACGCTTTGGGACTGGTCATTCTACTAACTCTAAACTGTCTTAATTCTACTATTGTCCATCTCAGAACTCTCCATAAGGTTTCCAGAAATAGCATGAATTTCTTTGTGAAATGCTTTGCTAACTTAAATATATGGCATTTCCCTGATTAACCAGTCTAGTAATCCTGTCAAAAAATGTAATTGGCATAGCTTGATCTGATTTGTTGTTGATGTAGCCATGCTGGCTCTTTCAAATGACCTTTTCCTTTTGTTTGTGTTGATCATGGGGGAAAGAAAATGGGAGGGAAAGAAAATAAATTTTTGTTAATTAAAAAAATAAATGAAACATAAATAAGTCATTCCTTTTGTCAAAGAAAGAAGGAAAATAATATTTGTGTAGTTCTATATCCTCATCCATAATTATCTTCCAGTTCACACTAAGTCTCTTTACTATCACTTCTTGAATTTTTTCACAATAAATCCAAGGAAATATCCCTAAAACAAGTCCATTATTTCTGTCCTTCATGTTGCTCACCAGTGTAAATTCATTTTAAGATTTTGTATTCCTTACCTTACTATTAGTATAAGACTACACAAAGCTTCTGTATTCATTCTCTATTCACCACCCTTGTTTTCACCTTCTAGATATGCCACTTTGAAATCTAAGGTAATTGATGAATTAGATCTCTAAATTCTATACAAGTCTCTTTAGTCCTTTCTCCTCCCCCTGCACCAATCTGAATTGTTTGTTACTCTCATAATTTAAACTACCACCTCTAAATAGAAGACTCCCAAACCTGTAGCTCCAGTACAAACTTCTCATTGGAATTTTAGACCTGCATCTCTAAAATGTCTACCAGCCATTTTCCTAAATAATCCCACCCTGGCCTTCAATTTAACAACCTGCAAAACTGACTTTCTGTTTTCCTTTGTTGAGAGCTTGGCATTATTTTTGATTCTCCTCTCTTCCTTACCCCTCAAACCAAATAATTTAGCAAGTCCTATCAAATCTAGCTCTAAAACATCTCTTGCACATGTACCTTTCTCTTTATTCTCACTAGGAAGGGAATAAATCATTTCTACAGTAACTACTATGCACCAGACACTGTGATAAGCATTTTTATACTTATCTCATTTGATTTAGGACTACCTTAGTATAGACTGTCATTATCATGCACCAAATTCACTCCAATATTCTCCTAAAATATTTTCCCACCTCTCTCCCCTTTCCAATCCATCCTCCATACCACCGTAAGAATAATCTACTTTGCATGGACAACTGGTCATGTCATTCCTCTCCTCTGCACATTAAGTAGAGTTCAAACTCTTTGGTCTAGCTTTTGAGAACTCCTTTTACTCCACTCCCTTATCTGGTACCATTTCTCTTTTCCAGACTTATCTCACTTCACTTCATTCTATCACTACACTGGGTTGCTCTCTATCCACTGAATAGTCTAATTTTTTTCCTACCTCTGTGCCTTTGCATACTTGTACACTAAGCCTAGAAGTCCTCTTTTCGTCTGTTTAATTGTTGAATTCCTACCTATTGTTACAAGCCCAGCTCAAATGTCAGGAATCCTTCCCTGAACAGCAGTGACCTAGTACTTTCCATAACACTGTTTTGCCTATCTCTAATGTAAAACCAGAGTCCAACAAGACAATGTTCATGAGAAATATCCTTGTAATAGAAATATGCACAAGGGATTAAAATAAGAGGCTGAGGCAAAATCCATTATGCTTCTGAAGTAGTAAAAAAAAAGGCAGAAATAGTAATCACGACCTCAAACAAAGCAACAATCAAAAATAGATGAGATAAAAATGCAATTGCATTTTTCTGAAAGGCACTATAGACAATGAATTAATTATCAATACTAAAAAATATGTACCAAATAGGATAGCATTTAAATATCTAAAGGAAATGTTCAATGAGTAACAGTGAAACCTAGACAAAATTATAATAATAGAGGACTTCAAAATATCCCTGTTAGACATAGATAAATTTATCAAAAAAAAAAAAGTGAAAACATTGAATGAGATAGTCATTAAAAAGATATTCTAGGAAAGCTAAATAGATAGACCTCTGGAGATTGCTGAATGGGAATAGAAAGGAATATATATATTTCTCATCTGTGCATGGCACCACCACAAAAAAAAATAATCAGGAAGAGAAGTTGTCAAGATGGCAGAATGAGAGCTGGAATTTTTTCTTAGGTTACACAAAAACTTGGAAATTGTTCCAGATAGAATTTTGAACAGGAAAGTCAAGAAAAAGTCACAGTGGGTCATTTTTCCAGTTCAGGGTAGCTTAGGAAATTATTATAGAGTTCTTTGGTCTCTGGACTGAGTCTATCTAGGAGCACACTGTGGTGGCAGTGATGGGGAACATTTTGGCATCATGGGACAATAAGGGGTCTGAGGCCGAACATCAGGAAAGGAAGCAATGAGGTGGATAGAGATGTCAGGCCACACTCAAACTGGCACTGGGAGCAGGAACAGGTGCTAGCTGGTAGTTCTGTCAGTCACTTTCAGGTCACAGTGCCAGGGAAGCGAAGTGATATGGGCCTAAACTGTGTATGGAACAAGAAATAGGTTCCAAAAATTTAGCTATGTGGCTCTTAGTCCAAAAGCAGAGTAGTGACTCAATTTGAACCTTTAATCCAACACATAAACTTCAGTAAAACAATCATGCCAGAAGCCCTTGCAAGACCAAAGGGGACAAAGCAGTTCAGTCTTTGCTTGATATCTCTCTTTTTGAGACTATGATTGTTTCCTCTGCTTTTTCTTACTTCAGCAGAAACACAACAGATTTTGTTTCAAGCCCTTATTTTATCTCTTTGTGCATCTTTCTGTTCCAAATATGGGCCTGCAGAATCTCCCAGAAGGCTAAAAGTGACTTAGTCACTAACTACTAAATTAACTAACTACTAAACACAATCACACATAATCACACATAATCATACATAAAACACAAACACACATAAGCAGGCTTTTCCCCAGATCGCATCACTTTGGAAGTAACAAAAACTTACAGATTCCTAGTCCGAGTTGTGAAAACAACAGAAGGACATAGAAAGATAGAGGCTCAGGCTGGACTTCTCCCTGAAACTAAGCAGAGCATGATACTAACAAAAACTCCAAAGTCAAGAAATAGGTTAGAAGAATGAATAAACCAAAAAAAAAAAAAAACTAAATGGTCGAAAAGAACTACTGCAGTGACAAGGAAGGTCAAAATACACGCAAAAATATAAAAGAAGTAATGATTTAAAAATTTCTGCAAGCAAAGCCTCAAGTTAAAATGCAAACTGAATACAAGAATTCATAGAAGAGTGTTAAAAAAGAGATAAAAGATATCAAAAATTATTTCAAAAACCAAATAAGAGTGGCAAAGAAAAAAATGGGAAAAGAATTGAGAGATATGCAAAAAAGTTGTGAAATGAGAATTAATAGCATGGTAAAAGAGATTCAATACATTACTGAAGAAAATAAGTCCTTAAAATTTTAATGAGCCAAAGGAAGCAAATGACTCCATGAGACATTAAAATTATAAAACAAAATCAAAGACTGCAAATAAAGTAGAAGAAATGTGAAATATCTTAAAGGAAAAACAACTGAATAGGAAAACAGATTGAAGAGAGATAACTTAAGAATCATTGGACTACCTGAAATCTATAAACAGAAATGAGCCTAGACATATTTTAAGAAATTATAAAAGAACACTACCCAGAAATCTTAGAACCACAAGACAAGATAGAAATTGGAAGAATCCATTGATCACCTCATAAAAGAAATCTCAAAATGAAATAGTATAGTCAAAATTCAGAACTCTTAGAACAAGGAGAAAATACTACAAACAACTAGAAAGAATGAATTCAATGACCATAAAGCCACAGTCAGCATTATGTAAGATTTAGCTGTGACCAAATATAAAGGAATAGAGAGCTCCGAATATGAAATTCTGGAAGGCAAAGGTTCTAGGATTATAAACAAGAATAACCTAGTCAGTAAAACTGAGTATAGTCCTTGGAGGGGAGGGAGGGTAAGGGAATAGATATTTAATTAAATAGAGGACATTCAAGCATTCCTGATGAAAATCCCAGAGCTGAATAGAAAATGTAACATCCAAATACAAGACTCAAGAAAAGGATTTTTTAAAAAGGTAAACATTAATAATTTTATGATTATTTCAATGGATACAGAAAAGCTATTGACAAACACCCATTTCTGTTAAAAATGTTAGAAAGCACAAGAATAAACAGAGTTTTCCTTAAAATTGTGAGTTATATCTTCCTAAAACCAAGAGCAATGATTTCTATAAAGGAGATATAGTAGAAGAATTTCCAGTAAGATCAGGGGTGAAGCAAGTATGTCTATTATCACCATGACTACTCAATATTGTACTAGAAATGCTAGCCATAGCAAAATAAGGCAAGAAAAATAAATTGAAGAAATATGCATAGGCAACAAGGAAGCAAAATTATCATTTTCTTCAAATAATATAATGGTTTACTTAGAGAATCTTAATGAGTCAATAAAAAAATAAAAAAACAATTAACAATTTCAACAAAATTGCAGTATATAAAATAAACCCACACAAATCATCAGTATTTCTATAGATTACCAACAAAATTGAGCTGCAAAAGATAAAAAAGGAAATTCCATTTAAAATTACTATAGAGAAATGGGTGGATATTTACAAAAATATAAACTGTCTAAATTAACAAAAGAGGAAATAGAATACTTAAAAAATCCTATCTCAGAAAAAGAAATTGAATAAGCTATCAAGGAACTCCCTAAGAAAAAAACCACAGGACCAGATGGATTGACAAGTGAATTCTATCAAACATTTAAAGAACAACTAATCTCAGCATTATACAAACTATTTGACAAAATAAGCAAAGAAGGAGTTTTACCATATTCCTCTAATGACTCAAATATGGTACTGATTCCAAAGCCAGACAGACCAAAAACAGAGAAAGAAAACTACATACCAATCTCCTTAAATACTAGCATAAAGACTACAGCACGTTATCATGAGGATTATTCAGGTGGGATTTATACCAGGAATGCAAGGATGGTTTATTATTAGGAAAACCATCCATATAACTGACCATATCAATAACCAAACCAACAGAAATCACATGATTATCTCAATAGATAGAAGAAAAAGCCTTTGACAAATTTTGGAGTTGTATGAAATCAATTGGCAAAAGAAATAAAAAGAATAACTTGTGAATGAAATGTAAAATGTCCCAAAGGTGGGATTGTTGAACTTCTATGCCAATACTGAAGGGCTTGAAAATAGTGTTTGGGGTTTGGGGTTGCAGCTTTTCTGACATATGTTAGAGGCCAGACTTCCCCCTGAGCTTCATCCCTAGCCAAGCACCTAAGATTGGCTATCATTATGGAAGGTGCAGGCAAATCACACCAGGGAGAGATACTTCCCTTGCACACAAATTTGGTCCTGTTATTTCTCTTATATATAGAATGAGAACTTTCTGTAGTCCTGGCTCCTGAATGGGTACTTGCAAACTGCTTAAATCACTTTAATTGAGCCTTGTTTCAAAGACTGGTTATAAATTTATTTTTCCCTACATTTTTTGCACATAAGACTTAGACATTTTACATTTCATTCACAAGTTATTCTTTTCATTTCTTTTGCCAGTTTGATTTCATACAACCCCATAACTCAGCCATATATCCTTAGCTGACCTGGGGTACCCTATTCAGGGGAGAATGCCTTATTAACTCTCCTCAGGGGTGTATGTAAGTTTTATACTCAGAATGTCTGTATTATAATCTATAATGTAAAATTTAACTCTGTTAAGAGTAATTTCAGGGGGGAATGTATAATTCTCCTCAGAAGGGAATGTATGTTTTATAATCTATAATGTAAAGTTTAAATTATTTTGAGACTAATTTCAGGATAATAAATTTGCCATCTCCCCAGAATCTAGACCACGAACCTGTTTGGAAAAGGCACCATAAAGATGCCTGAAGAATCTACATTGCATCAAGAGATCCATAATGAACTTTGGGGTGTAGTTGATTGAACTATGGAGAGCTGAATGCATTTGTTTTTAATGTACACTCTTATTCCAAAGGGGAATGCCTCTAATTGGTTTTTTGTCAATGAGCCTAGCAATCATAGGATCATTGGTTTTGTCCTCTTTTCTTTTTATCCCCAAATTTCTGTAATTTAAAAGTTAGTTATGTTTACAAGAGCTTTTGGGGAAACCAGTCTCCCTCTGCTCTTCATGGGGGAGTGTGATATTAGAAATTTGGGGATCCTTGAACTGATCTTGAGATCCCTGATCTAACCTTCCTGTGGACATTTGGATATCATTTCAAACTACATTTCCCAAGATTCAACTTGCTTCCTATCCTTATGAGGTGATGTAAGCCAATGTAAACAGAAACTTAAATACGGAGATTTGGATTGGTACTTCCTCTTTTTCGTGCTGGAACAAGCCAGGTGGGAAGGCATGGCACAACATTTGAATGAGCTCTTATCAGGCATGTGGCTATAATTATCAATATATCTCTCAATAAAACCCTAATATTTTTATATATATATGTATATATATATTCTTCTATATCAATTTTATTTGTAACAATAGGACGAGCTAATATAATAAAAATGGCGATCCTACTCAAATTAATTTACTTATTCAGTGCCATACCTATCAAACTACCAAGAAACTTTTTATAGAATTAGAAAAAATTATAACAAAGTTCATTTGGAAGAACAAAAGATGAAGAATACCAAGGGAAATAATGAAAAAAATGTGAAGGATGGGGGCCTAGCAGCACCAGATCTTAAACTATAGAGTAGTGATTATGAAAATAATATGGTACTGACTAAGAGACAGAAGGGTGGATCAATGGAATAGACTTTGGGTAAATGACCTCAGTAAGATAGTGTACAATAAACCCAAAGATCCTAGCTTTGGGACAAGAACCCACTCTTTGACAAAAACTGCTGGGAAAATTGGAAAACCGTATGGAAGAGATTAGGTTTAGCTCAACATTTCACACCCTATACCAAGATAAATTCAGAATGGGTAAATGACTTAAATATAAAGAGGGAAATTATAAGTAAATTAGGTGAACATAGAATAATATACCTGTCAGATTTTTGAGAAAGGAAATAATTTTAGACCAAGCAAGAGATATAAAATATTACAAAATGTAAAATGAATAATTTTGATTATATTAAATTAAAAAGGTTTTGCACAAACAAAACCAATGCAACCAAAATTAGAAGAGAAGCAACAAATTGGGGAAAATCCTCATAACAAAAATATGTCTAATTTCTCAAATTTATTAGGAGCTAAATCAATTGTACAAAAAATCAAGCCATTTCCCAATTGATAAATGGTCAAAGAACATGAATAGGCAGTTTTCAGATAAAGAAATCAAAACTATCAATAAGCGCATGAAAAAATGTTCTAAAGTTCTCATAATTAGAGCAATGCACATCAAAACAACCCTGAGGTACCACCTCATGCCTAACAGATTGGCCAACATGACAGTAAAAGAAAGCAATAAATATTGGAGGGGACGTGGTAAAATTGGGACACTAATACACTGCTGATGGAATTGTAAATTGATCCAACCATTCTGGAAGGCAATTTGGAATTATGCCCAAAGGGCTTTAAAAGACTGCCTACCCTTTTGACCCAACCATACCACTGTTGGGTTTGTACCCCAAAGAGATAATAAGGAAAAAGACTTGTACAAAAATATTTATAGCCTCGCTCTTTGTAGTGGCAAAAAATTGGAAAATGATGGGGTGTCCATTGATTGGGGAATGGCTGAACAAATTATGGTACCTGATGGTTATGGAATACAATTGTGCTGAAAGGAATGATGAACTGGAGGAATTCCATGTGAACTAGAAAAATTTCCAAGAATTGATGCAGAGTGAAAATAGCAGAATCAGGAGAACTTTGTACACAGAGACTGATACATTATGGCACAATAATGTAATAGACTTTTCTACAGCAATGCAATGATCCAGGACAATCCAGCAGAACCTACAAGAAAGAACACTATCCACATCCAGAGAAAGAACTGTGGGAGTAGAAACACAGAAGAAAAACATATGATTGATCACATTGTTTGATGGGGATATGATTGGGGATTTTGATTTTAAATGATCACTCTATTGCAAATATTAATAATAAGGAAATAGGTTTTGAACCATGATACACGTATAACCCAGTGGAATTGCTCATTGGCTCCAAGAGGGGGTAGGGAGGAGGGGAGGGAAAGAACATGAATCATGTAACCATGAAGAAATATTCTAAATTAATTAATTACTTTTTAAAAAGAAAAAATCATTAAAAAATTAAAACTAAATAAAATGACTATAGACAGTATAAAGTAACTGGGAGTCTACAAGCCAAGACATATACAGGAACTACAGGTATCCCTTCTACATTGCTACTTTACCCATCATAGTTTCAATATATCACAGATCAACATAAGAAATTAAATGGAAATTTTGGGAGAGTTTTGCAGAAGCCACAGATAACAGACACTCAAAGGCTAGTAGATGACTGAAAATTTTTGGAAACTCAAAAATGCATAAAATATGTACATAGTATTGTATAATATCAACATGTTTTTCTTTTAATACCATAAATATGCACAACTTATTTCTTAAAGTTAAAATAAGTAAAAAGTTAAAGCTTATGAAAAGAATGCAAAGCCAGCACATGACACATGAAGGCTAGAAATGTAGAGATATATTTAAAAGTTTAGTAACCTATAAATTCACATGAAGTAATTTAAACACCCCATAGAAGAAAAAGAAAAAAATTTAGACTTCTCTTGTATGAAGGACATACCAAAAAAATTTTAAATGAATTTTCCAAATCATGGGGGTGCCAGACCTCTAACCCCCATGATGAGGAAGCGATACCTGTATATGAATGCAATTATAAAACACTCACAAATAGAGATATATGTAAATGAGAAATATTAATTGTTCATGGGTAAATGAAACCAATATGATGATAATACTCCCTAAATTAATTTACTTATTTCAAAGCCACAGCAATCAAACTACCAAAGAATTACTATAGAAGTCTAGAAAAAATTGAATTCATATATGCAAGAACAAAAGGTCAAAAATATCAAAAGGCAATCACTGGGGATAAATGGGAAGGATGGGAACCTAGTAGTACCAGATCTCAAACTATACCATAAAGCTGTAATCATCCAAACAATTTGGTATCGACTAAGGAATAGCCAAGTTGATTAATGGAAGAGATTAGTGATGATCTGTAGAACTGTAGAACACAATATACAGAAGCAAATGAGGACAATAACCTGGTGGTTGATAAATTCAAAGATCCCAGCTATTAGAACAAGCATTCACCATTTACTTTTTTTTTTAATTGCTGGGACCCTGAAAAGTAGTTTGGTAGAAATTAAGCTATAGACCAATATCTCATAATCTATACCAAAAGAATCTCAAAATGTTCATATGATTTAGACAAAGGGTAATATAATAAGCAAATTAGGGGAACAGGGAAGAAATTAACTATCAAATCTCTGAATAGGGGAAGAGTTCATGACCAAACAAAAGATAGAAACATTCACAGGAAGAAAAATGGGTAATTGTATAAAGTAACATTTTAAAATTTTTGCACAAACAAAACCAATGTGTCTAAAATTAGAAGAAATAGAAAAAATTGGGGAAAACTTTTTCAAAAGTTTCTTTGATAATTTCTCACTGCTTAAATATATAGGGAACAGTCAAACCTACAAGAATAAAGAAGCATGCCTCAGTTGATAAATGGTCAAAAGGTATGAATAGGCAATTTTCTGAGGAAGAAATCAAAGCTATCAATAGTCAAATAAAGAAATTCTTTTAATTAGAGAAATGCACATTAAAACAATTCTGAGATACCCCCCTCACACACAACAGTTTGGCTAAGATGTCAAAAAAAGGAGAATGAAAAATGCTAAAGGGTATAGAAGGAAACAGGAGCACTAATGCACTGTTGGTGGAGCTATAAACTAGTCTAACCATTCTTGAAAACAATTTGGAATTATGTCCAAAAAAACTATTAAGCCATGTATAAATTTTTGTCTAGCAATATCTCTACTAGATCTTTACCTCCAGAGAGATCAAAGAAAGAAGAAAAAGACCAAAATGTACAAAAATATTTATAACAGCTCATTTAATGGCAACAAAGATTTGGAAACTGAGGGAATGCTGATCAATTGGAGAATGGCTAAACAAGTTATGGTACATAAATATGATGGGGATATTATTATTCTGTAAGAAATGATGAAAGAGACAATTTCAGAAAAACCTAAGAAGATCTATATGAACTGATGCAAAGTGAAGGGAGTAAAACCAAGAGAATATTTTACATAGTAATAGAAATATTATAAAGATAAAACTAACTTCAAAAGGCTTAATAACTCTGGTCAACACCATGACCTACCATCATTACAAAGGAATCATAATGAAATTTTTATCCACCTTCAGATAGAAAATTAATGGACTCAAACTTCAGACTGAAGCAATTGTTTTGTCTTTTTCTTGCTTTAAAAAAAAAGGAGATAGATAATGTGGAATTTTGTTTCACATGACCATACATATTTGTAATCAGTTTTGTTTTTCTTCTCAATGATTGTGGTAGGGAATAGAGGGAGGGGTAGGAATATGAAACTAAAAAAAAAAAAAGAATAAAAAAGTCTCTGTGCTTTGAAAAAGAAATAAAATTTTAAAACAAAAAACAAAAATTGACCCTATATTTGGTCATAAAAATCTCATATACAAATGCAGAAAACCAAAACATTTTTGTATCTTTTAAAAGCCACAATGCAATAAAAATTACATTCGAGAAAAGACTGCTGAATAAAACACAATAAAAAAATTAATTGAAATATAAATAACTTACTCCTCAAGAATGAGTGGTAAAAGAGCAAATCTATAAAGCACGTATGTAATAGCACAATATGGTTACTAGAGTTTGTATCTTATTACCCTACTGAACTATAGACTGGACAAGAGGAAGGACTTTTTCTTATCAAAACTTTAAATCTCTTCTGACATCTTGCACTGAGTCCTACACATAGTGTTTTCCAAATATTGGTTGGATAAACAAATGAAGATTGAGCTATAAATACATATACATTTCAAGCCAAAATAACTTCCTTAAGGCTCCCACTTCAGCAGAGATTCTATGGACTAAATTGTAGGTGTCCCAGGTACTTGCAGAATTTTAAGAACTTCCATCCTTTTCCCTAATTCAGATGCCTCTGTGCTACCGAACATATGAGCAAGATTACCTGGAGGTGAAGTTGGTAACTTTCTCTGACGTCCTTCTGCCCATCTATCTCAGTGTTCCTGATCCCTATAAATCACAGTTGGAGATTGCTATTGGCTATAACCAAGACCTCGGTGAAACACACTTGCCAATCTCATCTACCTGACAAAGGCTAGAAAGGTCATCTATAATCATACATTATCGAGGGCCTTTTCTCCTATGCTTTTGAGTTTCTGCTTTATCCTGTCTGTAGTGGAAAGCCATTGAAAAAATTTTTGGAGAGAGGGGTGAGACATGAAAGATTATATTTTGGGAAGATGAATGTGATGGTGCATAGAATGGACTGGAGGGGTCAGAGACTGGCAGAGTTATTAGACAGGAGGTTATTACAATTATGCATCTATGATATAATAAGGACATAAATTAGGGTGGGAAAACAGAAGAAAGGAGGGAGTCAAGAGACTGGGAAAAAAGGGAAGAAAGAACCGCACATTTGAACACTGGGGCAATGATGCATGACAGAAAGAATGCTAGATTTGGAATCAGAGAAAGCTCAGTTCTATTACTCATGACCTAAGACCTTAAGCAACTCATTTTACATCACCAGGTCTTAGTTTCTGCACCTAGAAAATGACTAGATTGGGGTTAGACTAGATGGCTTCTCAAGTTCTTTCCAGTTTTAAATCTATGATCCTCTAGCCCCTTGGGAACCAGATCTCAGCTGGTGCCAGCCCTTTTAGGGACAGTCTGACAACATAGCAATGGGGGTCCCTGACCAATCTGAGTTCCTCTGATGCCCTGCTGGAGAGCTCCATTATGATCCTCGCAGATGTTAGAAAGAGAGTAGGGAGGGGCAAACAGCCTGGAAGGTTGTCATTTAGACATTGGCCAGATTCACTACCTATTTTTGCCCTATTCCTCTTTTTTCCAGTCTTTATCCAATGTATTTATTCAATGTGAAAGTCACTAAATTAATTTTTTTACATGAGTAGAAATTGTCAATTTTAGAAGCACATATGCGAATCTCCCTGTACAGGAGAGAACATGAATCCGATTAGTTAAAAATAGCATTTGTACTCATTTCCCCCCACATGCTAATTTTAATAAACTTACTCTGGAATTAGCCTGCCACTAGGAAGATAGCTGAACATCAAAAATATTCCTAATAAGCCGTGAGCAGGCCTAATAAGAGTTTCAAATAAATTTAGGGAACTTTTTTACTTTTAAAAAAATAACACAATAATATTTTCTCTAAAATATAATTCATCATCCTCTTCTCCACTTAGCCCATTCTCCAAACCAGTCTCACATCTCAATTTCCCCCTCTCCGTCAATGACAGCTCCATCCTCCATCCTGGAACCTTGGAGTCCTCTTTGACTCTCATTCTTTCCCATTTTCTATTTTCTATATCCAATTATTCACTAAAGCCTAAGCATTTTTTCTTTCCTCTTCATCTAGGCTGCTGCCTCCCTAAAGAAGATCCTCACTGTTTCATACCTGGGTAAGTACAATAGCCCCACTGCCTGCTCTCTCTGACTCTTGTCCCTTTGCCCTCTAAATCATCCAAGCAAAATAATCTTTATCGAACAGTGTTTTCAGGCTCTTGTTCAAAAGGTGTCAATAGCTCCCAGTTTCATGGGATTATAGATTGAGTTGGGTGATTGAGATTTTAGAATTGATCTAATCCAACACTCTCTTTTTATACTTCGGGAAACTGAGACCCCCATGCTGTGTGTTGTTCTCTTTCTAAGTCTTCCCTTTTCCATTCTACTACCGACCAAATACCTCATTCTTTGACAAGTCTCACTTTTCCCTGACTCCTTTCTATTCTTAGACCACCAGTAGCACTGCCTAAACCACATGGTATAGCCCTTAATTATATACCCTTTTTATAATGTCTGGTGCTGTTGCATTTATGTTTGTCTTGTTGCCTCAGCTACACTGCAAGTAGGGACAAAGATCTATCCATTTTCAAAAAGGGGAATTAATTCCTGAAAAAATTCTCAGAGGTGGCTGGATGGCCTAGTGAATAGAGTACTGGTCTCAAATTCTGCAAGATTTGAATTTGAAACCTGCCTCAGGCACTTAGTAGTCACTTAGCCTCTCTTAGCCTCAGATTCCTCATCTATAAAACAGGAGATAGTGGTAGCAACTACCCCAAAGGGTTATTTTGAGTATTGAATAAAATATATATGTATGTATGTACATATATACATATATGTGTGTGTGTATATATGTAAAAGCTCTTTGTAAATCTTAAGTGTTATTTAAAATGTTAGCTACTGTGGTGATTTGTGAGCCTCAAGAAAGGCAAATGGTAATCATCAAGGTCCAGTATGGCTTTGTTATTATTATTAAACATTTATGTAGCATTTAACATATGGCAGGTGGTATGCTAAGAGCTTTACAGATATTATCTCATTTAGTCCTCACTGAAAGGTAAAAATTCTATTAACTCCATTTTACAGATAAGGAAACTGAGGCAACCAGTGAATTGACATGCTCAAGGTCACACAGCTAGTAAATGCCTTAGATCATATTAGAACTCATTTTTTCCTAACTCCAAGCCTAGAATTCTATCTACTATACTACCCGGATGCCTAAAAACCCAACTAGTCACAGAATAACTAGACTAGTACATAAGGGAATACTCCAGACATTATATGCTTAGATTTCAGCAGATCATTTGACAGAGGCTATCATGCTGTCCTTGTGGATGAGATGGAGAAATGTGCAAATGTGGAACAGATGATAATAAAGATAATACAGATGATAAATGGATTTGGAAAAAAGGTGAATGACTCTACTCAAAAAATGACTGACTAGCCATTCATGAGTTGTTGTTAGCTTTGGAAAGAAGTCTCTATTAGAAAGAACGCCCTAGAGAACCTTCCTTGGCCCTGTGCTGTTAACCATTTTTATCAATCATGAGAATGAAGGCATAAATGGTAGACTTGTCAAATTTCCGAAATTAGAAGGGACCTCAGCAGCTGTCTAGTCCAGCCCATACACAAAAGGCATCCCATTTACAGATGAAGCTGGAAGGGAGAGCTAACATGCCAGATAATTGTGAGAATCCCAAGAAATCACAACAGGCTGAACTAATGGGCCAAATCTGATAAGATGTTAAAAGGAGTAAGTGTGAAGCCTTTGAACTTGCCCAAAGGTAGTAAATAGAAAAAGCAGAGTAAGAAACTTTGTTTAAAAAAATACCTGTATAAGTACAAAATGGGAGAAAAGAAATGGATAAACAACCCCTCTTTCAGAAATGATATGAGAATTCTAATGGATTATATAAGTTCAGTATGAGTTGACAATGTGATAAGACAGCAGAAAAGAAAAGAAAAGATCTGGGACCATGTTGAGACAGAGTATCCAGGAAGAAAGAGGAGATAATAGTTCAGCTGTCTTCTGTCCTCATCAGACCACACTTAAGAGTATTGTCTTCGGTTCTGGCAGCACATTTTTAGAAAATAAAAACCTCAGTACACTAAAATGTTTTCAGAAAAGGGAGACCAGAAAAGAAAATCATAGAAAAGAAAAGCCTGGCACAGGAGGAGCAATTAGTTGTTGGATATGTTTAGCCTGGAGAAAAGATAACTAAGATGGGATATGATAGCTGTCTTGAAACATTTGGATTGTTATGATATGGAAGAGAGTTTAGGCTTATTCTGTTTGGCCCCAAAGAGCAGAACTAGGAGCAGTGGGAGGAAGTGACTAAGAGGTAGGTTTAAATTCAATGCTGTGAGCTCTGGAGAGCAGAACTGTGTTGTGGTTTTTTTTTTTTGGTGGGGAGGGGGTTGGCTGTTGTTATTATTGTTACTGTTGACATTGTTGGCGTTCCTTTTGCATCCCTAGCATTTAATACAGAGCCTGGCATATAGAAGGAACTTAGATGTTTGATGATTCATTGATGCAATATAAGGGAAAATGTCTTTTGCCATCTGAGCTGCCCCCCAAGTGGAATGGGCTGCTTTGAAAGTTGAGTCCTCTTGTCACTGAAAGTCATAATAAGCCAGATAACCATTATTCAGAGATGCTACAGGGAAGTTTCTGTTCAGATGTTAGACTAGATAACACCTGTGGTCTCTTCCAACTGGAAAATGCTATAATTCTGTAAGTGTCTCCTTATACTCCTAATGAAGCTAGAGTCTATAGAAGATCCTCAATAAATACCTAAAGGATGTGTATCTGTGGCATTATAATTTAATTTACCAAAACACCATCAAATACTTTAGGATGAAGTCTCATATAGACGAGCTTATATTCCCATGACAGAAATAATATAATATAGGAAGGTATTAAGAAAATGCAGTTTTAAGCTTTGGGCATTAATATTTCATATTTCAAATGTATATCAAAAGCTTATTGTCTTGGTGAATTGTTTCAAGATTTTGGAAATTCAACTTTAACAGCAATGAAAATGGCATTTTCCAGGCACTGGATGTGTAATTTCTAAAACAAAAGACTGGACATGCCTCCTTCACAGAGATGGCTCTATTTACCTGGGGGCCTAAAAACAAGAGTTGTAATTTCAGTTTGTTATACTAAAAATATGAAAATAAAAATGATCTCTAAAGGGCCATCTTAAATGAAAATAACTACCTGTGGGTAAACAGGAAAACAAACTGATTAAAAGCTACTACAGAGCTCTAGGCAGGGGAAGTCAATGGAGTAGGATCCTAGGTAGCATTATTCTATTTCTTGGACTTAATGCTTGAAGACTTCTATATAACATGTTTTATAGGAACATATATACATATAAGGAGGTCAAGTCTCTGACTTTGAGGGAGATGCTCTCCTCTCCCCACCCCCTACTCCAGCTTTAGGGACCTTTGGAAAACCCCATCTCCACTTCTGGGCTGGGACTACATTCAATTATATTCAACTTAGCACTTAAACATATACTGTCTTATGTTGGTTTTTGATTGCTTCTTATACAAGGTCAGTCTCTCCAGCTTTTTGGTAAGCTCCCTGAGGGCAGGAACCAAATCAGAGACACATTTGTACTCTCCACTTATATTAATAGTGGCCCAGAATATATCCTGGGATGAAGAAGAGAATCACATTAGCCTCATAAACTTCTCCAAGCCAAGGAATGGGGGAAATATAGAAACACAAACATAACTCTGCAAACTCTTACTGAAAATATAAACTGCTATTTCAAAAATAAACATTGCACCCTAGAATATCTTAGGCTTCTTGATCATGACTTTTTGGGTCAAGATTCTCTCCTCAACAACCCCTTCCCCCAAGGAAGAGAGGAGAAGGGAAGGCGGGAGAAAAAGAGAGATGAATGGAGGAAGGAGAGAAAGGGAAAGGGAGGACGGAGGAACAAAGTCAGAGAAGAGAGAGACAGAGACAGAATATGAATTCAGAAAAGCAGGTGCTATAACTTCTAATTCTATAGTATCCTTGTCCTTTAGGTGCATGGCTACAAAACTGTGGGTGCTTAATAAGTATTACTTGAACAGGAAGCTCAGAAAAAGATTAAAGAAAAGTCACAATGAATGGCACAGAAAGGGGCCAATAAGGGAACCTTTAGTGCTAAATATGATTCTTAAAAACAGAAAGGAAGGAATGGGGCAATAAGATTAAAATTATGGAAAAATTGAGAGGAATTAATTGTTCCCTCATAGAATTAGTGACAGAGAAAAAAGATAGGCATAGTTTGGAATGCACTCTAGATATGGGGAAAGAAGACTTCAAACAGTTTCAAAGGAAGGCTAGATAGGATCCCACAGACTAAAATTCCACAAGGAAGTCAGCTCTCAAGAATGAAATGCTAAAGACACAAATGGAAACAACTCCCATGAGGACAGAAGGCAAAAATCCAATGTGGATGCACAAGGAGTTCCCTGCATAGATGAATGCACAAGTTCTGAATCAAATTTAATATGAGTCAGCAAAAGGATGTGACAGCCCCGAAACTCTATTTTCATCACCTTGGGCTACATTAAAAAGATTTAACATCCAGGAATAGAGCAGGGATAATCCCTTGGTACTCTGCTCTGGCCAGACTACAGGGGGAGTACTAATTACTTTTCTGGGTACCACAGTTTAAGAGTATTATCCTAGAGTGAGCCACCAAGACACTGAAGGGGCTTGAATACATGGCACATGTAAGGAATTTTGAAGGAACTAAAGTTGTTTAGCTTAGAGAAGAGAAGATCTGGAGTGAGGGAGGAGGATGTGATACTTGTCTTCAAGTATTTGAAAGGCTACCATGTAGAAGGTTTAGACTTGATCCCAGTGAGTAAAATCAGAAGTAGTGGGCGCAAATTGCAGAAGCAAATTCAGACTTTACATCAAGAAAAAAACCCTCCTAATAATTAAAGCTGTTCCATGGTGAAATGGACTACCCCAACAAAGTTACTTCCTCCTCTTTGGTGTTCTACAAGCAAAATCTGGATGACCCCATATTGGATTCCATTTTTAATATGGTGTAGATTCCATTTTCTTTGAGTCCCTTCTAGTTAAAAAAAAATCCTTTCTTGATCTGTCCCCTTCACTAATCAAACAGCTTCCACTTGGCTCAAGCCTTAAGCACCTATCACCTGGGCTATGGAAGTGGCCTTTTAATTGGGTCTCCTAGGACTCTCTTCACTCTAATCCTTCCTCTATCAGGCCAAAGTTTCTTTAAACCCAGGGATCACAGATCCTTTTCTTTATTCAACAAACTCCGGAGGCTCCCTATTGTGATCAAGTAAGATATAATCTTCCCTGGTTTTTAAAGCCCTTCACAATTTGGCCCCAGTCTACTCTGCCAGTCTCATTAGATTTTACTCCCAAGCAACTTGGCCTTCTCCGTCTTCATCGCACAGAACACTTTCTCTCCCATATCTGTACTTTGGCACTGGGCCATCCTCAGTACCTGAAATACACTATCGCTTCACTTCTCCATGGAGAATCTCTTACTTTAAGATTCAACTCAAGCATCACCATCAACACACGAAGTCTTTCTTGCCCCTCCCCCCAAAATGCTAGTATCCACCTTCTCTAAATTAACTGTATTTTGTATATACTTAAATATGTACATCTCTCTCCAACAGAATATAAACTATGGAAGAGGGGCCACTTCATTTTTGTCTTTGTATCCCCTGCATCTAGGAAAGTGTCTCACACAAAGCAGATGCTTAATAAATGTTTTATTGACTGATAGAGAATGCTGTAAGTCTTTAACTATCAGTTGAATGGCAGGCTAACTCCCACAATGGGAATGTAGGACAAGAAGGGAAGGCAGGAGAATATAAGCTTCTTGAGGGCAGGGTTATGTTTTGTATTGTAGTGTCTTCCACATAATAGGCCTTTAAGAAATGATTGCTGAATTGAATTAGTGAAGGGAGATTTTCAGGAAGGATAGGCATGGGAAAAAATTGGGACCCAGACTGATCCTGTAATGATATCCAATTTATTTGAACATCTTCTGGGCCTCCTTTTCAAGAGCTAACAATATTTAGACTCTTGCTCTCAAGGCCAATAAAGAGGGTGGGAATTATTTTTTAGTAAGTAAACTATAGCTAGAGTTGAAGACCCTTTGACCATGTGGTACCACCAGTGCTGTAAAGGCACCCTACCTGGTAGTTTGATTACTCTAAGGAATCCCACATAATCAGAAGAGTGGTTCTGACATTAACAAGTTCTTTTTCTTTTTAAGCCCTTACTTTTCATCTTAGAATCAATATTGTTTACTGGTTCCAAGGCAGAAGAGTGGTAAGGACTAGCCAATGGGGGTTGAGTGTCTTGCCTAAGGTCACATAGCAAGGAAATTTCAGAGGCCAAATCTGAACCCAGGACCTCCCCTCTCTAAGCCTGGCTCTTAATTCGCTGAGCCACCTAGCTACCCTCCATTAAGAAATTCTTAAAGTGAACTGTGCTGGGTCAGTTTTTCTGATCTGGTTGGGAGCAACACAAAGAGTTTAAAAGGATTACATTCATAGATGATCATGAGTTTTAGAACAGGATGGAAAGCTCTAAATCTATGTTCTTGGTTTACAGATGAGGTAACTGCCCTGACTAAGAACTAACTGGTGGCCAAGCAGAATTGGATCCCAAGTTCTCCAGATCCAGAGCTTACTTTCCATTTGATTAGCTCCTGTAAAGATTCAAGTTGGAAAGAAGACAGCCTACACTCCCCTGGCCACATCCAAGATCAAGGGATGTCATGAAGGAGATGGGTAACTGTTTCTTCCACATCTTGAAATAGATCTTGATACCGGACCCTGTTTTATTCCTTCCACAAATATTTATTGAGTTCCTACTCTATGAATGGCTCCATTACACAGAAATGTCCCAGGTTCTACTGTTCAGTGTTGTCACAGGTATTACTAATGGGCCCAAGTGGAAGGTGGAGGAAACAAGGCAACAGTTCTTCCCAAAGAAAATGTCTCTGGGTTCTAGGCTTCTAAACAGCTGGAAGAAGGGCAGCCTTTTAAAGCTGCCTTTCCCTCTGTCTGTCCCCTCCCAAAGTCAGGGCTAGATTCTCGCTGGAGAAAATTCTACTTTTCCCTAAGGCAGGGCTCCTTTTTCCCACCAGACACGGATAACCAGGTGGCCAAAGAGTGACGCAGAGTGAGAAGAGAAAGTGCTGGGAGAAAAGAGTGTTGCCCTGGGGGAAGAGAAAAGACGGATGGGGAAGAAAGGGAGGTCAGGGAAACACCTGGCTCTGGCGTCCACACTGCGCTGACCCGCCAGCTGCGCACTGGGGGGAGACTGGGGAGAACCAGCCACAGCTGGCGCGTTCCTCGTAGCAGTTCCCCCCCGCCCCGCTCCCGCCCCGCAAGACTAGAGCCGGCCCGCGGCCCAGGCCCCTTCCCCGGTCCGAACTGCACATACAGGCAGCCTGGGCCCCGGCCCCGGGCGCAGCTCCTAGCACGTCCTCGGCTGCCTCACCTCGCTCACCAGCCCCTGCCAGTCGCTCTCGGTCCGATTGAAATTCATGGCTTCATCCATGCGTGAAGCAGCTTCATCAATAACCTCCTCCCCCGCCCTGGCTTCCTTCCTCCCACCCCCCAACCCCAAGCAGCCTCGGCGGGCACCGGAGAGGGGTGCGGGAGGGGCGGGCGCCCACAGACCCGTGCCAGGACTGGCCCCACGCCCCGCGCCACTGCCGCCTCCAGCTGCCCCTGCCCGCACTGTTTACCCAACGTCAGCCTTAGCGTGAGGAGCGGGAGGAGGAGCTCGAACCGGAGCCGGAGCCCAGCTGGAGCTGCCGCTCCCCTCCAGGCACAGGCACCTGCCGGGGCTCCCGCGGTTAGAGGCCCGAAGCCAACGTTACCCACTTACTTCAGAGGTGGCTGCTAACCACCTTAGGTCTGTGGAGGTGGTCTCCCGCCCCATCCCCCACGGGCCCCGCGTGCAGCCACATCTGGGGTGGGCAGTGGTTGGCCCTAGCCAGGGGCAGAAGCATGGGCCTTCTTGTCCTGCTGAATTGGCTAAGCCAGTGTTATTCTTTGCGAGTTTTATTGTTAATAATCAAAACAATAACAACATATGGATTCATCCCTTTTAAATAATTAATAATGTTCAGTTATCTTGCTTATTATTTTTATAGATGGTTTTCCCCAGAGATATCCCACTCCAAGAATGTATTACTTAAAGGATCCAGAAAGTCCGGCTGAAATCCACTTTACAATGGAGAAAGGAAGCTATAGTTAAGCTGACCCTAATTACCCACCCCCTTTTGCAGCTGGAAAAGACTGAGAGGGGGCACGTAAGATTTAGGGGAACTCTGAAGAAACTAGGAACCTCCAAAAGAAACTGGTGCCATTCTTAGGCATTTGTACCAAATACTCTGGCAGAGTCCAGAATCAATCAGTGATCTTTATTAAGCACTGACATTTAAACAATACTTTAAGGTTTACAAAATGCTTTCTTCACACCAACCTGGGGAAGCAAATAATGCAAGGATTTTTGTAGGGTTCAGACAGTGAGGAACTCCCATCAAAGCCAATAAGCAACTGATTTGTACTTTGTGGTCTTAGAGAGTTGCCTGGGGACCCTGAAATCAATCAATTTATTGAGTATTCTACTATGTGTGTGCCAGGCATTGTACCAGACACTGGAAATACAAAGACAAAATTTAAACAATCCCTACCCTCAACAGTTTATATTTTATTGGAGGAAACTACAGGAACACAAAAGTAGGTGTGAACTAGTCAAACAGCATATTCCAGGAACTGACTTTTTAATGGGGGAGAAAACATCCAAATAAGCTATGTAAATATAACACACATATAGGATGACCCCAAAGTTGTGGTGCAGATTTAAGCTAGAATAGCTTGATAATAATAATAATAAGTTTGGGATACCCTGCATTTTATAGGTGGGAGGTAAATACAAGATAATTTAGGGGAGGAAGTACAAGTGGCAGGGAGCATCAGGAAAGTCTTCATTTAGGATATGGCATTGGAGCTCATATTTTGAGAAAGTTATTTTAAGCAATTTATCTATGGCCTCTCTCTATTGTAAATATTACCTACACTTTATAGATACTTTCATATCTATTGTTTCATTTGTTCCTAACAACAACCCAGAGAAATAAGCAGAGTAGGGAACATGATCTCATTTAAATGCAATGTGGCCTTTTCCTCCATATGGATGTGATCCATCCTGGGATGCATGGATGGGCAGAGCATTTATAAAGCACTTACTATGTGCCAGCTAAAATTCTTAGTTTCTGTCTACATCATTTCACAAATACTGGATTAAGATTGATACTGGGGGGGCAGCTGGGTAGCTCAGTGGATTGAGAGCTAGGCCTAGAGACGGGAGGTCCTAGGTTCAAATCCAGCCTCAGACACTTCCCAGCTGTGTGACCCTGGGCAAATCACTTGACCCCCATTGCCTACCCTTACCACTCTTCCACCTATAAGTCAATACACAGAAATTAAGGGTTTAAAAAAAAAAAAAAAAAGATTGATACTGGGTGCCCTCTTACATCTCTAGGCATTGGATGGGTCAATATGGAACACAAGGCTGTCTACTCACTAAACTGACCCACCTCCTTTTCTGTTTATTTATCTTTTCGATGACATCCTTTTTGCCCCTTCTACATAATTCTGCCTTTGAAATTTGTTGTGGCTTACCCACATCTGAAACAGGTCTCTCCATTGCCCTTTGGGTGACTTCTTAATTATTCAAATAAAATACCTGGTACATTGTAAGTATTTAATACTAAGTGCTTGTTGATTGACTCAATGAATTGCTCAATTTTTTCCAAGGAAATCCAGCCGATTCGGTTCTGGCCCAGCTCAGATACTTTACCCGTAGTGTCTGACTAAGGCCTGTCTGTCTATCTATTTATTCATCTATCTAATGATGAGTCAACTTTATGACCTGTCCATCCAAAGTCATATTATTTTTTAAACAAAAACCATTCTTCATCCACTTAGTTTTTACTGTGTAAATTGTTTGGCTGAAATCTTTTACTGAACTTATGGTTCTCATTTTGTTATTTTACCTTTCAAAGAATTTGTATGATTTCATCATGTTTGTGGAGGGCAGGTTTTGGGGGGGGGGGAAGATGACCTATAAAGTGACATTTGGTTCTTTGGGAAAAAATGCTTTTTTTAAATAATCAACAAACAAGTGCTAGTATTCCCTCTGTACTTTCCATTAATGGTATGACTCCAAAGAGGGGGTCTGCTATAGAATATTATTTGGGGAAAACTTGTCTTTGTAGTTCAGTGGCAAGAGCACTAGCTATAACATAAAAAGACCTAGAGAAATGTCTTTGTTTTAAGCCCTTGCCTTTCATCTTAGAATCCATACTATGTATTGGTTCCAAAGGAGATGAGCAGTAAGGGCTAGGCAATGGGGATTAAGTGACTTGCCCAAGGTCACTCAGAAAGTGTCTGATCAGATTTGAATCTAGGACCTCTTATCTCTAGGTCTGGCTCTCTATCCACTGAGTCACTTAGCTGCCCCCAAAAATCTTGTTTCTAATATTTAATATCTATGTGACCTTAGGCAAACCATTTAAACTTTGACCTCAGTTTCCCCATCTGTAAAATAAGGGTGCTGGACTAGATAGCTTTTGAGGTCCTTTCTAACTCTATATCAATGATCTCCTACTTTCATCAAGGTTTTCCTTGACTGGTATATAGATCATTCTCATATTGTTATAGAGATAACAAGATAGCTATATGGATTAACAGAATTAATATTTTCTTATTTGCCTTTTTGAGGTAATAATCAGGTAAATCAAGTTCATAAAAGTTAGCCTTATTATTCAGGAGGTCATAACTAATAAGTGGCAATGTAGAACTAAAGCTCTAGATTTTTGGCACCCATGACAGTGGTCTTTCCATTATACTATGAGGTCATCAAAAAAATCTTACAGGTTAACTGGGGTCTTAAGAGTTAACACAGGCAGTGCAAGGGATGGGGAGGAAAAAAGAAATAAACCTTTGGGATAACAGTCTGACATTTCATATTTAAAAAGCAAATTACATTCTTTCTTTAAATAGCTCTCTAATAACCCATCACGTTTAGTTTTGACCTGCAATCATAAACTTTAGACTGAGTTGATGTAACTTGTCCATCTGTCACTTACCAGCTGTATGACCCTAGCAAAGTGCCTTAACCTCTCTGCATCTTGTCATTTTTCCATCTTAAATAGGGACAATGATGCTTAGAGAATCATAGCATTTTAGTGCTAGAAGGCTTCTAGATAGATAGGTTAGTACAAGCCCCCAATTTTTATAGAAGAGCAAGGTGTGGATCAAGGAGGTTGTGAGATTTGCCTCAGTCATATAGTTTGTTAGTAGTAGAACCAGGATTAGAACCCTGACTCCTCATCCATTCTCCTAATTCACAGTTTAATGTTTTTTTCACTGTCATTGTTTACTTTTTTTTCAGTTATGTCCATGTCTCCATGACCCTATTTGAGCATTCTTGGTAGTTTGCTATTTTCTTTTCCTACTCATTTTATGGATAAAAAAACTGAGGCAAACAGGGTTAAGTGACTAGCTCGAAGTAACATAACTAGCAAATGTCTGAGGCTGAATTTGAACTGAGGAAGTGCTGTCTTCCTGACTTCAGGCCTGGCACTCTATCCACTGTGCCACCTAGCTGCCCTTTTTCACTGTACATTTGCTAAAAATCAGAACTAAAAGGAATCCCCTCATTTTACCAAGGAAGAAATTCAAACCCAGAAAAGGAGAATAATATATTACCTACCTACTTGTAATAGGGTTAATAAGTGAAAGTGGTTTTATAACCATAAAGTGCTCTGTAAAAGTGAATTATTATAATTATTATTCTATAACAGCTTCTTCACTTTCATAAAGAAGGGGATATGTCTTCAAGAAAATTGTGAAAATTTGTCTTTGGTCTTTTCCCTATTTGTTTCTTCTCTCTCTCCTGTCCCTTAAGGAAACATATTCTATGTCCTATCAAGAGTCTTACTCTCAAGGCTATCTATCAAACTGGAAAGTAATCTCCCCCAGGATGTCAGTTATTGAAGGTTCAAGATGTTGTCATTCACGAACCTTTAAGATTCAAAAGGATATCTGCCTAATAGAAGAATTTTTGATAGATAATTTGGGGACAAGGAGCCTTCCAAGCATACCACATAAATAACTATGCTTTTCTATCTGTAAGAAAGCCATTAAAAAAAATCTTTATGTCAAAAACCCCTTTAAACCTTTTATTCACATTTTGTCTTTGATGCAAATCAGTTAATTATTGTAAAAAAAAAATTTAATTAGAGAGAGTTTCAAGAATTGAAAGCCTACACTCCAAAATGTGAAGAAATTTATAACTCAGCTCCCTGGTTTTCTGGATCACTGGTTTTTGAGCTGGAAAGGGAATTCTAGCTCTTTTTTTTTCTTAAACCAATTAGGACACTGAGGTTCAGAAAAGTGAAGTGAAGTGACCCCCTTAGATTACAAAGGCAAAAATATTTAAAGCCAGGATTAAGGTTTGGGTCCTCTGGTTCATGGATCTTTGGTAATTCTAGAATTTGGACTCCCCACAATGCTTGATCCCCCTCTTGATTATTTCTTCTCTAAATCCTATTTATATCTAGTTATTTGCATGTTGTCTCCCCTGTTAGATTGTGAGCTTCCTGAGAGAGGATTTTCTGTCTTTTGCTCTCTTTGTATCCCTAGCTCTCAGTAAGCAGTACCTGACTTCTTGTTGTTCAGTCCTGGCCAATTCTTTGTGACTCCTTTTGGGACTTTCTTAGAAAACATGCTGGAACAGTTTGCCATTTCCTTCTCCAGTGGATTAAAGTCAGAGCATTTGCCCAGGATCACACAGCTAGGTAGTGTCTGAGTCTCATTTGTAGTCAGGGTTTCATTGAAAAATAAATAAATAAATAAATTTTAAAAAATGAAGTTAGGGCTTCCTGACCTTCAGGCTTAGTGCTCTATCCACTGGGCCACCTAGCTGTCTCTGTCTGGTTCATATTAAGCCCTTAATGTATATTGTATATATAATGTATATAATAAACGTATATTGACTGACTTTATCCAGAGCTTGCTCTATTTCATTGTGTCCATTTCCCTTTGGAGAGTTTATACCCCTAGCCCCATTGCAAACCTGCTTAGCTTGTGAAATGTGAGGAAATCATAGACCAAGGCAACATAGCTTCAAGCTATTGTTTTTATCTTTTTTTATTAATGTAGCTTGACACTGACTTATAATAATAATTATGCAGTTTAGATACCTATACCAAAAAGCCCCTACATGCCTCATCAATAGTAACCCCAAATGACTAAAAACAAAACTTACCATGTTATGACTTTTTCAAAGGGGGAAAATACCTCACCAATCTAATTTAACTTTTAATTAAAGTAACAGTCAAAGTTATAGAGGTCATTAATTCCCTTAAAGCCCAGAGAGGCAGTGTTGGCATTGAGAACAGAAGGCCAATCTGGGATCTCAAAGACTTAGATTCAAGACCTGCGTTTGGGCACACATAGCTATGTAACTATGGGCAAGTCAAGAAATCTCTGAGTCTCCCCCCAACCCCAACTCTCTAAGATCTTAAATGACCTGAATTGGTGATGGAAGTTTCCATAGGAGAAGTTCCTTATGCTCAGTGAAATCATAGGTCTGGACAAAAAAAGAGACAACCATCTTAAAAAGCCATCTTTGTTTTTTATCTGTCACCATGAAGTAACATAACAGAGAAACTTCATTTTCATTTCCTTTACTTTTCTAGGGAGTGAAGGGAAACTAATCTTATTTAGTCTTTCAGTCTTATCCAATTTCACGTAAGTCCATGATTTTTTCTTGGCAAAGATATTGGAGTGATTTGACATTTACCTTCTCCAGTGTATCTCCATTTTACAAATGAGGAACTAAGGCAAATAGGGGTAAGTGACTTGTTCAAGATTACACAACTAATAAGTGTCCAATGTCACATTTGAACTCAGATCTTCCAGACTCCAGGCACAGTACTCTATCTACTGAGCTACCAGCATTGACTTCTCCATTTGTAGTTTTAGCTCAGGACCTTTTTATTTATTTGTTTGTTTCCTTAAATAAAAAACATACCTAGTGTTGGAAAGAGACATACGGATGATTTTGAGTGATTCTCTTCAGTTTTAAAAGTTCAAGGGGGTTTTAAGAATGAACATTTATTAGCACTTTAATTTTTCAAAGCTTTTTGCACCCAGTATCTCATCTTATCCTCACAAAAATCGTGTGAGGCAGGTGCTATCATAAATTCCCATTTCAGGGATGATAAAAGAGATTAAATGATTTTGACATGATCACATGACTCCAAAGGGTCAGAGTAAGATTCAGTCTCAAATCTAATGCTTACTTATCTTAAACCCAAAGCTCTTTCTGCTACACAAACCATCCCTAATTCAGAAATGAGAACTCAATATCTCCTGATAGAAAGAACTATTTCTTGGAAGACAGGAAAGAAAAGACAAGACCCCTTGAACCTGGGGGTCAGAGGCTCCTGTCTTGACTCTCAGGTTTACTTTCTTCTTGTCCTTCTATGCCTGGTCTGCTAGCACAGGGTCTGGTAAGGAGTACACACTTTCTAAATGCTTGGGGATTGCTGGATTGGGACAATGGCATACATCTAAGCAAGGAAGGATATGCTGCTGCGGCGGCGGTGGCTCCTTCACCTGATCCAGGCAAGTAAAGGAATTTTACATTCTGGTGTCTTGAGCCAGAACTTCAAAAACGATCCCTTTCCTCTTGGTTATTTGACGGCTAAACCGTCCAGTAGTAGAGAAGAATTTTTCTTTTTGTTCTCCATCAACCTGGTTTGGGTGATATTTATTCTTCTATACTGGACTTTTTTTTTTTTTTTTCTCTCCTGTCACTCTTTCTCCTGCTCAAACTAGGTCACAGAATCTAACAAGAAAAAGGGGGAAAAATGCTTCTTTGTGACCACACAAGTGTATTTAAAACTCAGAAGTAGGAAGCCATTTTAATAGTGTCTGGCCAGGAACTCAAATGGGCCAAATGGATAATAGAACACCACAATTCAACCACTTTACAGTTCTCTTGTCTTTCATGGTGAGATGGAGAGTGGGGGTGGGGGTGGGTGGGGTAGAAGACTACAATTCCCAGCATGCATCGCTGCCGGGGATCCCTCCCTTCCCTGCCAGGCGGCAGTCTCCGTAGGCTGAACTTCGCCTTCCTTTCAAAAAAAGAACAATTGTCCTTCTCCTCCCTCAAGTTCAGCCTAAGGTATCTGCAAATATGGCTTGGCTAAACTGATCCTCTCTTCATGAATTGCCCTTCCCCGGCCCCCTACCCCCTCCCCGGTTCTCCGTCTAGGGTCGGTAGACCCCGTCATCCCAGAAAGAAAACAAGCAGGATAGGATAGAAACCAAATTATCCGTGCCTCTCCACTGAGGCACGTTTTTCCAGCTCCCCGTCCTCCACCTTCCTCTTCCTCTTCCCATCTCCCCTTCCACACACACAGCGTTCGGTAATCCCTCCCCGCCCAGCAGCAAACAATCAGCAACCAGCGGCTCCACTCCTGCCCCCGCTGGCTGCCAATCAGCGGTTCAGCGGGGAGTGGAACTTCCTTCCACTCCCCGCTGAACAGACGAGGTGCTCAAAATGACTGAGTAGGCCTGATAACTGGCTGGCAGGCTGAGGACCCGCAATTGCAATCCTGAGGGGGAGCAGGCAGCTCCCGGCTCCAGCCAGTGATTGGCTTGGGCACTGGGGGAGGTGGTGGGCGAAGTGAGGAGGTGCAGCTCTTTCTGCTGATGGTGACGGCTGAGAGAATGAAAGCGGAGGTGTCTGGAGAGGGAAGGGAATGAGCTGGGAAGAAGGGGTGGGGGTGAGGTTGGGGTTAGAGAAGGGAAGATGAAGGAAGAAGCAGGGCCCTGGGGCGCTTGATGAGATGACAGGCCGGGAAAGGGCTGCACGCAAGGAGAGGAGAGAACCTCCGACCGGGGAGAAATAGAACTGACACGAGGGGGAGAGGAAGGGGTTAACTGGAAAACCGAGAAGGAAGAAGTCCCAGGGCCCTGGGATTATTCAAATGTGTTGGACTTATTGATAATGTATTTCATTTATTCAGCTTGGGGGGAGGGGGCGTGGAGATGTGATTCAGCACAAAATTCATGTAAATTTATGTAAATATATATGCAGACTAGCTGCAGCCCTGGGGCTCGTGACAAGTTGCCAGTGTGGCCCTCCCAGATGCAAAGGTTATGGGCGATTGGACTTCAGGAGCCGAAAATAGAATAGGGCCTGGCTTCTGTGTCCCTTCAGCGGCAAGCCTGGAAAGGGAGAAGACCCTGTCATTCCGGGAAGTTCAGCGTCTTCAAAATATGTGCTAAAGCTATATAACAAAATCACCTCCAGTGTCCTCTAGTCACTTCCTTCATGCCCTGGGTCTGGGGGGAGGGGGGGAAGAGGGGGATCCTTTTTCCCCTCCCCCCACCTTCATATGGGGGTTATTTTCCACGGAAAAGGTAGGAATGTTGTTTTTACCTCCTGCCATGAGAAAGAGCGATGAGGTTGAAAAAATACAGAAGGCAGTTTATATTATGGGGTGAAGAGGTGGCATGCCAAATAAATGACCAGGCCTGATAAAATATTTACTGTCCATTAGACTGTCCTTCAGAGCAGTTTTCTTTGAGTTTTGGAGGGTTTTTGATTCCTGCAAAAGAGTGTCACGGCATTTTTCTAATGACACGATTCTCCAAGTTGTTAGGCAGCATCACTCCAGCTTGGCCCAGCACCATCACAGTGCAGCATAATGTGCGGGTCCATTCAAGTGGCATCATACTGCAGAATTATGAAATGATGCTCTAATAATGTAATCATCAAAGAAGATGGTTGGTCAAGCAGAAAAAAGCACTAGACTCTAAGTCCCAAGACCTGGGAGTTTTCAGGTCTGGGGTCTACACTAACCAGGGGTGGCCTGAAAGAGGACTCCCAGTGCTGCTATTAGTGTGACCTTGGGCTAGTTCAATTAATTCAAATCTAAAAATATTTATCCAGTATCTACTATGTGCTAGGAACCCTGCTAGGCACAGGAGTTAAAAGGACAAAAATGAAATAGTTCTTGCCTTCAAGGAGCTTATATTTTATTGAGAGGAAAATATATATTCAGGAAATATAAAATAAATGTAAATTAATTAAAAGACCTTGAGAGAGTGTGAAGATTGGGATGGGGATTAAGTGTCAGGAAAGACCTTACAGTTTATTTTTATTTTATTTTTCCCCTAATTTTCCTAAATCATATGATCGAATTTATCTCCCTCTCTTCCAGTGCTGGACAGTGATTTGATCTGGGTTATACATGTATTATCATGCAAAACATATTTCTGTATTGTTCATAGCCTCACTGTTTTGAAAGAAGCTAGAGAATTTAGTGGAGAAGAAAAGGGAATACATTCCAGATGTGGAGGAGACAGTCTGTTCAGAGGTTTTAATTTCCTGATTTGTAAAATGAGGGAGTTAGACTAGATGATTTCTATGGTTCTTTTCAGCTCTGATTCTATGATCCTTAGTTATTTAATATCTCTGAACCTCAGTTGCCTCATCTGTAAATGGGGATGATAATACCTTGAAGGTTTATTGTGAAGAATAGATGAAATAATAAATTCAAAAATGCTTTGATATCTAGGACTTTATTAATAGCTAGACTTGGTCTACAAGAATGACCAGTCCCTATCAAATATGGGACAGCCTGGAAAGATGAAGGCTAAAGAGAAAGATGAGCAAATTCTACAAAATCATGAAGGTGTTTTTATAGTCATGAGTTGCTTTGGTCCATAGTGGAGTTATCCAATATGGCTTCAAGTAACAGGAGACAATGGAGCTGCTGTTTATTGGACAAAGTTCCAGGTTATCAGTGTCCCAGGAGATTTGTGATGCAAGAGATTTCAACAGGAGGTGCAAACAGGAAAAAGGGCAGAAAAAAAAGGGGAGTCATTGCTTGAAAGGGGGATGGATGTAAATAGCAGGGCCACCAGAGGGCCAGTGTCAAGAATAATGAAAAAGGAAGCAGTTATGTCCTTTTCTCTGCTGAACTGGGGGACAAGCGAGGATAAGATTATGTCTAATAATAAATAATAAAAAATAAATTACATCTAATAATAAAGCCTATGAATAGATTGCACCCCACTGTGTATGGGGGCAGAAAATAATGATTCTACTACTCAATTCCTTCTTGTTATTTATTCTGCTTTTAATGCTTAATTAAATTCTTTTTCTGCTAGATTTATGTCTTACATGGTCTACAAAGAGCATTGTATTGGTTGGGACTCACAATGTGGTTTCCAAAATAGATATATTAGTGAAAATGGCCCACAATAAACCAAGGAAAATACACAAGGGGCTTTGGAACCAGAGGTCAGAGCTGTTAAAAAGAATTTTCCTGAGAATAACTTTGCAAAGGAGCTACTATTATTTTTGGCTTCTCGGAGAAGTTACAAAGATGAATAAGAAAAATTGATTCATTGTATGCTAGAACATTTCAAAGAGGGTGTATCATTTGAGATTGTAGGAGATAGATTTTACACACATCCTGTCACTCTCTTTCCTTCATATCTTATATACAATCAGCAGTGTCAGAGGAAAGAGGCAGGGTTATGAAAGAAATATTACAAACCTAAAATGATGGGCCTTGGCAGCAATTTGAACATAGGGAGTGAGAGAGAATTAAGAGTTGAAGATGACACCTAGGTTGTAAGCCTAGGTACCTGAGTAATGGAGAGGATAAGGGTATATTCTTAATCCTCAGAGCCATTAAATAGATTAACATTTTAGAGGATCTCTTAAAAGCTCTATCTTGATCTCTTTATTGGAGGCAAAATATTGAATAGGATAGGCTATAAAATTTAACATATTACATCATTTCTGCTGTTTTTTATGGACACCAATGCCCCCAAATTTCGTGTTCTAGAAGCCTTTTAAAGTTATTCCTAAAGACTACAGTCATGTTTTAAAAGAAGAGACCCTAAACCAACTGTTCCTTCTATAAAGAAGGATTTTAACATAGTTCCTGTGGAAGAGAATATAGGTTCTTTAAGGAAGAAGGTTGTACGAACCTCATTCTTCTTTAAATGTGAAGCACCGTGATTAATAACTGATACTTCTATAGAGCTTTAAAGTTTTTGAGGCACTTTAAATAGATTATTTCATTTTGAAACTTAAAAACCTTGTGAAATATATACTATCGGTATCACTATTCCCATTTTACAGGTAAGAAACCAAAACCTAAAGACACTTGCTCATAGTCATACAACAGGGGCAGGTTACAAATCCAGGTCTTTCTGGATCAAAATTCTGTACTTTCTACCTGCTACTCTATGATGAATTATCTTCTAGGCCAGGGGTTCCATTATCATTCTACCTTAATGAAACTTTATCCTACAGGTGAGTTATCACATTGTTTTAAGAGTCAAAGAATCTCAGAGTTGTAAGAGTCATCAGAAATGACTAGTCCAGCGATGTCAAACTCAGATTTTCTATAGGGGCTCATATTAATTTAGAAAACTCCAAATTGACATCATCTGTGTCTTACTGTATTTTTATTTATTTTGTTAAATATTTCCCAATTATATTTTTATCTTGTTCAGCTGCACTAGGAAGCTTTTTGTTTGTTTGTTTGTTTTTTTGCAGTCAGAAGGCACAAGAGTTTGACACTTCTGACTACAGCAACCTATACTTGGCCAGAATTTCTGCTGTAACCTCTCTGAACAATGGTTGGCCATTGAGTTTGGGCTGCAAGATCTCTAATGGCCCCTAATATTAACTATTAAATAGCTCTAATTGGATAGGGATTGGAACTGTGGTTTCACTGGTTTCAGGAACTCCTGTTCAAGGAAACTAAGATTCAGTTTAAGTCCTGCCATCTACAGACCTTTCCCAATCCCTTGAGTTGCTAGTATCTTCGCCTATGAGATTACCTTCCATCTGTTCTGTACATATTTAATATACAGTTATTTATTTACATATTGTTTCTCCCATTAAAATGTGAGCTTCCTGATGACAGCAACTGTTTATGCATCTCTTTGTATCCCCATTGCTCATCCAAATGCCTGGCCCTCAGTAAATGCTGGTTTTTGTAGAACTGTACCCTCAGGTAACAAACTTACATAGGTGCTTATAATTCACAGTTTGTGGGCCTCTCAATAAATATTTAAGAATCCTCTGGCATTTTTCTCTTTGTTAGGGGTAGAAGTAATCTGCCTTCCTGTGCTACATGGCATTTGGACTCCCTTTAGATCAAATTTCTTTCTACTACACCTATCAGTTTTGATATTAGGTCTAAGGTTCTGCTTGGGGTTTGTGGGTCCATTCCAGGTTCTTTTTATGACTCTCAGTTTAATCAGGTTCACTGCTGGGTTCACAATCCATTCTCAACATGTGAGGTCAACCCCTGCCCCTCCAGTAGAAGAATGTGATTTGTAGCTCTAAAAGCCTTTAGAATTGCTCTTCAAATATGTTGGATCCTTTTTAGTGTGCAGATTCTACAAAAAGCTTTCTGATAGACTTAGGAAAGTACATTCTCCTCATAACTTTTCTCTTATTTGGAGGCTTTTGCTGTTTTCTGATGTGTAGGTTGGATGGTTTACCTTCATGAGCATTCCTTAGAAACAGGCAGTAACCTTGGTCTCAGATGCAGTGTCCTCAGTTGTGGAATCTCATTGGGCCAAAAATATCTATGACTTTTTTTAAAATCCCCTTCAGGTTTTCCTTTTTATTGATTTTCCATTTTTAGCACAAGATTGATCACCAGCAAAATATCAATTTACATACAGATTCTGCTTAACTCAGCACCCACATACTTTGGACTCCATCTATAAAACGAAGATTTTTTTAAATGAGAGATTCTATTATCTGATGATTCCCTGATGAAACTTGAGAGTGAGTCCATAGGGAACAACTTCAGGAGGACCATAAGCCTTGTCCAATTACAATTAGATAGTTCTCTCACCATGACAATCAAGCTGTTCTCAGGGGTTTCATCCATGCTTTATTTTTAGCTCTCTTCCATGGCTACAGACCCTATTGCCAACCCCGGTTGGCCATCTTCCCAATGCAAATCCTTGTTTACAAGGGGGAACAGGCACAGATTTAGAACTAGAAGAGACCTTATAGAGCATCTAGTTCAATTCCTTCATTTTATAGATGGGAAAACTGAATCTCAGAGTAGTTAAGTGTCTTACTTGTGATTATAAAGATAGTAACAGAGATGGGATTGGAACTCAAGTCCTGTAACTACAAATTCAGTATCCTTTTCATAGTACCATACTGCCCCCTAATCAAGTATATCACCATCATTCAATAACATTCATCAAACATGTATTAAGTGTGTTGGTGAGCAAACACCCCTGTGATAGGTACTAAAGAAGATAAAGCATTTAAATGAGATACAGTTCCTGCCCTTAAGTATGTCACTGAAGACAACTCAAGGCAAATCCCCTTCTGAGAGAACTGGAAAATTTTTGAGTCAGAATGGATTTTAGAAATCATCCATTATAATCCCTTAATTGGGGGTCAAGTGATTTACCTAAAATCACTAGAACCCAGATTATTTTATCCAGAGGCTAGTATTCTTTCCCTAACAATGCACTGCTGTTTCAAAGGCATTACCGTCACATGTTAGGATAGCATGATCTGAAGAGAAAAGATAGACAGTTAGAAACTGATTCAAGGATAAGTATAGATCCTTATGTTCAGAAAAATTCCCTGAGAGGTAAATGTATCACAAAACAGCATGGAATAGATTCATGGCTTGTTCCTCTTCACTGGAGGCCATCAAGAAAAGCTTGATGACTACTTGTTGGGGTTGCTGGACAGAGGATTCTTGTTTTATTACAGGTTGGAGGTAGAAGGAATTCAGAGGCTGTCAACTCTGATTCTGAGAAGAAAAGGCCTTACACTCCATTGAAACATACTTTATATTCTAATTTCAACTTAAATGTGTTTTTCTAAGACTTTAACAAGCCCAAATAGGTGCATTTATTTGAATTCAGAAATGGGAACATTCTAAATTATAAGCAAAAGGAAGGAGGTATCAAGAACCCCAGGAAAGTACTCAGACTCCTGTAAGAGTAAATCCTCCTAAATGCAGTCAGGAGTAGAGGTTGAATAGCTCCCCAAGCCAAAGTGTTCCCTTTCAAAGCAGCCCTATATGATGAGGCCATTTTACCAAAAAAAAAAAAAAAAAGTGGTTTTCAAATGGGCTACCCTATAGAATTCGTGTCAAGCCACCAAACTTAGCTGTACCTTCCCTTCTTGCCTCACCAGAGTTCCTTAGTGCCTCAGGTCCCTCCTGGGGAAGGAATATATTCTTTCCCCAAGGCTTTTGCTTGATGGGGAAAAGGACCATCAACCCCATACTTGGAAGGTTGTGGTGTCTATTTAAATTTAAGTCAATTCCTTTTGCTCCATGAATAAACCTTCATTTGAGAAGAAGAATAGGAGTTCTTTGAAAGGATTTGATTACATCTTTATGTCTTTGTATATAAGCCAGGTCCTTTCTAAAATACATTGCAAAAACTTCAAGTAGAAATTTTTCCTGCAAGTCAAATTTCATTGGACTCTTTTAAAAATTTAATTAAATAAATTATCTTTTTTTCCTTATGAAAAGAATTGTCCCTATCAGTCTATCTCTAACTGGCAGCTAGGTGGCACAGTGGATACAGTGATGGACTTAGAGTCAGGAAGATCTGAGGTCAAATATGGCCTCAGACACTTACTAGTTGTATACCCTGGGCAAGTCACTTATTCTAATAACATAGTAGATATGACAGAGATAGGCTAGTTTGACAAGGCAGGTGAGACAGAAGACAAGTCCAAGTCTGATGTATTCCACATAATGACAAGTTATGTCTTCTATACCACACCCTCTTACCAGCTAGGGGACCCTCACTGTAATCAGGGGAAATCAAGGGTTGCTTATTCCCACGGGGTTGCTCAGTGGCATGGTGGATAAAGCTCTGGACCTGGAATGAAGAGAATATGAATTCAAATCTGGCCTCAAACATTAGTATGACCCTATACAAGTCACTTAACCTTTATTTGCTTCAGTTTCGTCATTTGTAAAATGGAGAGAATAATAAAGCCTATCTTTTAGAGTTATTATGAGAATCAAATGAGATAATTACAAAGTACTTAACATCGTATCTGGCACATAGTAAGCATTAAATAAAAGTAAGTTATTAATAATATTATAATTATTATTATTTCTGAGATGGATAGAAGCTTCTTGCCATGATCTATTACTTTTTCATCTGACATCAAGTTCATAGACTCATAGGACTTACAGCAATCATCTAGTCCAATCCCTTTATTTTATAGGTGAAGAAACTAAAAGCTAGAGACATTAAGGGACTTACTTAAGGTCACATAGGAAGTTGTTCTAGTTTAATGTCATTTTAAAATATGGGTGGGCATGGTCCTCAATGCAGGGTCCTTAACCTGTTGGCAAACTGCTCTGTAACCATCAGAGTAGTGTTTCCACACAGTCTTTTAGGAGAGAGGCATTTTTTGGTTGGTTCCCATGCCACAGCATGCCCCACATTGGTTTGATTGTGGTTGTAAATTAAGACATAGGATTAGCACACAGAGGTTCAAAGAGATAGAGAAGAAAATAATAGTGGCCCATAACATATTTATATCTGTCCCCCTGCTGGTTTTTTGGCATCATATTTGTTCCTGGCAGGAAACTCCCTTTACAACAAAAGCCTTTAGGGTATTTAGGCAGTATCCCCTTTCAGCATTAGGGTTTCAAGGATAAATTAGTGCATTAATCAGGCTAATGCACAGTCAAGTCTCTAGGACCCTAGAGTCACAGAAACCTGGAGCCAATCATCCTGTCATCCTGCTTGCCCATGCAGCTACAATTAGAAAAATCACTGAATGATTCTGCTGTATTTCCTACTCCCTATGTGACCTATTATGAGTGATGCCTTCCTATGTCCCATTCCCACTTGATTAGACAGATTTATGATAACATATTAAACTTTCAGGTTGACTCTCACTGTGTCAAGAACTAAAAAGAGTAAAAGCTGACTTCCAACTTTAAAAGAGTGTTTTGTCTTGGGAACAGAGAAGTGATTAATATGTTGTACTCTATGATACCTATGACCAACACTTCTTGATTTTACCCTGTTTTCCCTAATTTAATTAAACCAAATGTTAAGCTCTGAAGTTGAGGTCCAAGTCAGTGTTAACATGCTAGGTCTACCAGAGGGAATGGTAACAGTGGTTAACAGATAACTCCTAGACTAAACCTAGAAATGATAGGTATGAGTAGAGTGCTGGGTGATTGACAGTCAACCCGCAAGATACATACCTTTCAGCTGTCCCACATCCTGCCTGCAAGCAAATAGGACCGTTAATAGAATGAATGTAGTCTTTATTAACTCTCAAGGGTCCTTATCCCAAATCTCATTCCTACTGGCTGGTTGGGTTTCCAGAACAAGACTATATCTTCTGTTCAGGATTCAAGGGGTACATTGAGGGATTAGGTTATCTGTTTAAAGATATTGGCTATTGGCTCAAATCCCCATTTTAGTTGCAGTCTCCCTCACATTCATTGTCATTTATAATCTGAAAAATATTATAGATTGACACCAATAATCAGTGCCCCAGATCATTTAACCAATTACTATCTAGCTTTGACAACAGGATGTTTACTGAGAGGCTATAAAAAGAATAGGAATATGAAATATCCCTTCAAATCAGGACCATGTTCTCCTCTTTACCACCTCAATCTCTGGGATGAATGGTTTCAATTTAAAGTTGCTATTACAAAGCATGTGCCAATCCAAGTTCAGTTCCAAATTCAGCATAGTTAATGAAATCAGTGTTTTACTGTTATTTCACTGCAGGACTCTCCCAACCTTTTAGTGTTCACAAGACTGTAGCCCAGTTGGTTCCCTCTCCAATCCTCCTTCACCTAAGGCACAAAAGGATCAACTCAAAAGGGACTTACCTTGATGCCAACCTGGTTGGGAAAGTAGGCTACTGACAGTCTCCCCACCAAGAGGCTTATAGGAGTTATTGCCCCCTCTTTCAAACACAGCCGGTAAAGAAAGAGAACAAGGTTGAAAGGTTTGGCCCCTGTGCATGGATGCTCAGTTCTGACCTAGAAGCTAATAAAAAAAAAACTTTCCTCACCATATGGTAAACAGACAGGAAATGGTCCCAGAATACCTGGGGATGTTCCAAATTCCATGTAGAAAGTTGTCTCAAGAGAAGTACATTATAAGAGCTGGCCAATCTCTTTTACATGATTTCTCACTGGTTCCCTAAGAATTATACTGAGATTCCTTCTGTTTCCCATACCACTAAGTATTATTTGATATGAATGATTAAGCTGAATTAAGTCCTCTGTGTCATATCCTGTCAGTTTCCCTTTTCTATGACTTTGTGTTATGTAGAGATGGATGCATGGAATCCCTGCAAAAATACAGGGACAGCCTCACCCAGAATTCCAGGGGACCCCCCTGGAGAACTTTGGGTGAGGGGGCAGTTGAGAAGGGTTGAGAGAGTTGCTTTGTGGGGGTTGAGGTGAGCGGATCACTGCTTACTGCTCCTGACTTGGGGGGCTAACCACTGAGTAGAAACCACGATGGCTTATGAAAGTCAAGAGTGTCTTACCCCTCCCATCTCACTGAAACTTGTCAATCAGTGTTTGTGTCTTGAAGGTTTACTGGCCCTGTATTTTTGCAGGGATTCCATGTATCCATCTCTACATAACTCTTTGTCCAGCAAATGAAGGCCTTCTCCTAGCCTAATAATTATTATGATTATAACTAATATTGATTTTTTTTAACCCTTGTACTTTGGTGTATTGTCTCATAGGTGGAAGATTGGTAAGGGTGGGCAATGGGGGTCAAGTGACTTGCCCAGGGTCACACAGCTGGGAAGTGCCTGAGGCCAGATTTGAACCTAGGACCTCCTGTCTCTAGGCCTGACTCTCACTCCACTGAGCTACCCAGCTGCCCACTAATATTGATTTAATGCTTACTATGCACCAGTAAATGTGCCAAGCAATTACATTAGATATAATTTTAAAAATAAAATTAATATAATTGATAACATAAATTAAATTTAATTTATAATTACTATCTCATTTGATACTCAGAAAAACCCTGAGAGGTAGGTGCTATTATTATCCTGATTTTATAGTTGAAGAAACTGAAGTAAACAGGAGTTAATGCCTTGCCTAGTTTGTCAATATCTGAGGCTGGATTTGAATTTAGGTCTTTCTGATTCCAGACACTATTCCATTTAACATCCCAGTCATCCTCTTTCAGATATCACATAGCTTACTTATATGAGACGACCCCAAGTTAGATTAGAAATTTCTCATGGGCAAATACTATATTACAATGCGTTTGTGCCCCTATGACCCTCAGCACAGTACTGTGCCAATATTAAATATTCAGCATATATGTATTGATTGGGCTTCAAGAAATTATTTTCCCTATACAAGTTAGAGTGCCTCTAATTTACTATATAATATCTGGTTTAGTATTCTAATGTCATCCATTCTGGTAATATGTCTAGTCCTGCCCAGCACAATAAGGTAGAATGAATTCCTCAAGGCCAAAAGAAAGATTTCTAAAGCTGTCTTCCTGTCATTACACAAAGCACACTGGAGACAGTTTGTCCAGAAGGTGAATATGTCCTAGAACAGCAGGTTCAGGTTCATGCTGCATGCATGGACATCATCCACCCCTTGCTCTTAGCTAGTTTAATGCAGACTGAAACTATACTTCCCTGATACCAGTCTTAATCTGCTAGAATGCTAGAGTGTCCTGCACATAGTAGGGGCTTACTGCATTATGGCTGAATTGAAATGAATAGGCACTTTCCTTGTCAACATCCCTTTCTCACTCCCTGTTCACTGTTTGAATATATATGCTGTCTGTGCAGGAGGGAAAATACCCAAGACTGGTGGTTCTCACTTCTTTGCTCCAATGAAGATTTTTGTCCTTATTCAAAGCTGGCCTAGAACTAGCTGATACATGACTTCTGTCTTCTCCAAACTGATTGTCAAGCTGTCATGCTCTGCTGATTCTGAAAAATGTTCCATAATCTGTTGCATTTTTTTCTTGTATGAATGCTCCCAAGGCACTGTCATCAGCATACTGCAGCTTATGAAAGACTGTGTCTAGAATTCTTGCAGAGAGTCTCAAAGCCTATGGAAAAAGAAAGACTTCTGGATAGAGAAGAAACTTGTTTAAGAGCCTCTCCCTCCAAAAAACCACCCTCATTGTCCTTGTCATCATCTGTGTAGATAGAATTTATTCCACAAGACTCGTTTACCTAGTATCCCATTTGCTTGCAAACACTATGCACGGGCATGCAGGGAGGATATAGTTTTGCATATGATCCTGCCCTCTCTCTCTTTTTTACCTGAACACAACTTCTGAAGTGGGCTGAGAGCCAGCAGGACAATTTACACACATGGTCATACTTTAGTTAGATCATTAGGCTTTGAATTTCTATTTCTTTTTTTTTCATTTCTTCTACTTCAAATGATTATTCATAAACTATAAAAATAATATTTGGAATTATTGATATTAATTTAAATATTACACATCTCTATTGAGAAATACTTATGGAATAGTGCTGACAAATATTGAAAAATACACAATCTTCAGAGAAGGGGCTTACTGGCCACTTATTATTATCATTATTATTACTATTATTATTAGTCCTAATGGCCTAATTTCAGATAGGGACCTCATCTCGGATCAAGGATTTGTGAACTTGGAAGCTGTGGGTTCTGGATTTTGGGTGGCTATTAATCTAAATCAGAAGTGTGTAGAAGTGTCTGGTTCCATACTGGTATCAGATTGCATTTCTATTTGTATTACACTATCCAACAAGGAAAATATACTTTGGTTCTCAAATGGAGTTCCTCCATATGCTCCTCTGATTGAAGGTTCATGATTTCTGCAAACATTGTATAAAAAGCCAAGATTCTTGGCCTCTTGGAAAGACTCTTTTTCATTAGGATAAAATGAAAATTGTGACATGATAGCGGGATGCACTAATATACCCTTTTTCATTCATTCATTTATCCATTCATTAAACAAATATTTATAAAATACTCACTATATGTAAGGCACTGTGATAACCACTTTGAAAATACAAAGAAAAACCAGATCTAGATACCTGTCCTCAAGGCACTTTTATAGGATAGTAGGGAAAGTGATCTAGATACAAGTAAACATAAAATAAATTAGGATATAAGGTATATATGAGATCTGTAGAATGTTAGGCCATCATGGAGGGAGATGAAGGAGAGTTAAAACCCAGCAGCAGGAAATGAAGTAAGGCATAAAAGAGGTAGCATTTAAACTGGGCTTTGGAGAATGGATACTGATGGGACAAGAGGGCATTCCATATGGAGGGAATGGCATAAACAGAGCCAAGATGGTGGAAATGAACATAATGAATTTAGTGAGATGGTAAGTTGCCCTTTGGGCTAGAGCAAAGAATGCATGGTGGGATATAGCTTTAAGTTTGAATTTTCCTTAAGAATATAATAAAGAAAGAATGTCCACCCTGTAATCGTGCCCATTATTAACATATCTCCCTAATTCTAGTGAAAGAAAGAAGGAAAAGTGTGGGTAGTCTTGACCTTTCTAAGACCAGCCCATACAGAATACTTCTCACAGCCAGTCTCTGCTGGTGTGTGGCCAGCATGCTGAGATGTTTTTCAGCTTGAATGGTTTATCCTCTTGCTTCTCTTAGAGCATAGGGTCTCTTGAGACTGGTTTTGAATCATGATAGGGAGTTTTAGTCTTGGGGACCATGAAATCCAGCTGTGCTCTGAATTAGTTTTCAAAGCAAACTCTCACACTACTGGGGAGCATCACTAGGATGCAAGAAGGTCCCAAGCAGAATCACTAGACTTTACATTTCTATAGATACTTCTACTTCTCAGAGGATTTTCCCTGACATCTCATGGATATAATAGTTCTGGGAAGCAGGAAGAATCCTTGTTTTTTACCCATTTTGCACAAGTGAATAAAGATTATAGAGTTTAGTGCTGGAAGGGACTCTAGAAAGTATTGTCTAGTCCTACCAACTTGTTTTATTTTCACTTTTAATTTTTTTGCATTGATATATTTTGTTTGGCTACATTAATCACATCCTAATGAGCAACACATCCCTCAATCCAGGGGCAAGCAGCTAGATGGTAAAGCATATAGAGTGTGAGACTTTTGAGTCAAGGAGAATTCAGCTCAAATCATTCCTTAGAAACTTACTAGCTGTGTTACTCTGGACAAGCCCCTTAACTTCTGCCTCGGTTTCTTCTTCTTTAAAATAGGGGTGATAATAATAGCACTTACCTGCCAAAGTTATGGTAAGGATTTTGTCTCAGATGAGGGACTTGAGGACCAACGAAATTAAGCAGCTTGCCCAAGGTCATAACAGCTAGTAATTAACAGCCCAAATTTGTACCCAGGTCCTCTGATGGAAACTTTGGTGCATTTTTACCACACTGTGTCATCTCTTACATTCTACGAGACCTCTCACAAAAAAAACAGACTGAGACAGGTTAAATGTTGAGGCAAAGCAGGAAGGAAAATTCTTACTTCCTGAACCCCCAGCCAGTTTTCTTTCTACCACTCAGAATAACCAGTGGAATCAGACATGGGATAGAAACACAAGGGCCACAGTTTGCCTAAAAGGTTCTAGCATATGCTTCAGTGCTTGCTTTATCCAAGATTTCCAACAAAAGCTGACCCAGAGCCTATTGTCATTCTGGTCTCTGTGTTTTTACTTTGTGCTTGGGCTGTGGGGAAACCATTAAAGTGTTGATGTCATTATTCTTAAGCAGCTTCTTCTCTTGAGAGAAGAGAGAAAGAGGTCTTCAGGGGACCCTTGGGGGACCGCAAGACAGAAGGGGCAGAAGTCAGGCTAAAGAATGAGAGAAAGACTGGAGCCACTTTATTTATATAGCATTTGATTTTGTGGGTAAGAGACTGTTAAATTGAAATAGGGACTTATGGCTGGTGACTCAATTGTGTCTTATTTTGAGTCCTCAAACTCCGTAAATAAATACAGATCCCCAGAGAGGATTTTCCTTTGCTCAAATGTGTATTCCTGGTGAGCAGCAGTAATCCCCCTGTACTGGCCCTGGGCCTTCTACAGACTAAATTTAGAAAAATTAAATTACAACCCAGCACCGTAGCTCTTGAAATGAAACATATATAGCAGAGCAGCTGGAGACACTAGGGAAAATGCCAAGAAAACAGAAGTGCCAAGACCAGGTGATCAATCTCACGCTTTTGAAATAAAAAAAGACAAGGGTCCTGTTCACTAGGGAAGAAATGGGATTGGATGAACAAATTTAGATGGGTCAGAACAATGATATGGGGGAAGGAGCAGCCCTCTAATTATGGCTCTGAGCTCCAACCGGGCATGAAACAAATCAGAGCAAACCTAATTTCAGAGAAAGTCATTCCCAAATGTGGTCGTGTCCAATGTCTTGTGCATGGCAAAGACCAGTGAGTCAGCAAGTAAAGAAATGGAAAAAAATAATCTTCCGTTACTAATGAGGTATTGTAGAAGGAGTGCTAGATTTGGAATCTAAATTCTGCTTCTTACTAGCTGTATGACCTTAGGCAAATCATTTTCTTTCTCTCAGCCTTAGTTTCCTCATTTCTAAAGTCACTACTTGCCTATCAGTCCTATGCATCGAGGTGCTACTCATGTATCATTTGTCTGTTCAGTCATTTCAGTCATATCCAACTCTTTCGGACCCCATTTGGGGTTTTCTTGGCAAAGATATTGAAGTGGTTTGCCATTTCCTTCTCTGGCTCATTTTGTATATGAGGAAACTGAGGCAAATAGGGTAAAGTGACTTGTCCAGGATCACACAACCAGTAGGTGTCGGAGATCAGATTTAAACTCAGGAAGATGTGTTTTCCTGACTCCAGACTTGGTACTCTATCCTCTGAGCCACTTAGCTGCCCTCTTCATGTGTTGTATTTAACACGAAAAATTAGTGGAGTCTCAGGAATACATGCACACACACACATATGCATAAAATTAGAATTGGAGCTGGAAAGAACCCCTGCTAGATAACAACTGATTGTCTTACCCTAAAACTAAGGATTTATGCATATATATGTGTAAATGAAACATACAAAAAAACCATTAAAAAATAGTTGCTCAATGGCACTTTGCCATCTATCTATCAGAAGGTTTATTCTGTGACAGGTTATCCTAAATTACACCTGACATCTATCAAGTGCTTTAAAATTTGCAAGTATAAATTTAGATAACATAATATCATTTGAGCTTTGCAACCACCCTGTAAGGAAAGTACTAAAAGAGGTATTATACTCATTTTTCAAGATGAGAAAACTGAGGTTCAGAGAGATTAAGTTACTTGTCCAGTGTCACATAGCTAGTAAGTGTCAGAGGTGGGATTTGAACACTGACTCTAAGCACAGTACTCTCTCTCTCTGCTCTACTATTTCTCCAGTCTGCCTGATATTGTCTCTACTACTCACTATTTCCATATAATGAAAAGTAATAAAGCCTAATTAGGTTTTTTCCCTTTGGGTAAGGTTTTATACTTTTGGTTCCAAGCTGTTAATTCTCTCTCTAAATCTTTCTTCCACAGCATTCATTTCCTTTCCCAGTTTTTTCTTTAGTGCTCTCATTTGATTTTAAATATAATTTTTAGTTATTTTTAAAACTCTTGCTTCTTTTCTTACAGGAATTCTTGAACTTGTCTTCAAATGGTGTTTCATTTTGAGGTTTTGCTTGGAGACCTTTTGGAGTCTTTCTTTTCTTCCTGGTATGTGTATTGGGCATCCCTGTCACCCTAATAGCTCTTTATGATGGGATTTTTTGTTGTTGTTGACTCTTTCTTCCAGACTACTTCATGACTTCACATTTACATAAAGGATGACTTCTGTGCACTTCTGGGAAAAATTCTGGCCTAGGCTTTAGTCCTCTTGGGGCTTTCTGCTCCTGTGTTGGACTATTGAGTGTTATGCTATTTCAGTATCTCAGAGACAGCTCAGGTTGGAAACATGCAAGCTTTCAGTGCTCCCAAGGTGGTATGTTCCAAGGCAAAAGTCTGATCATTGTGCTCATTGTCAGAGTTCTGCAAGTCCTCAATGTGGATCTTGGTCTATAAAAAATTCCTAGGGAGATGCCCATGGTTAGAAGTTCCAATAGACTGCTGCTGGACTTAGCCATTATCTAACAATTAGAAAGCTCTGCAGGAAAAAAACTGGAAAATGAGGGGATGTCCCTCGATTGAGGAATAGCTGAACAAATTGTGGCATAAGACATGATGTAATACTATTGTGCTATCAGGAATGATGAACTGTTTGATTTCTATTTGAACTGGAAAGACCAACATGAACTGATGCATAGTGAAATGAGCAGAACCGGGAGAATACTGTACATAGTAACTGAAATGATGTGGGACGATCAAATGTAATACTACTAATAGCAATGCAATGATCCAGGACAATCTTTATGAGAAAGAATGCTTTCCACATAAAGAAAAAGAACTGAGGGGTAGAAATGCAGAAAAAAACATATCATTTATCACTTGTATATATGGGTATGGGATTTGGGGTTTAGGTTTTAAAAGACTATTATAAAATTGAATAATATGGAAATAGGTATTGAGTGATAATACACATTTAACCAAGTGGAATTGCTTGTCAACTCTAGGAGGGGGAAGGCAACAGGAGAGGGAGAGAACATGAATCATTTAACTACAGAAAAATATTTAAAAAATAAACAAATAAATAAAAGGAAAAAAGAAAGCTTTGCAGGTTCAGAATGAGAGAACTGTAGGATCTCATTTGGAATGGGAGTTCTGACCCGATTTTTCTCCTATAAGCTTCAAACTGGACTAGAAGCTGGAGCTAAGACCTGCTACTGTTTACTTCCATATTTATTCCTACCTCAGTACACAACCTAAAGCCTGTGACCACTCTTCACCTTGGAATGGCACCCCTAGGCATTGTCCCCTCCTCAGGTTACTCTGGATGTGTGACCTGGGCAGTGAATGAGAGAGCTTCTAATTGTCACCTGTGCCTGCCTCCTCTAAAAGGCTGAGATCTCTTTCCATGGTTCTTTTCTTTTTCCTGGGCATAGTCTTGGTCCTCTTTCAGTTCCTGTCTACTGGAATGATCTGTACCTGCCTGCCCCAGATCAGACCTCATCCCCAATATCCAGAGACCTCTCTGCCTACCTTTCTATGTTCACCTGGATGGGGAATATGATTATCTGTGATATTTTTCTTGGATTTCTTGATCAGATTGGTTTGTTTTCTAGATCTTTCTGAAGGAGTTGTGTTGGGGAATTAAGTTGTATTTCTTTCTGTCCTCCTCTAATTATTAATAAATACATACAGGTCATAGACTGGAGGTTTTTGAGATAATTTTGAAAATCTTTTAAAGGTTTATTTAGTATGTTTTGTACTTCTCTTGAGCATAATGGTAAAGTTGTATTTTTGTGGAAAACATTAGACATTTCTTAGTTTTTTGAGTCTGGATGCAGAAAATATGGTACTATGCTTATGGTACTTCTACATTCTCTTCAGTATCTAACATAATCCTAAGGCAAAATGGTTCAGTAGAAAGTGAACTGAATTTGGAGGCAGAGGAACCTTATTTTGAATCCAGATACTGCCTCTATGCATCTTTGAGTAAGAACTTCTCTGGGTCTCAGTTTTCTCATCTGCATAATGGCAGACCTTTGATGTTCCTTTCAGTACTACACTTATGATCCAATGAATGAATGAAAAAGTATTAAGTGCTTACTACCTGGCAAGCATGGGAGATTCAAATACAAAATCAAAGATAATTCCTGCCCTCAAGGAGCTTATATTCTATTGAGGAAACAATATGCATATATGAGTGGTGACCACGAGGGGTATTGATATTGGTATTTAAAATCAAAGGGATAATTTGTTCTTGAAAGTTATAGGAATGGCAAGTAGAGTTCATAAAGGAACAGGCTGGTACATTCCATCCAAGCACAATGGTAGAATTGTTTTGATTGTGATTCATGGTCCCAGAACTGGAGGGAATGGGAATGGTTGAAGGGAAGTAAACAAAATGTATACTTATGGCTAAGACTTCTGTGAAATAGTGTTCCTGGAAAGGTAGTCACCAATAAGAAGAAAGAGACCCTAGAATAGAAGTTCCTCCAGGACAGGTCTCTAGTAGGTGAATGACTGATAGACTACTTAAAGGCTGCTTCTCTAGTCACTTAGGAAAGAACTTAGAAAGTTTTAGTTAACCTCTATAGACCAGTGAAATTCAATTAAGTGGTGGACAAAGAACTAATATGCCCTACAATCATTTATGGGTCCTAAAGACATATTGGAAGAGAACTGCAAAAGACTATGAATCAATAAAACTAGGAAGAATTTTATTTCCATTTCCCCCCCTTTTTTTTGCTTCTAAGCACATATTCAGTTGCAGTGGAGCAAAAAATCCAACATTATTAAATTGGTACTTTAAAAAAATAAAAACTTTGCTGAGGTATAATCAAGTGTCATCTTTTGGCTTAGGTTTATCATTTCCAGAAATTTTACCTTTTGGCTTTTGGCTTGTATCACATTACTAAATAAGTTAGTATCATATTACTAACTAGATAAGAATAAGACAGCATTGAGTGCTGGACTTGAAGCTGGGAAAGTCAGAGTTCAAATCTTGTTTCTTATACTTAATAGATCTGGGACCCTGGGCAAGTCCCTTAATCCCTCTCTATCTCAGCTTCTTCATCTATAAAATGTGGATGATACCAGCACCTATCTTACAGACTCTTGTAAACATAAAATGAGAAAATACATGCAAAGCAGTTCACAAAACTTAATGTGCTATATATAAACTCAACTATTAGAATAGTGAATAATATTTCTGAACATATAATAATAATTAATATTTTCAACTTATATTTAAAATCTCTCCCCAGCTTAAAAAGAAAACCTCATAGAATTGCAATTATTTTTCCATCTAGAATCTAGAGATGGCACTGGAAGCTCTGGTGGTGGGTGGTCCACCCACCCACCCACCATCAGAGCTTCCAGTGCCATCCTTTGGGAGAAGAGGGAAGATTCTCTGTGTGTTGTCTTTGAGTACTGGGTGATCTGGTTGGGAAATATATTTGCCTTTGAAAGAGGATGGAAAACACCCAAGTACTTTTCTTTAGAGAAGACTAAAGGGTTGACTTTTCAATATTCCTCCTTGTAACTTTGGCTGTTTTTCTAATAAACACTATCTTCGTGATCCTGAGCAAATCAGTTAAACTCTATGTGCTTTAGTTTCCTCGAAGACAGAATAGGGTAATAATTGTTGTACCTACGTCTCAGGGTTGTTTTAAGGAGAGAGAATATTTGTTAAGTGTTTATCAGTGCCTGGTACATAGTAGATATTTTATAAATGCTTGTTCCTTTCCCTCCCTCTAATGTTGTCCTAGTGGATCTCAGGTTCTCTGCTTCCAGATCCAGTCATCCTCTCACTTCACAAGACCCATTCTTATCCTTCATTTTATCTGTTTACATTATTGATCATCTGGTTGCAGTGATTAGTCATCAAAGAGAAACAAATATTGAACTTTTTGCCTAAATACCCACTGTTTCACGGAGATCAACTAGAATACTGCTCTGCTATGAGGAAAGGATAAAACAGTGCTTCTTCCAACCAGCACATGCCAGGAGGATCAACACGGCTTATATCAAGGGATAAAGAGTGCCTATTGGGCAGTGCAGTGGATACAGTACTAGGATTGGAGTTAGGAAGACTCATTTTTGTGAATTCAAATTTGCCCTCAGACATTTACTAGCTGTTTGACCCTGGGCAAGTCACTTAATCCTATTTGTCTCAGTTTGTTCATCTACAAAATGAGCTGGAGAAGGAAATGGTGAACCACTCCAATATCTTTACCAAAAACAACAACAACAACAACAACAAAAAACAAAGGTAGTTACAAAGATTCAGACACGACTGAAACGACTAAATAACAACCACAGCAACAACAAATTGCCAAGACTAGAATATATAGCTAGAATGTGTAGAATGTGCCCATCAGTATGTACAAATGGAATAGTCACTGTAGATGGGAAGTGAGATAGACTTGGAACTGAACAGAAAGAAGAGCTGACTGTATTGAATTTGCCTATTAAAAAGCACTTTAAACAATACCAAACTGCCATTAGCTTCATAACTTTAATATTCTTCCAAGGATGCTTTATGACTACAAAACCTGGGACACTAAGATATTGGAAGAATCAAAATTGTTGTTTACTCAAAGGACAACGGAGAGTCACATACAGGGCATCAGTGGTTGCTAGCCGATTGCCAACGATTACTGACATGCAAAAAGTAGTACAGAATATTTCCTAAGTAGGGAAAGAATATAAGAAGAGGAAATTTGCCAGCCATATAGCCAGAATGACAGACAGCAGGTGGAGAGCCCTAGAGCTACACTAGTATCCACAAAACATTAAAAGACCTATAAGGGGACTCCCTGAGAACTGGGTACATCCTCCATACAATACTTAGGGGAGGATAGAGACAAGAATTATATAGCATGTGTCAGTGATGGAAGAAGTACCCATGTTGTTAAGATCATGACTCCATTGAAGTGCAAGGTACCTCAAAAGTCTGAGGGCAGTTTTAAGTAACTAAAACATAAGACTTTGGGGATACCCTGTATTCAAAGTTGATGAATCCCTTCCCTCACAATCCTCTGAAGTAGGTAATGCAAACGTTACTATTCCTATTTCACAGATAAGGAAGCTGAAGCTCAGAGAGTGTTGAAAATGACTATTTGGTAAAATTTTACTAGCATATACTCTGCTTACTGGGCTGAACATGTCACTGTTTTCCTGGTGGCAACTTTAATGGATGATGTTCTCCTTACCTTCCTTTTGGGTAAGTAAATTTCAATAGAATTGTAATTGCTATTCTTCTATTTTGCTTTAAGATACCTGTTTATACTTATGGCAGATGAGCTACAGTGAAGAGTTGGGTTTTTAACACTAAACTCTTTGTGGTGTTCAGGTATTTCATATGCACTCATATCTTTCCCTCTCTGAACTCTGAATTGTTTCATCTTACTGACACCATCTGTTTCCTCTGCCTAAGCCAATTTGTAATGCATTTCCAAAGTTGTCTTCTATAGTCTGCTTCCTGACCTTGTAAATCAGTCTCCCGTACAGTACAATAACAACTGCTTTCTCAAAGCCTGGATAAATTATGTCAACTATTTCCCCTTTATCAATTCAGTAATGCACCAAAATAATCCCAACCCACTTTCCATACCTGATCTTCCTTTACTGAAACCTTCCCTGCTGCCCCTACTAAATCATAAATTTCAAACTGAGATTGTTTATCTCAAGAGTACTTCCACTGCCCATCTTCCTTTCCATTAAAACCTGGTCAGCAGTTGCCTGGATCTCTCTAGCAGCCCTTCCTAAAATATTGGGAATACTAAAAAATTCTCTACCACCAATCTTATGCATTTAATATGAAAATATAAAATGCTACCCTTAAAAATTAAAAAGCCAGGGAAGTGCCTTTTTGAGGTTCAATCAGAGTTTAGAAAATTCATTACAATGAAAAGAAAAGAAAGAAGTTTTGTTTTTTTTTTAATTTTTTATTGCTGGTAGTTAGTGGCATTGATGGATCGTGGCATAGCCATCTGCAATATGGCCAAATAATTTCACTGTATAGGATTTTATATAGCTACAGCTAAAATTCAATGAACTGATTCAGAAGACTCAGTATAAAATATAACAATGACTTAGAGTGCCAAATCAATTTGGGGGTTTGAAGGGATAGGGAGACTGGCTCATTCCCTCCTCCTTCAGGGACATGACTTTAACCAGGACTGTAAATCTAAAGATGTCAGAGTGGTGGGGCAGGGGGTTACTCAGGTGATTTAAGAGACCAGTCCTGAAAATCAGCAAGTGGTTGCAGACATCAACATTAAAAACAGAATGTGGAGAATGATGTCCATCCAGAAAAGTTAGAAGGATATTCTTGAAAGTGAATACTGGATTTGGAATCAGGAAACTCAGTTCTAGTCCTGGCTTGCCAATTAATAAGCTGTGTGACCTGGAGCAAATCCCCTCAACTCTCTGATTTAATTGCCACATCTGTAAACTGAAAAACTTATATTACATAAGCTCTAAGGTCTCTTAAAGATTGGACATCCTAGCTACCCTTCAACATTTTCTGAGGCTACTGCTCCATGCTTTGGATAGATATGGTGAAGACAAAGATTTTTGTGTGAAGAAGAGAAAGGTTGACCTCTCAAGAAAAAAAGCTTCTCTGTGTTTGTATAATAGCTAGTATTTATATAGAATTTTTTAAGGTTTGCAAAATACTTTACAAACATCTTATTTTTATCTTCACAACAACCTTATTCCATTTTACAGATAATGAAACTGAGTAAAATAGTCATTAAGTGATTTGTCCAGGGTCACACAGCTAATGAGGTTAGATTTGAACACAGATCTTCTTGACTTCAGGACCAGCACTCTATCCACTGCACCACTTAATTGCTTCAGTGTGATGTTTTCCAAGCTTTTTCTTTTCAAGGTACACTAGTAGATTTTGAAAATTTTTTGTGGCATACATGAAAACAAAGGAAAGAACTCACAAAAACATTAAGTGATCAGAATTATTAGTATTATATAATCCACAAAAATTGGAAAAGGAGATGAGAAGGTAGAGATATCCTTGAACAAAAAATTTCAAAGAGAGAGAAAGGGACATGAGTGGAAAGCTGACTGCCATGGAATCTAGATCCAACTAGATTTTGCTCATCACCCAAATTCAAAGCAAACTATACAAGGATTTCATGTGAAAAGAGAGGAGGGATGATATGTGCTAATGAGGTTGAAGGAGAAAGGGAAATTTTATTAAAGAAAATTATAAAGGGATGGTGATGTCCTCTAGATGCTCATATCTGCACATAGCAATGTGCTAATTGCACCAAGCCCTGGAGCATTTTATATTGGAGAGATGTAAATGAGATCCATAATCACTTGAGAGAGTTTTCTCTAACCACTCACACAGGAAAAACTAAGTGGATAGAGAATGATAATTTTGGTTAGCCTATGTCATCCAATTGGATAGACAGCCCATGGAGATTGTTAATCAGTATCTATCTATATATGTGCATACATACATAAATCTTTTACAGTCTTTGAAGATGGACAATAAATTGCAGATTTCCAGAACTGAACAGAAGGAAAGAGTGGGTTAGATTTCCTTTGGAAAATTGTGCAGTGTTTTTAAAGACATCATATGCCCACTTGACATAAAACCCTATATTTTTTTTTATTTTTTATATTATTTTTTTTATTTTTTAAACCCTTAACTTCTGTGTATTGGCTAATAGGTGGAAGAGTGATAAGGGTGGGCAATGGGGGTCAAGTGACTTGCCCAAGATCACACAGCTGGGAAGTGTCTGAGGCCAGATTTGAACCCAGGACCTCTTGTCTGTGGGCCTGACTCTCAATCCACTGAGCTACCCAGCTGCCCCCAAAACCCTATATTTTTAAGACTAAGACTCTCCTAGTGATCCTATCTAATGGCAAATCATAGACTATCATACACTCAGATAGTCAAAACTGTAAGTTATACAAAGTCATTGAAGAGATGTTTTTGGAAATAAACTGTACCATATTATCAATAAAGAAATATATATAAGAAATAGTGTAAAGGATATCAGCAAAGAGATGCTTGACCAGAAAAGAAAGTGGACAAGACATATATTGAGAGTGAGAAATAATAATGTGTGATTTCTGTGTGCTTCTTTGGCATTAATGCAATGTCAAGAATCGTAGAAGAGAGACCCCAGCAGGTAAAAGAATTTATGGATAGGGATAAAAGAAGAGTTGCATAGGTTGAGAAAATATGACTGGACTGTGATTTGCCCCATCAGAGAATATACTTACATTGATGAATCAGAGGTGCATTCAAGAATAGGAAGGCATATGTATGCATACTTACTCTGAAATTCTCACTAGTCTTAGATGGAGCCATCCAAACTTGGTGATGGAGCCATTACCACCTTACCCAACTTCCAAGGCCGACTTTAATTTGACCTCTTCCTTAAAAGCTCCCCTGATCCCCCTAGCTGAATCTATCTCTCTTTCTTCTGATTTCACAACATTTTGTACTCTTCTTTTGCAGTGATCATTTTCTAGTTTGTGTTCTTTTTTATCAGTATCTGGTTTATCACTTCTACAAGATGCTAAGCTCCTTGAGGGAAAGGACCAGGGTTTATTTTAGTTTTGTACTTTTCCCCAAGGGGATGTGGTACCTTGAACCTAATAAGTTAGTAATAAATTTTCATTAGAGGAGCTAATCATAGTAGAAGTTGAATTAGAGACTTAGAGGTACCTGACAGAGGATGAAACATGAAATGAAGATAAAACAGGTATGAATAGGGTTGTAAAAGTATCTGGAGAGTGGATTTCATTTTTTGGGTGCCTACTCAAGGAAGTATCAGACTATATTTCTTATTCATTATTGCTACTACTTTCTCCTCAGGCAGCTAGGTGGCACAGTGTACAAAGTTCTTGGCCAAAAGTCAAGAAGACTTATCTTCTTGAGTTTAAATCTGGCTTCAGACACTAACTAGCTGTGTGACTCTGGGCAAGTCACTTCATCCTGTTTGCCCCAGTTTCTTTATATGTAACATAAGCTGGAGAAGGAAATGGCAAACCTTGCCAAGAAAACCCCAAATGAGGTCACAAAGACTCAGATACAACTGAAAATGGCTCAACAACAACAAAAACTTTCTTCTCAACAATAGAAAGTAAGTCTTCTCCAAAATAGGCATAAAGGCAATATTTAAAAAAATGTTCATGGAGGTAGCTGTATTATGAATGCCCCTTGATGAAAGATACAAGCAAATACAAAATTTCATATTGCTAAGTTACAGATGGCAAATGTCATTCCTAAAACACCAGGGAACTACATTGAGAACATGGATTTTTTTGTTCTCCCAATATCTTTCATAATATATAGGTACACAGAGAGCAATACTGTCATTATCTAGAATGGTGGAGGGTTGGGATGAAAAACAGAGGGTTAGAATCATGGAATTTTGGAATAGGAAAGAACCTTAGGAGTGATCTAGAGAAGGGCTTCTTCATCTTTTTTGTGAAATAGGTTCCTTTGGCTGTCTAGTAGGTCATTTGGACGCCTGGTTAGGAGAAAAAAATGTTATTAAAAGCATAAAAGATGTAGTATCATAAAGGAAACCAATTATATTGAGATAGATATTAAAATATTTTTTTAAATTTCAGACTCCTGAGAACCCCTGATATAGTCTAACTTTCTCATTTAATAGTAGGAAAAACTACATCCCCCCAAAGCTGAATTGACTTGCCTAAAAATTAGCAGTTCAGGCTGAGACCCTAAATTCCTTTCCTTTAACTCAAACATTACTTCACTGTACTGGGATAGACAAGTTAGAATACCAAATCTAGAGGTTAAGGTTCCTGTCTTCCCAGAATAAGAAGTTAGGTGGAAAGGATTCCCAATGAATAAGCGAATTAGGGTTTTAAATTCATAATGCGTCATATTCCTACACTGCAATTGTGTGTAATGCATGTATATGAATCAGGAGTCCTGCCTTGGCTGAAAGAAGCATTTGATGGGGAATGTAACCATGTACAAGCTACTGGGATGTGTGTGTGTGTGTGTGTGTGTGTGTGTGTGTATGCACACAATAAATTGCTGTCTTGGCTTGGTGGTTCCCCACCATTAGTACCATTGCTTCTGATGGCTATTACTAGGGCTGCAGGCAGCAAGTGTCATCTTAGCCACACGCTTCTGCATTTAAATGCTCCCCCATAGCCCAGATTCCCTTATTCCCAGGGAGGTTTCAGGCCAGGCTGCCCCAAATGTTTTCATTCAGAATGATGCATCCGGGCTCATTTTGGAGGCTTTTAAACTTCAGGGTGGACAGCGTGGCCCTTGGGAATGTGCTTTCATGCACCAGGAGTTGATTTTAAACAGCAAAATATGCCGTAGTCAGTCATAGAGGGAAATAATAATACGACTTCAAAAGAACAGAGCCCAAAAGAAAGGGTATTATTAATGGCAAAAAATTTTAAAGTCATATTAAAGAGCCTCAAGTCTAGTGGAAAAAGCCAGGAAATGGGAACAAAATTAGCATTATTATAGCTTTTCATGCTAACTTACTCTGGGTTTTTTATGGTGGCTTAAAAAAAGAGAGAGAAAGAGAAAAAAAGGGGAGAGCCAAGCTGATAACAATTTATCCTACCAAATACATTACGCATCCAGAGTGCACCTGAGATAGCAACTGTATTTAAAATGTTTTCTTTTTATATCTGCTTTATGGATGTTTATACCTCACAGGGGTTAGTGGGAGGGAGAAAGCAACATTTTGTGAGGAATAGTAAATAGTGAAGCACTTCTAAGACTTTCAGAGAAAGGTGCCCTTTAAGCACAAAGTATTATGATTATTAATTTGCAATTTAATATTCCAGACAGGTCCAGGTCTTGACAAAAGCCCCCCTCTCCAAAGCATTATTGCCCTGTGAGGAGAGTGAGTCACATATCTGGCAAGCAGGGTGGGAGAGTTCAAAAATAGGTGAGCCATTCATCTTTCTATCTTGTCATGTCTTCACTTGCAGGTTTTCAGGACTGCCTCTTACTGTTTTCAGTAATATCTCCTGAACTTCTTTTTTTCCAAGTCCCCTTTTTGTTCTGAAACCTTCCTCTACTTCCCACACCCAAGTCCTTCCTTTTCTCCAGCACTTGGGGCAAATCTAATGAAGGAGGAGGTACAGAGGGGCTTAAGATCTGACTAATTGTGTATGGTGAAAGGAGCCTGAAGATAGAGCTTATTGGAGGAATTTGAGGAATAGGATGTTCAAATCATGAAGATATAGAGAGGAAGGCTATAAACCTGGTACTGAACTAAGTAGGGAAGAGAAAGAGTGACCCAGTGATCCACATAAACAAGGAGCTGGATGGAATGAACTATCCCACCCACCCACCCCCAATTAAAAAGCATTTATTTTCTCTCCTTCCCACATCCCCCAACCTAGAACAAGGACAAAAAAGGAAAAGAATAACAAAACCCTCTTGACAAATTCACATACTCAATCAAAGTAAATGCCTGCATCGACCATATCCAAAAATGTGTTTCATTTTGCATCTCGCATCTATCACCTCTCTCTAATGGCTTCATCTTTAACACAATGGACTTTAAAGGGGGAGAGATAGTTGTTGAGTAATATGACAAATTTGGCAATGGGGAGGAAGAAATAGGCCCTTTTCCTCGCATTAATATATCAAGGGGCTAAAGAGAAGAGACAATCTGCATTGGAGGGGATATCAAGAGATATGGTGACTTGGGTCAATGCAAGAATTCAGGAAGCATCAGATGATGAGAAGAGTATGAGCAGAAGATCTCTAGAATGAATGGGAATTGGTTAACAATCAAAGAGTGTTCCAGAGAGCACAGCAGAAAGGGATGATGGAGGAGGATACAGGTGAGGGCTTGTGAGGACTGAATTGTCCAAAAATGTCTGGAAAAGCTAGCAGGGAAAGGTTTTTTTTTTTCCTTTTTTTGCATAAGCCAGAGATTCTTAACCTTTTTTGCAGTGTGGACTCCTTTAAATAGTCTGGTAAAGCATATAGACCTCTTATCAGAGTAATGTTTTTTTAAACCTTACCTTGTTACTTAGAATCAGTACTAAGTATCAGTTCTAAGACAGAAGAACAGTAAAGGTTAGGCATTGATGGTTAAGTGACTTAACCAGGTTACAGCTAGGAAGTGTCTGGATCCACATTTGAACCCAGGACCACCCCTGTCTAGGCCTGTCTCTCAATCCATTGAGCTATCTAGTTGCCTCTAGAATAATATTTTATAAGAACAAAACAGAGGATTACAAAAGAAACCAATTATATTGAAATATAACATAAACCTTCAGTCTCCGGAGCCAATTAAGTCAGGAGAATATTTGAGAGTAATGAGCAGCTGAGCAGCGCATACTCTCTACCCTTAGGAGGCTTACATTCTAGTTCATAGGTCTTTGAGCTGAAAGGGATCTTAAAGATCAACTAGAATGACCATCTCATTTCATAAATGAAGGACCTGAGAAAAAAAGGAATTAAGTGGTTTGACCAATGTCATAGTATGAATAAGTGACAGATTTGGTATTCCATCCAACACAGTTCCTCTAACTCCAAATCTGGTACTCATTGCACTATATCATGGGGGAAGAGTTATGACAGGCACATGTGAAAAGATAACTAGTAATACATACTACCTATAGCTAGTTGGGGAGATGAGTCTGTTGTGTATGAAAAATAGCTAATAGTATATGCTATCTCCATCTCTAGTTCTGAACTCCCACTTCTACTCCACTCCCAATTTTCTACTCCCTCCACCAAAGTATTTCTCACAGCTTTTCTTCTCATCTAGACTTCACTAATCACTAGTCACTAATCTAGACTTCATACCTGTTTTTGTTGTTGTTGTTGTTGTTTTGTTTGCCTTAATGTTCTGTGCTTCTATGAAGAAAGGTCATCTTTTTCTGTGTCCTGGGTTAATCCATTGGTCCTCAATCCAAGTTTTTCTCTTCCATGTCATCTACACTGAACAATGTTCCTTGATTCTATCCACCAAATTTCCCTGAATTAGACCTTCCTTTTCTTGGTCCACAGCCCAGAACAAACATCTAACAGAGGCTCCTTTGCTTCCCTTTAATCAATTCCTCTTCATGTTTTCTGAACCCAATTTCTTTAGAAGTCTCTAACTCCATAAAATTCCATCCTCCAAACCCCAAACTTCACCATATGTCACCAACTCACTGGAGTGGCACAACATTCCCATTGCCTTTTCCAAATCTCTGCATGAGCAAGTTACTTAATTTCTCTGGGCCCAAGTAAAGGGAATATTATTCCCCATCCTGTACTCTAAAATCTAGTCAAATGAGGAAATGAGACTAAATAATCTTTTAAGATTCTTTTCTGTTTCTATGTTTACAAATGTTAATATGATCAAACCTCCATTGCTTTTAGTGTATTTCACCCTAGGCAGACTCAGCATCCTCTTAATTCATATAGTGAGAGAAGAATATGTTCTGTTGTGATGGTAATTGTGGTTTTACCACAGGTAGATATATATGTGGCTAGGAAGGTTATACTTTAAAGTAGGAGATTTCTAGCTTGCTATTCTCTGTACAATCAGTGAGTCCAGGAGGTTTCTGGGAAGGGTGATACCACTGGGCTTGTTCACTGGGCTGTTAATGGAGAGTCATGGTCAGTTGCATATCTGCTTCTGGGGAGTATTTTTAGTGGCAAAATGGAAGGGTTTGCAAAGAAATAAACATTTGGAACCAATCCTGAAGAGGAGAGCTCCAGTGTGAGACCCACTGTCAAACTAGGTCAGCCTCAGGCACAATTACTTTTGACAATTTGCTCCTGAAGGTGACCTGCATGTGTGCATTATTCTGCCCACAAATATGCCATCTGTGATTTTAGAATTACAGGGCTCACAGGGACCTTGAGAGGTCATGTAGTCCATTCCCCTACCTGCAGACAGGTCCATATCCAAACCAACCTAGAAGAAGGAAAATCTTTCCTCTTTTGTAAAGATTGCCTATAAAAGAAATGTATGACCTTTCTCATCACCCATTTCAGTGTGGGTTGAATTCATTTTGAAGAAATAAGTTTGCTCCATTCGAGTGGTTTTTATCTAGAGGAAAAATTAATCCAACTGCCCCTGTTTTCACCCAAACTCCCCAATGGGAGTTCTGATTCCCTTCTCTTTGGGAGTTGAGGTATCTTCTAGTTATTTAGGACCATCACTATCACCAATGGTCTTGTCTTTGCCATCTGGGCCAAGACCACATCCTGATCCTTTCATCTCTGGAACTTTTGATCCAGAGATCTACTGTCCTGATTGACCAGTATCTCACCTGGATAAGTTTCAAGATGACCCCAACCATGTTTTACTTCATTCCCTACTCCAAGACCATTTTCTCCAAGGCTAGTCACCTCACAGTTCCATTCTTTCCCCAGCTCCCCATAAGTTTTAGAAACATAACTCAATTCTTCTAATTTCCCTGAGAAGAGATCTGTTAATCTATATCCCTATGGCCTTATTCATCAACCTCGTAAATTTCCAGATTAGAGTATCCCCTCTCTCCATAGCCATCACTCCCCTGGGTGTAGTGTCTTACCAATTAGAAGGTAAGCTCCTTGAGGACAAGGACTAACTCCTTTTCTACTTATAGCATCAAGTGCTTGGGAAAAAGTAAGTGTTTAATTGATGACCATTCATTCTCCTCAAATCTGGCTCTTGGCATCTCTAAGGCCACAACAATCCTTATATCTATTTGTTTCAAAGATTCTTCAGGGCTCTACTCTGTGACAATACAAAGAAGCTAGTAGTCAGAATTCAAGAGATCTTAGAGATGGGGAAAGAAATTTCCATATTACTGGAGGAACTAAATGCACTCTGCAGAAGACTATGAGTTGCTGGGGTTTTGTTTGGTTTTGTTTGTTTTATTTTATTTTGTTTTGCAGAATAAGTCTTCCTTGCCATCAGAAGGAACCCCTTTTTATAGGCATGTATGCATAGGCATATTGCTATAGCAAATCTACCACATGATTCAAGACCTAGTTTAAATGCTACTTCCTTCAGGAAATCTTTGATCACCCAACCAAAAATTTATCTTGCTTTCTTCCATACCCTTATACCATTTCTTGTCTGAATTACACATGCGGTACTTGCCACAATCCTCCTCATATTATCATATCACATACACAGTGTTTGTAAGCTCCTAGAAGTCAGGGGCTATGTCTTCTTCTGCCTGTATATGCCTTACTATTTAGCACTATAAGTCCCACATAGTAAACACTAGATTCATTTTTGTTTCATGAATGAAATTCTGGAGACTGTATTGTTATAGATATGATTCCTCTACTCAACAAATCCCAAAGGCTCATAGTTCCTCTAGAATCAAATATAAATTCTTCTGTTAATTCATGAAATGTATAACCTAATCCCAATCTATCTTTCCAGACTCATTGGACAACATTCCCCCTCCCACACAGTGATCTAGTCAATCCTATCTGTGCCTTTAAAAAATATTTTAATTTTTTTTTAAACCCTTGTACTTCGGTGTATTGTCTCATAGGTGGAAGATTGGTAAGGGTGGGCAATGGGGGTCAAGTGACTTGCCCAGGGTCACACAGCTGGGAAGTGGCTGAGGCCGGGTTTGAACCTAGGACCTCCTGTCTCTAGGCCTGACTCTCACTCCACTGAGCTACCCAGCTGCCCCCTATTTTAATTTTTAAAGATATTTTATTTTACCAATTACAGGTGATAAGTTTTCCATATAAGTTTTCTAAAGTTAGAAGATCCAAATTGTCTCCCTCTCTTTTTCCCCTCCCACTCCCCAGAAATGATAAGCAATTTAATCTGGGTTGTACATGTATCATCATGCAAAATCTATATTCATATTGTTCATTGTTGTAAGAGAATACTCATATAAAATAAAATCAAAAACCTAAGATAAAAACACAAATAGACTAAAGTGAAAATTCATATGCTTTGATCTTTATTCTGACTCCAAAAATTCTTTCTCTGGAAGCAGATAGCATTCTTTGTCATAAGTCCTTTAGAACTGTCCTGGATCACTGTATTGCTGGGAGGAGCTAAATCTTTCACAGTTGATCATCACATAATATTGCTGTTGCTAAGTACAATGTTCTTCTCTTAAGCACTCTACATCAGTTCATGTAGGTCTTTCTAGCTCTTTCTGAAATAATTCTGTTCATCATTTCTTAGAGTACAATAGTATTCCATCACCATCATATTCTACAATTTGCTCGCTTATTCCCCAATTGATGAACATCCCCTCAGTTTCCAAGGCTTTGCCACTGCAAAAGGGAAGCTATAAATATTTTTATACAAGTAGGTGCTTCCCCTCAACCCCCTTTTTAAAAATCTCTTTGGTATACAGACCTAGTTTACTCGATCAAAGTGTATGCACAGTTTTATAGCCCTTTGGGTATAGTTCGAAATTGCCTTCCAAAATGGTTGGATCAGTTTACAATTCTACCAACAAGTCATCAGTATCCCAATTTTGCCACATCCCCTCCAACATTTATCACTTTCCTTTACTATCATATTAGTCAATCTGAAAGATGTGAGCTGTTTTATTTGTATTGCTCAAATCAAGAGTGATTTAGAATATTCTTATATGCGTATTTATAGTTTTGACTTCATCTAAAAACTGCTTGTTCATATGCTTTGGCCATTTGTCAATTGAGGAATGGCTTATTCTTATAAAAGTTGACTTCATTCTCTACATATTTGAGAAATAAGACCTTTATCAGAGAAATCTGCTATAAAAATTTCCCCCAGTTTCTTGCTTTCCTTCTAACCTTGGTTACATTTTTTTTTGTTTGTACAAATACTTTATACTTTAATGTAGTCAAAATTATTCATTTATATCTCGTAATGTTCTCTAACTCTTGTTTGGTCATAAATTCTTTCCTTCTCCATAGGATCATCCAAGTAAACTAGTCTGTGTTCCCTTAATTTACTTCTAGCATCATCTTTTATATCTAAATCATATCCATTTTGACCTTATCTTGGCATAGAGTGTGAGATGTTTTTGCCATACTGTTTTTCTCACAGTTTTTGTCAAATAGTGAGTTCTTATCCCAAAACCTAGGATCTCTGAGTTTATCAAACACTAAATAGCTAAGGTAATTTACCCCTAATCTTTTCCATTGATCCACCATTCTATTTCTTAGCTAGTACCAGATTGTTTTGATGATTATTGCCTAATTATACAGTTGGAGATCTGGTACTATGAGGCCACCAGCCTTCACTTTTTTTCATTAATTCCCTTGAGATTCTTGTTCTTTAGCTCTTCTAAATGAATTATTTTTATTTTTATAGATCTATAAAATAATTTTGGTAGTTTGAACGATATGGCACTGAATAAGTAAATTAATTTAGGCAGAATTGTCATTTTTATTATATTAGCTCTGCCTACCCATGAGCAATTCATGTTCTTCCAGTAGTTTAGATCTGACTTAATTTGTGTGAAAAGTGTTTTGAAATTGTGTTCATATAATTCCTGTGGTTGTCTTGGCAAGTGGATTCCCAAGTATTTTATATTGTCTAGTTATTTTAAATGGAACTTCTCTTTCTATCTCTTGCTGCTGGACTTTGTTAGAAATATATGTGTGGGTTTATTTTGTATCCTGCAACTTTGCTAAAGTTATTAATTATTTTCGCCAGTTTTTTGGTTGATTCTCAAAGACTCTTTAAGTATAGCATCATATCATCTGCAAAGAGTAATAGTTTAGTTTCCTCATTGCCTAGTTTAACGCCTTCAAATTTTTTTCATTTCTTATTGCTAAAGCTAGTATTTCTTATACAATATTAAATAATAGTGGTGATAATGAGCATCCTTGCCTCATCCCTAATATTATTGGGAAGGTTTCTGGCTTATCCCCATTGCAGATGATACTTGCTGATGGTTTTAGGTAGATACTACTTATTTTAAGGAAAGGCTCATTTATTCCTATACTTTCTAATGTTTTTAATCAAAATGAGAATCCTATCTATGCTTAAAGAAATTCACTTTGGCAGCAGTGATAAGAGACTTGAGTCAGGGTAACCAATTAGGAGGCAGTTGCCATAATCTGGCAAGAGTTGATGAGAATGCAAGAAATGCCTCTTGCATGTTGAATAGATCTTCTGTAAAGAAAGATCTGGAGATCTCTTTGATCCACACACACAATACTTAATCTCCTACTTTGTACCTTCGAATTACCTGTCTCCATGCCTAGAATAGACTCCTTCTACCCCTCTGCCTCAAAGAAGTCTTTACTTTCTTTAAGAGTCAGCTCAAGTAACCTTCTACATGAAGCCTTCCCTGATTCCTCCAAACCCAACTTTTAGTGACTATCCCTCTTAAACTACTTTGAATTTAACTAGTTTGTGCTGAATAGTTTCTCTTTATATTTATTAGGTATATTTATATATGTCTTTTTTTATCCCGTTAGGATGTATTTCATTTATCTTTACATTTATTAGATATATACTTACACCTGTCTTTTGTTGTATATACTGTTAGAATGTAAGCCTCTTGAAAGCAGGTATTATTTCATATTTGTACTTGTGTCCCCAGTGTCTGCCACAGAGTAGCTGCTTAATAAATGCATGTTGACTGAATTTATCATTGGATTTCAATAAATTGTAATAAGAAATAATTGTAGAAATAAACTGGACATAAGCTATATGGGAATACCTTCTACAACAAAGTTATCCAAGCCTTTGCTATAAGACTATTAGCAAGGAGAAACCTACTATAGCCCAAGGCAACCCATTCCACTCTCGGATAGTTCTAAATGTTAGATCCTTTCCCCTTACATCCACCTGAATTCTGCCTCTCTAAAGTACCTGCCCATTGTCCTTGGTTCTGTCCTCTGGCAGCACATGCTTAATCCCTCTTCCACATGACAGCTCTTCAAATAGTTGAAAACATCTATTAGAGTTTCCCTAAGTCTTTTCTCCCAGTTCCTTGGGGCATCATCCTTAGGTCTCTCACCATCCCAGTTTCCTTCCTCTGGAAGCTTTATAGCTTAGCATTGTCCTTCCTAAAATATGGTATTGATAATTAAGTATAATATTTTAGACAAAGCCCAATGGTGGCACCATTGTGTCACCTATATTGTTAAAGAAATTATATTATCTGCCTAATTTTAAACACTATACCACTCAATACACTGATTGTTTTTCCCTCCTTTGCGATCATTGAATTTACAACCCTTTTAAACCCCTGGATTTTTTTTTTCATTCAAACTGCCATTTCCAGTTCCTCCAAATGGAGTATGTACTATATCTCATTTTCTCTACACAATCATAAATGTTGATTGATTGAGGTGAAAAGGTAATGAATGCCAAACATGGAATACTAAATTCAGGGAAGAGTGAGTAGACTGGTTTGACCAAAATATAGAATGTCTGGAAAGAAATTATGAGAAATTAGTCAAGAAATGTGTAAACTGTACTTTATCTTCCTCTTCAGTCATATGTATCTTTATGCCATAAGTTATCAAGTCTTGCTGATCCTACTTCCTCTTGAATCCAGTTGCAGTTAGCTGGTTTCCAGTCTCTCTTCCAGCTCTCACCGAGCTGCCAAAATAATAAGTCTGATCCTTGCCCCTTGCTCAAGAACATTCATAGGTTCCCTGTTGCCTCTAAGATGAAATACAGCTATATACATTTCCTATCTAATTTCTCATCACTTCTCTCTATACACTTTACATTTTGGCCAAACTGGTCACCTTGCTTTTCCCTGATTGTGGTATCCTATCTCCATGTCATTCTGCATGTCTCCTCCATGTTTGGCTTATATTATCTTTTCACGTCATTCAATCAATCAATCAACATTTATTAGGTGCCTGCTATGTGTCCAACACTATGCTAAATGTTGGGAATACAAAAAAGAAGCAAAATACAATTAGTCTATCTCATCTATCTTCGGACTTCCACCTTTTAGAATTTTTAATTTCATTCAAGGTTTAGCTCTGATGCTACCTCCTACAGAATGCTTCTCCACCCCATTCCTCTTATGTTTTTTAAATAAATATTTATTGATTTTTTTCATTTTTGCATTGACTAAATTTTCCCTTATATTTTTCCTCATACTCCTCCAGGAAGCCATTCCATATAACAAAGAATTTTTAAAAATTAAGACAAAGAAGAATAAAAGAAAAACCCAACAAATTCAATTCATACATGGGGAGGGGATCTTTTAAAAAATGCAATGTTCCTAGGGATCTCTCACTTCTGCAAAAGAATAGGGAGAGATATCATTTCCTGTCTCTTCTCTGGGGCCTTATTTATTCTTTGTTTTTTAACCCTTACTTTCCATCTTAGAATCAATATGATGTATTGGTTCTAAGGCAGAAGAGCCGTAAGGAATAGGCAATAGAAGTTAAGTGACTTGCCCAGGGTCACACAGTTAGGAAGTGTCTGACAGCCAGACTTCCCATCTCTGGACCTGACTCTCAAAGCACTTAGCCACCAAGCTGCCTCCAAGTCTTATTCTTTGAAATTTTTGCAACATCCATTTTGATGGTTCTTCCATGCCTTAGTTGCTAATGCCTTCTCCCTTCACAAGAATCATCATGTTTATATCTATCTGTCTACACATTATACCCCTCCAGGAGAACACCTGCCTTGATGGAAGGTGTCATCCCTTATTTTGTGATTACATATCATAGTCAATTACTAAATGTTTGTTGGACTTGATAATGCCTTTTTTTGACAAGTGGATCTTCCCCTTCCCCTTTTGGATACTTATAATTTTGATTCTTCTGAGGGCCCAGTCTTTACAGCCATATAGAAGAATATGGGTATTAAATGAGATGAGTTTTCAAACCCCTAAACTCTGGAAATTTTATTTTGTTTTATCCTAGATTTACAAGCTGATCTAGCAAGCAGCTTCCTCTCCCTCCACAAAAATCACCTGGGGAAGAAAGGTGAGGTGGTTGTCAAGGAGACCACAGAGAAGGGGGCTAGGGAGGAGAAAGTGAAGCATGCCTGGAGTTTCCCTGAAATAGCATTCTGAGAGAGATAGTTAGTGCCTTCCTCTGAGATTACTTTTAAGTTATTCTAAAGCTCTTGTTTGTACAGAGTTGTTTTCACGTTCTCTCCTATTGGATTGTGAGTTCCTTGAGGGCAAAGACTGTTTCTACTTTTCTTTGTATCTTCAGTGCTTAGGCTGGTACAGGGGAGGAACAGAACAAATGCTTGTTGACTCGACTTGACAAGACAGCAGTTCCTCCAGAAAGGGGATCTAGAAATGACTTCAAATAGTCCTTAGAGACAATATCCTTCCATCCCTTTCACTCCAAGTTGGAGAGGAAAGCAACTGCCTCGTCTCTCTCCATGAGGGGAAGGAATTAGAGCAATCAGTTTTCGGCTATAATTGATGCCTGTTTATGCCCACAGACTGTTCCATCACCTCTCCCACCCCCACCCCAATCTCCCTCCTCTGTTCTTTCCCTAACTACCATTTATTCTCATTGATATATGAAGAATTGAGCAGTTGCAAACCCTTGTTGTGTGGTCACTGTTTCCTGTAGTACTGGAAATTCTGGAGAAAAATGGGTTAAAGAATTGGTTCTCAAAATCTTGGTCTCAAGACCCCTTTACACTCCTGGAAATTATAGAGAGGTCCAAAAAGTTTTTGTTTATGTAGATTATGTCTATTGTATTATTAAGAAAAGAGTTATTAATAAAAGATCCCCAGGAAAGGGTCTCAGGGACTATACTTTGAGAATTGCTGGGTTAGAGCATTTAGGAAATAGGAGAGAGGGGAAATATTAAGAAAACCAGAAGAAACATCCAGCCCCTAATGTAAGAGACAAGACAGGAAAAGCAGAGGGGTAATAGTCAACTCTATTGGGAGAAATCATAAATCTTGGGGTCCTACTCTTATAATATTCATCAGCCAGCTTAAGGTATTAAGCAGAAGTACTAACCAGTGAAAGATCTGTAACCAAAAGCACAATTTTTTTGAATCTCCTAGTCTACTCTAGAAGACAAATTCCTTGGGACAGATGGGATGCCAGCTCAGGAAGAAGGGAAAGAAGGGCCAGTGAATTTCATTGTGGATCCTTTTGTCAGTGTATATGCGGTGGCTCTCTCATATCTTCCATTTTGGCAGCTTTACAATTCATGAGAATATTTACAGATTAAGGGACTTCTTTCAACCTACTCATTACTCACTACCCTTAACTTTCATCTTATTTAATTTTAGGGATTCTATTAATTTTCATTTGACTATTTAAAAGTCTCTGCTGATCATATGAAAAGAATATTCATATTAAAAAGATTCATATCTCCCCTTCCACCAAACTGGGGTATTAGGCTATAAGTGCCTGAGGACTTCTGAGAAGAAAGTGACCAAAAGAAAACTTCTGACCAAGACAATGGTCTCCTTAGTCAGTTGATTTTTTTAACTGTCCTAGCACAAAATACTTTAGAATAAAACTGACCCCCTCCTTTTCCTACGTGAGCTAAATTTAAGCGGACTGCCACCTTCTTATTTGATTCTCAGTGGGAGGCAAAGCTGGGGTAATGGGAGGGGGAAGGAGACATTGAATGTATCCCCACAAATTCTGACTTTGTTTTTCCTGTAGTTGACTTGACTCTGTCCTTTGGCACAGAATCATACATCTGAAAAGCAATTCATTGGGCAAATCAGTAGACCAGTCAATCAACATTTAGTTTTTTCCTTTCTTGAGTTCTTAGACTAGAACCTGTGCCACATAGCATACAAACACATTGGGCTTTTAAATGGATTGGAGTAATACTTTGTTGTGAATGAAAATATCAGGATTCCCCATATTGATTGGCTTCCCTACCCAGAACCAGAACCTTTAAAATCCCTACTCTAAGCCCTGTGATCTCTTAGGGTCACTGACTATGGCTTTCAGATTTGGACAAAAGATTCTTGGCTCACGGGTTCACCATCTTACCTTCTTAAATATTGAGGTGCAAAGGTGAAAACTAGGAAAACAGTTTTGACCTCACCGACCAGATCTCCAGAAAGGGTCTCAGAGACTACACTTTGAGAATTGCTGGGTTAGAATATTTAGTCAGTGGATCTGCTTTGTATAGAAAACCAAAAAAATGAAATTAATTACAGTGTGATTTGTTGGATATTAACTTCTGATCCAAAAGCCTTCTAAGTGAAGGGTAGCTAAATACAGACCTGACGCCATTTAGAAGACACTCAAATCTCCCTGGAAAAACCAAAAACAAAACAAGTCTCTGCATTGAACTTAAGGTCTTATTGCTCAGTATTTGTCCAAAATGTATTTGTACTTGCAGAATAGTAAAAGGAGTTTGTTTGATTTTTATTTTTGTCCCCTTTTAATTTTTTATTTATATTTATGTATTCTTATTTATCTCATGATTTTATTTTTATCTGTCAGTAGATAAAGAAAGAATTGGAGTCATAGAATAAATAGGATCATAGGATTGTCCATTTATGAGATCTTAGAGACCATCTAGTCCAAAGTCCTCATTTTACAGATGAGAACACTGAATCCCAGGGCTGGAAAGGGACTTGCCCGAGGTCACAGAGAATCAGGGAAGAAAGAAACATTTTTTGAAATTCCTATCTTTTCAAGTGGTTTTTTGCTTCACAATAATAACCTCAGACAAGTTTTGAATTCTTCCCAATCAAAAGTGCAGGAGGAAACAGATAGAAATTTGAGAATTTTCAAAGCCTGGATATTTTCCATACCAGGGACATAGAAGCTCTTTCTGAGTACTGATCGCCAGGGTTTTGTTGAAGGGGAGGAAAAAAAAAAACAACAAACAAAAACCAGAATATTCACGTATAGAAATAGCCACAAGAGGGAGCTCCCAGGGTCCTATGCACTCTAAAGATGAAAGGGAAAAAAAAAAAAAAAACAAGCCACTATATATCTACACAGTACATTGAAAATGACAAAGAAAACTTGATTTACAAGGCCCACTATTGTCAGGGGTGCCTCTTATTTGACCCATCGAGCCTGCCTTCTGCACCATTAACTTGAATTCCTCTCTAGAACTGGGATTCCAGGTCTATCAGAGTGAGCTCATTGGTTTTTAGCATCCGTTTATCTGGGGGAGCAACTCCCCGTTTCCAAAGGTAAAGGGAAGGGATTCAGAATAAACAAAATTAGAAATTCAGAAAGTGTGTGAAGTTCACACGGAGCCTCTGACCCTGCTAAATGGAGGTGGGGGACCTGGATGGCAGCTGATTATTTTAAAGTGCCAATCTTCATTTCACAACTGTTTCCAGTGGATGCTGTTATCTGTTCCTTCCATGGTATGTGTCTGGGTCTTTTCAAGCTATGTTTGAATTGTTTCTTCTTCATTTTTTTTCTCCAATCATTCTGCTAGGACTTTGGATCATTATGAGATTGTGAGTAATGACAGACTATAATTAAGCTTAAAACAGATTTTCTTTAGGAGTGAGAAGACTCTGATCTCGCTGAGAATCCAGATTGTTCGGGTTGTAATTTGCAGCTTTGTCACAAAGGAAGTACTTTTTCAGCATGGAGCCCGGCGATGATGAAGAAGGAAGCATGGAGGAGGGGTGTGGGGCTCTCCCTGCACACAGTATTCCTTCCATGGGAGCAGAATGGACTCTTAAATAGCTAAGTATAGCCTGGCTGATTACAGGCCAGATACTGCTATTGTACATCATCAGTTATCATTGTCAAGGCTGTTTCTCTTTGTCGACTACTCACAGCTCATTTGAGTACAGTAGTAAAACTGTATGATAAGCCCAGAGCCCCTTTCTGATAAGACCCATGCCCCTATCATATCGGCCAATGAGCTTTCAAGGTCTATGGATTGGGGAGGCTTTTACCTCTGGAGTGATGTTTCATTCATAAATCTCAAGCCTCAAAGCCTGGGGTGCTGGTACTGCACCAGAGCTCAGGATGACATGGAAGGAAGACTCATAGTCAACTAGTCAATTGAAAATAGATACACTGAACAAATGTGGAGCACTAGAAAGAGTCAGATATGTAATTTATAGACCCCAAAGATCAGGAATAGCTGAGGTGGAATATGTTGTTGTCTACACAATGAGACCAAAGTGGTGCCAAAAGTTCTTCCTATCCTCTCACTGAAATGTCATCAAACAGAATCCTAAAATATGAATTCTGGCCATGAAGCCCTAGGGTTAGAAAGAAATTTAGATGTTATCTAGTCCAACTCCCTTTTACAGATGAAGACACTGAGGACCAGAGAAACAGATGGTATAAGGTTATATAAATAGAATGATTTTTTGAAGATGTATCTGCAGGTAAAGAATATTTTCAGGGACTAGCCATATCATGGCACAGTGGATAGAGTGAGGTCAAATCCAGCCTTAGATATTTACTACCTATGTGAGCCTGGGCAACTTGATGCTGTTCAGTTTCCTCATCTGTAAAAATGAGCTGGAAAAGGAAATGGCAAATCACTCTAGTTTCTTTGCCAAGAAAACTCTAAATGGAGTCATATCACTTGGCTTTTTTTCTGGAAGTCATTGAAACTGTCCTGAGCTTAGGAATGGGGAGAAGGTTTGTTCTCAATTTTTCAAGATGAATTGAATGAACTGAGGTGAGGAGATGGGATGAAGGCTAGATAGGGAAGGTTGGGGGTAAGGTAGCAGAGGTGGATAATCCAACTAATCTGGTTTACTTGCAGGTCTGTGTATCCCCCATCTCCATGCCTTTGTATAGATTATCCTCTGTGCCTAGAATGTAATCCTTAGTCACCTCTACCTCTTGTACTTCTTATCTCTCATCAAGGCTCTTCTCAAGCACCATCTCCTTCAGAGTCTTTTCTGGTTCCCTCTAGTTGGTGTCTCTAACCACTGTCCCACTACAGTCATTTTGAATTTATATCTTGAATTGTCGGATCTGTGAACTCTCCACAGTACACTAAAGTATAAACTTCTTTAGGGGAAGGATTATCCTGCTTTTGCATCTGAACCCCCAGCACCTAGCATAATGTGGGAGCTTCACAAGTGGTTGTCTTGTAGTAGAACTCAAAGGTTATTGGACTGGGAGTCATGAAACTTGCATCAGGTTGTTTTGAGGATAAAATGAAATATCACTTTAGAAATGTAAGGGTGGGCTGGATGGATTCATTCAATCATGCCATCCCACCCCACTCAAAGAAAGGGGTAAAATGCCCAACTAAACAATATACATTCTAGACTCTAGACTAAGTAAGGAAAACCCAAGGAATTAGAATGAAGTTGCTCAGGAAGCAGGGTTCAGAGAAGTTAAGGAAACTTGGTCACATGCAGCAGATCATGTATAAATCAGCAGGCTACTTTAGGACTGGAATCATTCAAGAGCTGGATGGAACAATGAAAGTATTAAGGAGGAAACACTTGGAGAATGAATAAGAGGTCATTGCTTCAACCCTGGTTTAGGTAGGTCTCCTTCCCTACCACCCCATTTGGCTGGAAGAGTCTGGAGAATGTTAACCATTTCATGTTCCCATCAGCATCCTGTCCCCAAAGCATTCCCAGATCAGCTGGTGACACTCTCTGCATTGGGAACCAAGGTAAGGCTGGATGTAGATTCTTAAGGAGCTAACAAAGAGATGACCCCATGTCTGAAGGATTCCAAAAACAGGGAGAGAGGAAAGCGTATCCAGCAACCTGAAGCTGTTATCCCTTTGCCATACGCACTCTCTAAGTTTGAGAGCCACTTTCCCCTGGACTCTGCATGTACTTGTTGGACTTTGTGTCATGGACTTTTGGGAGGCTGTTTTATATTAACTGTTCTTTCGGTACAACCTAAGCAAATATATACTTATAAAAACTACTTAAATACCAGCAATATTGTGAAATGATCAACTGTGATGGACTTAGCTACTCTCTGCAATCCCATGACCCAGGACAATTCTGGGAGATTTATGACAAAGAATAGAGAAAACTGTTGGAGTAGGAATAAAGATGAAAACATGATTTTTCACTTGTTTATTTGGGTATATGTTTTGGGGTTTGGGTTTTATGAGATTATTCACTTACAAAAACGAACAATTTGGAAATGGTTTGTGTGACAATACATGTATAATCCAGATTGAATTGCTTGCCAGCTCCAGGAGGGTAGAGGGAAAGAGAGAGGGAGACAATTTGGATCGTATAACTTTGGAAATTTTATGGGGAAATTCATTATTACATGTAACTGGTAAAAAATGAAAATAAAAACTACTTAAAGCTGGATGACTGATCATTGTAGGAAGAAGCACCCTGATGGGGGCTGAAGCCAGTGGAGTTAGAGAATCACTCAAACTCCTCAGGGGTATTGCTAAGATCCTATGAGGGAGTTGTGGCCATGCTCTGAGACTTATTTATAAGAGTGGGATTTTGGCTACAAATCATCAGACAGTATGTGGGTTACATAAACTTTAAAGCAGTATAGAAATATAATTTTTTTGTTCAGTCATTTTCAGTTGTGTCCAACTATTAAGATACTGGAGTCGTTTGCCATTTCCTTCTGCAGCTCATTTTATATATTAAGGAAACTGATGCAAACAGGGTTAAGTGACTTGCTTAGGGTCACACAGCTGATAAGTGTCTGAGACCAGATTTGAACTCAGGAAGAGGAGTCTTCCTGACTCCAGGTTCAGCACTCTCTCTGCTGTGTTGCCCAACTGCTTCTAAATGTAAATACTTACTAATTTCCCCCTTTAAAACTCCTTATTATCCAGATTGTAGAGTCAAGCAGGATTTTTAAAGCCAGCAAGAAATCCTGCTAACTCTGGCCAGGCCCCTGTGATACGGAGATATCCTGGGGTTTCTGGGCTCCCTGTGGCACCAGCAGGCAGACTGTTCTCTCATCTCTGCATTGTTCACCCTGTTGCTGCCAGTACCTGGTGTGATCATGTTCTCTCTCTCCCCAGCCTTCCTCCTTTTTGGTCTCGCAGTGACCCACATTGAAGAGAATCCTGCCAATGGATCCTGACAGTGAGTGCCTTGGAGCCATTACCTCACTGCTGGTGTTAATGAGCCAAGCTGTCCTCTCAGACTGCTAGACCTTATCTCAGGATTGTTTTGGTCCTGGGATTGAGAACATCCACCCACCTTGACTGGCACCCACCAGGTCCTTAGGACCTGGCCTCTTGTCTCAGCTCAGTCACTCTGTGATTCTTGGTAAGTCACTTCCTAGCTCTATGCCTCAGTTTCCTCAAATGTAATATGAGAACATTTGCCAAAGTTATGTTAAAAAAATCCCTTCTAGTTTTCTAATCTGATGGTTCTCTAAGCCAGTAAACCAAAGCAATTATATTACCAGTAACAGTAGACATCTGGTTGTGATTATAAGAGTTTTCAAGAAGAATTCTGGGTTTGAAAGCAAAAGTCTTAGGTTTGAATCCTTTCTTTCCTCCTTTAACTTCCTTGTTACCTTAAGTAAAAAAAAAAAAGAGTTTGGACTAGATGATAACCAAGCCTTTCTAGATCAAAATTCCATGTTTCTAGAATTCCTCTGAAAAGTAAGATGTATGGGATAGCAGAATTGGCATCTGAAAATCCTGTATTCAAATTCCCTTTCGGACTTACTGTGTAATGGGCAATTAATCTAGCCTCTCTGGTTTCCTTATCTTGAGCTAGAGAGATGTCCCAAGAAGAAGTGCCTCTTCACTGGTTTATTGTGAGGTTCAGATGAAATAATGTATATAAAGTACTTTGCAAACCTTAAAATGCTTGCCAGATATTCTTATTTACAAAGGGAATTGAGCTGAGAGCTCTTCAGAAAGCTGCTGCAGGGAAGCAGGGTTGGCTCAGGCCACTTGATGGTTCATTCACTTTCCATTGTCCCCTCTGAGCCATATTGCTAATGTGCCTGTTCTCCCTATTCCCAGGCTCCAGCTAGCTCCTGTGGCCAGTGAGAGGAGCCATGCTTGGCAATAGTAACAACTAGGATCAATATCTGGTGAACTTGGGTTTTTTTTATTTATTATTTACTTCATTCCTGTCTTCATCCCACATCCCAGAAGCCACATCCCCCTTCTCTCCCCAGACTAGTCAAAAGTGCCATTTATTGGTTCTGTTTGTTGAGTCTGCAAGCTGGTAAGTGTGGTGAATGTTCAGAATAGCTGTGAAGGCTCTAGTCTCTGTGGCAAACTGTCACTGAGTTTGCATTGGATCAGTCTCCCAGGTGTGTCCTTGTTCTGATTATACACCACAAACCCCAGGGATGCCTCAGGTTAGAGCTGAACTGGTGGGATTACAGAGCTGGAAGAGATCTTAGAAATCATGTGGATGCAGGGCCAGACTCAAAAGTCAAGAAGTTCTGGATTCAGATCCTGATCCAAACTTTCACCAGCTGTGCGATCCTGGACCTTTCAGCCTTAGTTTCTGATTTAAAATGAAGGGGTTGGACTAGATGGCTTCTAAAGTCCTTTCTACCTCTAAATCTATGATCCTATGATTTCAAGATCATGCTTATACTTAGTAACAGACTTGAGATTCAAACCTAGGATAGGACCTTTGAGTCCATATCTTGTGCAAAATCACACTGACGGAAGGAAGGAAGGAAGGAAGGAAGGAAGGAAGGAAGGAAGGAAGGAAGAGAGAAAGGAAGGAAGGAAGGAAGGAAGGAAGGAAGGAAGGAAGGAAGGAAGGAAGGAAGGTACATACCTGCCTTTGCCTTTCTTTGTACTGGTTCAATTTACATTTCCCTTACTTGATGTAATTGCTCTGTTTTTGACTCACTTTTGGGACCATTCATTTAACAATTTATCGTTCACCACTTTGTGAGACCTTTTCTATTGTTACGTTGAACCATTCTTTATATATTATCCTGTTGTTTAATTTTTCTGCCTGCTTTTCCAAACGGAGTTATGATCCTTAAGGTCCTGTTTTCATCCTCCACAGTGCCTAGCTTATTCATTTGATCTCATAGCACTTTGTACATCTCTTATCTAAGTCAAAGCAATAGGCATTTGAGTGCTGGTTGCCCAATAAAAGACAATTCCTGCCTATACACAGCTTCCTGGAGGATGAACACACGATCTTTGATAGGATTCTCCTGTAGCTAAAGACTAAGAAAGCCCAAGCCTAACATGGTTTGCCATGTTAGACCTGTGAGTCGCACAGTATTTCACGTATGTGTACCTAAGAGGTTATTTGTTGTTGCATAGTAGCATTTTAAGCATTTCCTTTATCTTCTCCAGTTTCTAACTCCATCAGAAACCAAAGGTCCCATCCCTGCAATCCTGGGCTCTGATTGGTGAGCATTTTGCTTTGTCTTGCTTGGTCCAACATCCACTATGCCACTTTCCTAACATCTCCATGCCATGCTACCAGGGGCATGACTTTCTTTTCCCCCATCACCGTCCCTTTCCCAAATCAACCCTATCCCCTAAAAAAAAAGCCTTCTCATAATTCTGGCAAGGACCTCTCAATCAATTGCTTTATTAATTCAATCACCTGACTGCTCTGTCTAATACTCCTTCCTGGCCACTACTTCCCTTTATGCATTGTCTTCCCTATCAGGATGTAAGTTCTTTGTGGGCAAAAATTGTCTTGTTTGCTTGTATTTGTATCCCTTGCACTTAGCAGAGTGCCTAGCATACAGGAGTTTGAAGAGTGGATCTCTGGTTTCATTGGCATAGGAAACTCCAAGGTTCATGTTCCCACTCTACTAAAGAAAGTCTCTTCTTGGATTAAGGAATTGCCTAGAGCAGAGATGTCAAACTCAGGGGCTACAAACCTTTGAGGAAGGGATAAAATTAAAATGTAATGAGGGAGGGCAGAATGTTTAGCAAAATAAATAAAAACACAACATAGATAATGTTGATTTGTGGTTTTCCAAGTCAATAGGTGCCCACAGAGATCCATTTCTATTTGAGTTTGATTCCATGGCTACAGCAGTGAGAGATTAAGTGATCTGCCCATTCAGGGTCCCCCAGCTAGTATGGGTACTCAGGTATCCTTGCCTTGGAGGCCAGTTCTCTAACCACTCTGTCATGATTCTCTTGATAGTACATAAGTGCTTCATAAAAACTCTCCCATTATTTTGAGAAGGAAAAAATAGCTAACCTAAACCCAATGCTTACTACTTTGTGCAGAATACCTTTCTGGAAGAAACTCTGAAAAAGTTAACAACCTCTAAATCTGTTTCCTCATCCGTAAAATTGTAATGATGATTATTTGCACTACCAATTTTACAGGGTTATTATGAGGAAAGCTCATAGTAAATCTCAAGTGGGAGTTTGTTGAATAAGATGCTGGATAAATACTTGGTTGACATATTTTTTGGTCTTTTCTTCTGTTGACCAGCAAAATAAACCCCCCCAAAACTCAGTGCTAGAGCCTAAGACATTTTTTAATCTAAGTCCTGCATATCTGGAGGCTGAATTCTACTGGCAGAGACAGATGTAGGCAGTATCAGACTTCCAAACTGCCCTGGTGCTTTTGTCCATCTGCCAAGTCTGGGGTCCTCTGGTTCAGGGGACTTGAGAATGCTTAAAATGCTTGAGAACTTTGAAAGGCATCTTTTACGTACTCAGTTCAGGCATTACTTTAACCTGAAAAGTCTTCAATGAGCTAAAGGAAAGAATGTATTTGCTTCCAGGTACTAGAAGGATATTGATATTTACATAACACTTTACACTTGTATAGCACTTTGTAGGTACAACCAAACCTCATAACAACTCTTTGAAACAGATACTACATTATAAGACCCATTTTACAGAGGAGAAAACTGAGTCTCTCAGAGCAGTTGAATCACCTGCCTTTGGTCACACAGCTAATATGTATCAGGGACAGAATTTGAACCCAGATCTTCCTAACTCCAAGCACAACACTATATTCTTTATACCGGTGTTGACAAATACTCATTGTTGCAGCCACTAGGGAGTATTGAGAGGCAAGGAGGGAACCAGATTAAAACATAAATCATAAATATTGAATAGTCAATAAAACATAGAATAGTTATGCAACAGAACATAGATAATGTTAATATGTGGTCTTCTAAGTCAATATGCAGTTTAGGTATGGTTTAATGGAATTATTTCTATTTGGCATCTTCAGTTATACCACACCAGTTTCTCTCAAAATAATTCTGAAGATACTCACCTCATAATAAAAGAATGACTAAGCCTAAAAGGTTAATGAGCTCCTGGTTTCCTTCTGGTTCCCTTCCTTGCCTCTCAATCCTCCCTAGTGGCTGCAACAACTGGTCCAGTTTTGTCATTTGCTGTTTAACTTTGAACAAATCACTTGACCTCCATAAACCTCACTTTCTTCATTTGCAGAATGAGGAGGATACACTCGATGCCCTCTAATACCTCTTCCAGCTCTAAACGAGTCAGATTTTAAATTTCTGCAGCAATGCTTTCCTTATTTGCCATATCATCATCGTAGGGTGTATCTTCAGCTTTCTATTCAATTAGACTCATAAACACAAACCAGGTTAATCATGTGCTACTTTTTATTTGTATTTTTAAGGGTACATGGACTTAAAAGGCATATAACTTGTTGAATCTATTTACCAAAAAGAGCTAAATATAGACAACCTTAAAATGCAATCACTGTAGCCTGCATATTGTAAAATGTACTTTCATATAAACTACTGTTAGTAGACCTAAGCTATGCATTTAAAATACAGAAAATACATAAAAACTGTACCAAATGGCACATTGGCCTATTTTGTCACAGTCCAGATACATTCCTGATAGTCAAAGGACAATGAGAGGGGATGCATAGTTTACTACTAGAAAAGTCAGATTATGCTCTAACAAGCCAGAGAAACCAAATGGGGTTATTCTCGTGAAAAGAAGGAAAAAGCCAAGCTTCAATCTGGATTGGTAACTTTACAATGGAATCCCTCATTGAACACTGTATCCATTTTCATCTTCTTCTTTAGGCTGCTTCTCTTACGAACTAGGATGCTACCTTCTTACCCAGCTCTTTCCTAGGCAATTCTGACAGCCTAAGACAAAGGAAACATTTTCTTCCCTAATACTGTGTGTCCTCCCTCTTTTCTCCCAGCCCCCCACCTTCTTCAACCTCCCAGAGTTCCTCTTGGACCCCTTCTTCCTTAACATCCTCCCATACTCTGGACCAGTGGGCTGCTTCCATGAACACCTCCATCTTTCCTTTGTACTGTTTTGGCTGAAATCTCCAGTCAGACATCTTTAATGGAGGAATCTTCCCTAGAAGCTGCCAGTGAGTGTGTGTGTGTGGGGTGTGTGTGTGTGTGTGTGTGTGTGTGTATGGGGAGGGGAAGTGGGGGGCTGATTTCATAACACAAGAGTCAATTTCCCTTGCTAACATGATTTTCTTTAGAGGATATGTAAATAAACTCCCCTCCTACAGACCTTCATTTCTCTTTCGTGATACCCACAGTGGAAGAAATTTCCATCGTGACTGCTCCTAGCAGCCAAACCTCTAACATCCCACGCTGATTTCTTTACTAAAAATAAACAGTCTCTCACTATTCAGGAGAAGAACACCACGGTGTCTCTGCTCCTGCCTTATTCCCAAAGAGTGACGACAGCTCAGGAGCCATTCTTCTGCATCCTGAGTTTTTTTCCATTTTTTCCCCAGAAAGCCTTTCCCATCTGACTGCCTTGAATACCCCACCAGCCTTGGCACTCAGTGCTTTCTCTCCCTGCCTCTTTCAAAAACAAGAAAGGACTAGGTGAGGCAGGAATGCTCTTTAGAAAGTGGAAGGAACTTCTCAGAAACTTTGTCACTGCTTGCTACTTGACAACATTTCCCTCCTGAACTGATGTTTTCTTGGAATCATTCTCAGAGATGCCATTCTCTCCAGGATGGGAGAAAACAAACAAACAAGCAAAAAGCCTAGGACAGAGGAATGGAAAGAATTTAGGGTTCTAGTTCCAGTTTGTCACTAAATAGCTTTTGGGGGGAGAGCAAGTCTCTTATCCTTCTAGGCCCTTGTTTCCTCATCTTAGAAATGAAAGGGTTGAACTAGGTGATCTCCAAGGGCATAGGAGAGATGGTAAGATCATCTAGTCCAATCCCTCATTTGACAGATGAGAAAAATTGAGGCCTCAAGTGGGGAAGTAATTTGCCTGAGATTGCACTTGGGACTTGGGAGTCAAAAGGCTCAGACACTTAGTGGTTCTGTGACCCTGGAAAAGCTACTTAACTTCTCTGTTCTTCAGACTCCTACTCTGTAAATTAAGGTGCCTATACTTTCTAAGGCCCCTTCTAGCTCTAAATCTATCATCCTATGAATTTATGATTCTAAACCATCCTCATTCTTTATGTTTCTTCACCTGCAAAATAGAGGCAACAATACCTGTTCCTCTCTAAACTGGAAAAATTGTGATGAATATCAAATGAAATAAAGGAGATAAATGAGCTCTGAAAGAGTTGAAGGTGTTGTTGGAAAGACATTTTTATTTGCAGCTGGAAAAAGCAATGATGTCAAAGAACTCATTAATGGCTTTTGCCTGACATCTAACCCCAAACGGTGAGATTTTAAAGCCCCTCCAGGCTTTAAGGTAGATAACCTAGCCCACCCAGCTGCACAGAGGATATAGAACAAGAAGCCAGGATCAAGAGAAACCTGAGAGATTGGAAATGAACAAAGATAGAGATCAGAGATCTTGGCCAGGAGAGATGAACAGCCACTAATGATGCTGACCTCCAATTGAATGTGATCTCAAATATTCTCTGGCCTCTTGGTGTTCTCTAAGTTGCTAATGGAGAAAAGAGTCTCTCACAGCAAGAGTTCTCCATAGTATAAGGCCTTATCAATTGCTGCTCGAGTTTTTCCTGCTTCTTTAAAGAAAATGACTAGACAAATGATTTCCCACAAGGGACTCAGTATGTCAGGAGTCTGTACTGCCTCACGCTCTCTTAAAAACAAAAACAGAAACGACTTCCTCAGTCTCCTTCTCTCTCTCTCTCTCTCTCTCTCTCTCTCTCTCTCTCTCTCTCTCTCTCTCTCTCTCTCTCTCTCTCTCCCACCCAAACCCAAAGAAATGAACTGGAACTAAAGGGGAATTTGCTTTTTGCATTTCCTATCACATACTTTTAAAATAATGATGAAGATAATAGCTAACATTTATAGAACAGTTTTAGGTTTGCAAAGCATTTTGCATGTTAATACATTTGATCCTCACAGCACCCCTGTGAGGTAGGTGTTCTTGTTAGTCCCATTTTACAGATGAGGAAATTGAGGCTGAGAAAGCTCAAATGACTCACCCAGGGTCACACAGCTAGGAAGTAGCTCAGGCAGGATTTTGAGCCATTTCTTGACTCCAAGTCTAGAATTCTATCCACTATGCCACCCAGGTGACTTATAATTGTTTTTCCCTACGCACTAATGCCCATCTGTTCTCATAAAATGAATACTTCTATACTTCCTGGTGATCCACATTGTGTGCCACTATTTTCTGCTGTCAGAAAAGGAGCTGGCAAACCAATCATTTGAGGCAGTACCATGAGGTGACGCCTCTTCAAGTGAGCCTCGTCACTAGCAGCTGGAAAACAGAATGCTAGAGTGAACTGGGCTGGGGCACAGAGTCTTTAAAAAGAAAACTTTTCCTATGCTACTTGCCCAGTTTGCTACATAAGTTGGACCAAGTAGTGCCCAGAGAGAAGTATCCATTAGCCATCTTTATAGCTAGTGAGAGAGCAGAAGGGTGGCCCAGGTGCTCCCACCTCCCAGGGGAGTCATGGAAGCCTCTACAGCTTATGTCATCAGTTCAAATAAAGCACAGAAGATAAAACTTGAGCAGGACAAAGAAATCTGAAATATACTGAGAGGGAAGGAAAAAGAAAATGGGCTTCTTGTGAATTAATTTAGTGCTCGACTGAAAAGAAATGTCAAAGTGGTAACATTTCTGGTTATGTGTGGGCTGGTTCATTAGATCCACTCATCTTCTGGGCAAGAAACTCTTTGCCTGCAGTCTCATAGTGCACCCAAGGGTGCTGCTAGAACATCATGGCATCACCTTGCTAAGGGCTGCTGCCTACAGAGCTCTCTGTTCATAGGCGGTAAACATTTATATTTGTAGCTAAGCTGCTACCTACCCATGACTTGGCAAATGGACTTTAAAAAAATCGGTGCAATAATATTGTGCTAACTTCACTGCTGGAACAGAGGTGGTTGGTTTCCCTTTATATGGGCAGTCTTAAAAAATCTTGCCTGATATATTTCAAAGAAAACTAGAGTCATAAACACTATTAACCAAGCAGAGCATCCAGTGAGAATCCTCCACAAAACTGGGGCCAGAGGACAGAAAAGAAAAACTTCATTATGAATCAAAAAAAGGCTTATTTTGATCGGGGACAACTTGGTCCTATGAATCATGGAACTGGTTTCTGTGACTCAGCTCATCTGGCTCAATATTCAGTCCCTTATGATAAGCCTAAGGGTCCTGTGCTCCCTTCTCCCCTCACTGAAGTGGAGGTGGATGAGCCTTTGGGCACTCTCTGGCCCCAGAAGTTTGTTGTTGTAGTTGAGGTTGTTAAGCATTGCTGTTACTAAAGCCAGGAAAGAGCTCTGCTCATTGAGGGGGTCTGGGATTTTCACAGTCTGGCACCTGCAGCCCCTATGTCAGGGGCCAGTGGGGGTGAGGGGGGATAAGAGAAGCAGAAAAGATGAATCAGTAGTTCACTGGGTTGCTAATAGCATCACCAAGCTCCAAGTAGAACTATAGATAAGTGGTAGATACATGTGGTTATGCATACATATATTATATGGGTACATCATCTGGTAGGGGGAGAGAAGAGCATGCAAAAACCAAAGGACTGCCTGTGGTTTTCTAAGCAAGCTGTCTTTCATGAAGAATTCCCTATGATTTAACACGATTCTCTAAGGAAAAAATCTTTTTGAAAAAAATCTACAGAACGATCAACAGCATTGGATGGAGGTGCCTGCCCCCCAGGATTCATCTCTCTGAGGGCCAGATATATGGCATCATTCAATCTTTGGCCTGACAGTTGGGTTACCCAACAAACTCAAGGGATGTTTTTGAAAAAGCAGATACTAGGGATCACATTAAATTCAACAACTTCGGCTCATACAAACTACCATTACACATTTCTTGTCTCTTTTTAAGCCAATTTTCAAGCTCCAATGAAAGGTAGAGAGACCCTCAGTGCTCCTGCTAAGGCACACATCCAGCCCTCAAAAATGTTTGTCATTTTTTTCATAAGTAGTGGCCAAAATTTTTTTCAAATACTATGGCATGTCACATCAATGTGAATTAAAACAATATCCTTCATTTTATTCAAAGGAGGGCAAAAAATGGCTGTACATCAATTTCAGGAAACCAAGATGGACCAAAATAGTTTTGCTGAGCATTGACATTATAAGATTTTATACTAATCATCAGCAAATGTTTTTAGCTGACTTTTGCTTTAAGCATTCTTTCTGAAACAATCACTAAGGTGGAATGGATAGTTCCCAAATTTTTCATTTAGTTATCAGAGCTCTCCCATATGATCCAATTTTCTCCTCCTTTATTCATTTAAAAAAAATCACATTTCCTTTTTCGATGGTTAATGCTGATAGGCTGCAAGCTTTTTTTCAATAATTATAGCTTTAAAATGTCTTTTAAAATGAGAGAGTGGACATGTCATGCAGTTAGACAAGAAAATGCAATCCCTGATTAAAATGAGAGTTCTAAAAGTTCTGAAAACATCTAACAATTTCCCCAGTCAGAGCTGTAGCTCTGTTCTTCTCCTCTCTTAAGAGCCAGTGCCACTGTATGTTACTCACTCCTTGTGCCTTCACAAGCTCAAGTCCACTATTATATGTTCAAATATTTGTGTTTTTCCTTTGAAGCTGGAGGCGAAAAAAAAATCTCGTCTGTCTGTGGATACAGCTGTGAATGAACGAGGTGCCTGCACATAGATCTCTTTGAACTTTCTGAAGATCTGCTTCTCCTTATCCCACTGGTAAATCTGGGAGAAGGTGTAGTCACTTCCCAAGGCTAGGTAGTGATTATCCTTAAAGGAAAAGGGCTGCAGGGTCATGGCCCCCCGAGACGGGAGAGCCTGGATCTCCACAAACTGCTTACTATTCCATTTCATGACTCTGGAGTCCCCAATAAACCGGGTAAGGGAAATGTATAGGCTGTTCTGCATCCTAAAGCTCTTCACGGCCAATACATCCTCCATATTAGGAATGTCACCATGTGGGACAAACTTCTTAGAACTTTTATTCCACTGCAGTATGATGGGGACTTGTGAGCGACTGGAGAGGATTAAATGGGATTTTCCATCTATATCAACAAACTCAGCATCTGTGTCCCTGAACCACTCATGCAGAGATTGGTAAGAGTAGAATCCTTTGCTATTCCATTTATAAACGGTTGACAAACCAGCTTTAGAGCTATCTGCAATGACAAAGAACCTTTCATCATCGATCTGAAATAGCTCTATGTCGTTGGGCTTTGAAATCCGGGAAACTTCAATGTCCTGGAATTTGACAAATTTGGTCCAGCTCTCATCATACTTGTATATGTGTGAGCCTCCAAAAAGCTGTGCCACCACCACAAAGACCTGGTCTTCGATCAGGATTGCCTTACATCCCACTATGGACTGACCTGTTCTCCAAGACAAAAGGGAAGGAAGGGTGTTAGTGCAGTTACAGTTCAACTGCATCATCAAAGTTAGTCACAGAAATTATTTTTCAAGTACCTTGGAGACACTAAGAGAAAAAACCCATAAGTAAAATTCATCACTTAAAACAGTTGAAAAACAAAACAAAACAGTTTTCATGCCATTCCTTTCTCTTTACTCACAGAAGATTGTGGCAATGAAATAAGTCCTAGCTATATTTGGTATAGGAAAGGAGGGGAAGCACAAGATTTGTTTGGGAAAACAAAAAAAGAGAGGAAAAAGGAAAAGGAACCAGTGGCTTTAGAGATATTTGAGTTCTTAGTACAAGTCGCACCAAAAAAAAATCAAAAAGGAAAATTGAGTTAAACATCCTGAAGAATGGGGGAAATGTTCCCTTATTTGTTCCTCCACTAAACTATGGGAGATAGTTCTTATTGGAATTTTTGTCACCACTTTACAGATAAGATCTTAAGGGCAGTAATACAATGACTTTTTTAAGTATTCAAGCACTGGCTAGGAAGTGTTGGAGGGGGGATTCAAACTTAGGTCTTTATTGGCTTGTTGGCTGGGAAAAAAAGTCTAGATGTCTTTCCACTAATTGTGAATGAAGAAACAAATTGTCTGAATTACTTACATTGAACACTGACAACCTACAACAGCACAGCAGTATGGCACATAAGAGGATTTTCCAAGGTAGACTGGGTGGTTGCCACTTACTCGGGCCTTTATCATCTCCTAATCATATTCCTACTTCCATTTTCCAGAACTGTGTATAGTAAGCAAAGTGGCAGCAGTCTTCTGAAGGTTGCTGACTTATGATCTAGGAAATTCAATGAGTATGTTTTCCTCAACCCCCTAGGCAATTAGGACAAAAGGTAAGTATTATTCTTGGAAGTTACAGAAACTCTTCCTTCATGTCTCCTTTTGGTTTTCAGCAGGAAGACCAGGCCTGGGGTTGTTATTTCCTCAGAGTACTCCTTAAGAGTCATTTATTTATCTCTACTGCTTTGCTTTGCCTTAATTCAATAGCCTGCTTGACCAAGGTCCCCATAGTGCAGAAGCAGCAGGGAGAAGTGTTGGGCTCAGCTGATTGGAGGGACAGCCTGAGCCAGCATTTAACAAAGTGAAGAGATGCTTTCTCTAGCTTCTCCCAGGAAAACACTCTACTTTTGTGGAGTCATCAGCAACTATTTTCACTTTGAGGCAAGTTCTTATCCATGAACTTGGTTTTAAAAAAATATATTTTGATAACTACATTCCAACATAATTGATTTCCTTCATAATATGACATATTTTGTTTTATATGCTCAAAATATTATTATAAGAAGAGATCCATAGGCTTCACCAGACTGCCAAAGGGGTCCACAATATTAAAAAAGCTAAGAACTTAGTTTTAGATTGTTAAATAAAGTAGGGAAAAGAATTAGAACAAGCCAGCATCAGAAGTCAGAGAAATGGGTATTCTATGCACAGATGTAGGAAAGAGGGGCTGAACTTTAAACAATCAGGATAGTTATGCCAGTTATCCACTTTGCTTTGGCTGAAGAGATTTGAATTGGGAGCTCAGGTCACTAAATCCTGCAATCCTCACTAGAATATTTCATTTTTGCCTTTCTTGAGGTCTCTTTTACCAATGGAGAACACTAATGTTATTCTGCAGAGGCTGGTTGGGGTGGGGCAGGGTCAATATCTAAGGCGAATATGAGCATCTCTCCAAAATAACTCATTTCAAAAACACTAACAAAATTGTCACCAACTTGATATGCAGAAAATGTGGGTACCACAGAGGCAGACAGAGTAATGAGGGCATAGAATGCACCATAGGTGAATAATGTCTATGAATAACGTGTATATTATAGGTAAATAAGGTCTGGAAAAGATGCAAATTTGCCCTACTTCATTTGAGTCCCCTCAAATGACACCTAAGAAAAAGGAACTGAGAGCCCCATCAAAGTAATGGAAGCTCAGCTGGAGTTTCTGTTGTCAGCACATAAAGTGTTAGGGGGCTGAGGGTCCCCCAGGAAGCCAAGCATCCACCCACAGTCAATGAGGTGATAATAAAACATTGCTCAGTGAGGAAAGACTGCACCTCATTTGTTTGTTATTAGTTGTTCTTTTTCTTTATTCATTTCTCATTGTCATCACTACTGCTGTTTTGTGTTTTATCAACTGCAATTTCTCTCCAAGGTTGGAAGCTTACACTCCTCACTGTCCGTCATACTGCCCCTTTGACCCCCATGATTCTTGGGTTCAATGATATTTATAAAACATTTGAAGAGATGCAGATAATATATAAAACAGCAAACGTTTCTCCTTTGCCCTAGGCCTAGGGGATGAAAAGCAGAACCCTGGACAGGGTCCTCTGGTCCATTCCCAGATTCTTTTTTATACTTCAAGTCTGGACTACGTGACTTCCAGCATACTTTCTGCTCTTTTGAAAAACCAAGAAAGGAGACAGCTAGATGGCTCAGTAAGTTGACAGCTAGGCCTAGAGATGGGGCATCCAGAGTTCAAGTCTGGAGTCAGAAACTTTCTAGCTGTGTGAACCTGGACAAGTAACAACCCCCTAATGCCTAGTCCTTACTTCTCTTTTGCCTTGGAACCAATCCACAGTACTGATTCTAAGATGGAAGGGAAGGGTTTAAGGAAAAGAAAAGACAAAAAATATCACATGAGGAATCCAATCATGAACTATAATCCTGAAAAATAAGTGGAAGTAAGCACTATCCAGCTCCTGGTCCCATCTGAGATCTCTTTGGAACACAGAATAAAAGAAAAACTTAAGGAGATACAAGGCAAAACAGATGAGGAACTGGTTTCTGCCTCCTCAAATAGAGGAAAGCTGCAATGGAACCAACTGTACAAACTTTACTTCACCAAAGGTGGTGAAAAGGGGATGGGTAGTAATCAATGTAATTAATGCTAAGTCCTCAGATCCCTACATGTTTAAGAGAACAGAAAAGGGAGTAGTGACAGACTCTGGTCACTTATCCCTATCACCTCTTCCTTTTTTTGCTTTTTGTACTTTTAAATTTTATTAGTTTAAGTTCTTAGGACAGCCATCTTCTCTCATTAGCTCCACCTGCCCTAGAGTGTGCTGAATTTGCATTTCCAGAATGGAGCTGCTGTTTCCAGGAATGTTAGTTCAGCACTAAGAGACCAGATGGCCTGACAACAAACATAGGAGCCTTATTTGAAATGGCATCTTTGGAGCATCAGGATGTGTCTCTTGCAGACCTCTCAATATTGTGAGATTAGGCTAATTAGCAGCCCTTCTTCCTGAGGGGGTGAAATGACATTCTCTGTGAGCCCTGATGTCCCTGCATCTGCTACGAAGCCCAGTTCAGTCCTGAGAAATTCCTAGGAGTCTCCTATCCTGAAATGCTAGCAGGAAGGGCTTCTAATTGTAACTGTAAGCTCCTGCTTCTTATCCTAAAGGAAATCCTTAAAATGAGAATTGAACTAGACCATTCATGGTCTCTTTTAGCTCTAGACTCCTTTCTCTAAGCACCAGTAAAATATTTCTACCTGGATGCTCTATTAGCACCTCAAACTCAACATCCCCCAAACCAACTTTATTGTGTTTCTCTGTAAACCTCCTTCTCCTCTGAATTGACTTTTTTTCTACCTCTAGTAGCCATCATTCAGTCCCAGGCTGAAAACCTTGTTGTTATATTTAAGTCTTCTCTTTCTCTCGACATTCCATTGGCTACATTAGTAATCCAATATATGATCAAGCCCTGGAGAGACTTCTTCCATCAAAGCTCTCCAATTCACCCTTTCTGTTTTTCCACTATCATCCCCTTGTTACACTCTTATTACTTGTTGCCTGAACTTTAGAATCCTAACAAGTCTTCCTGACTCTCTCTCTCTCTCTCTCTCTCTCTCTCTCTCTCTCTCTCTGCCTACCCCCCTTTTTTCTCTCCCAGCACCCTCTCTTGTTTCTGTCTCTCTCATCAGGCCTTTATCCAGTTGATAAAATCATCATTTTAACACAGTTCTAGTCATGTCATTCTTCTGTTTAAAAAAATTGATAGTTTCTTACTGTCTACCAGGTAAAGTTCAAATTTCTCTACTTGCCATTCAAAGTGATTTACAATCTGGCCTCATCCTAATTTTCCAACTTTATCTTAAACTATTTAATTCACTTCACTTCATGCTCCAACCAAACCAAATCATTCTCTGTCCCCTGAACTTTTCATCTTTGTACCTTTACTCACATTGTTCCCTGCATTCAAAATAGCCTTCATTCTCCTTTCTTTTTTGCTTAATTCCTACCCAGCTAGTGGCAATGAAAAGAACCGTAGATCTGGAATCAGATCTGAAGTTCAAATCCAAACTCAGACACTTATTAGCTGTTCTGCCCTGGGCAAATTACTTAACCTTTGTCTGCCTTGATTTCCTCACCAACAAAATGGGGATGAGAATAGCACCTTGCAGAGTTATTATGAGAATTAAATGATATAATATTTGTAAGATGCTTCACAAACCTTAAAGCAGTATATAAATGCTAGCTATTATCATTACCTATCCTTTAAAGCCTAACTCAAATGCCAATACCTCTGTGAAGCCATACAGATCCCTCTAGTTTATCTACCTTGTAAGGTTGTGATAAAGATAAAATGATGTATTTGTCAAGTGCTTAGCATTTTAGTGCCTGCTGCATAATAGATACTATAGAAATGCTTATTCTTTTTCTTTTTTCTTATTGGTCTTTGACCCTCAGAGAGCAGTCTGTCTTTAGTGCACTTAGAATGCATTCTTTTGTATTTATAGCCACGCTCTTTGTGGTGGCAAAAAATTGGAAAATGAGAGAATGCCCTTCAATTGGGGAATGGCTGAACAAATTGTGGTATCTGTTGGTGATGGAATACTATTGTGCTCAAAGGAATAATGAACTGGAGGAATTCCATGTGAACTGGAATGACCTCCAGGAATTGATGCAGAGTGAAAAGAGCAGAACCAGGAGAACCTTTTACACAGAGATGGATACAGTGTGGCACAATCAAATGTAATGGACTTCTCTATGAGCAGCAATGCAATGATCCAGGATAATTCTGAGGGACTTATGAGAAAGAACTGTGGGAGTAGAAACACAGAAGAAAAACAACTGCTTAATCACATGGGTCAATGGGAATATGACTGGGGATGTAGACTCTAAGCAATCACCCTAATGCAAATATTAATAATATGGAAATAGGTCTTTATTAATAGCACATGTAAAAACAGTGGAATTGCTCATTGGCTACGGGAGGGAGGTGAGAGGAGGAGAGGGAAAGATCATGAATCATGTAACCATGGCAAAATATTTTAAGTTAAATAAATAAATGAACTTAATTTTTAAAAAAAGAACAAGGAGCCACACTGTGACAGCAATAAATAAAAAAGAATGTATTATTTTGATCTACAGTCATCTGTGACTTTGTTGTATCTCCCTATAAGACTATAAGCTTCATGAAGATAGGGAATATCCCCTCTTGGAGCTAGCTCAGTGTTTTGTCCACAGTAGGCATTTAACAAATATTTGTTGATTTAAATGGATGTTTAGCTCTAGATTAGTTTTTAAACCATTACCTTCTGTCTTAGAATAGATGCTAAACATTCATTCAAAGGCAGAAGAGTAGTAAGGACTAGGGAAGTGGGGTTAAATGACTTGCTCAGGATCCCAAAGTTAGGAAGTATCTGAGGCCAAGTTTTATTCCAGAACCCTTTCCCCACCACCCCCATCTCCAGGTCTGGCTCTCTATCTAGTGAGTTACCAACTGCTCTGATTCTGGGTTTTTATGAAATTCCCCTGATAGGAAAATAGCCTAGACTTCTTTGCTGATTCATAGCATCAATGTTAGTAGCAGTTGTCATATGAATTATCAAGAAAGCTCTTAAAATATAGTGCTTGGATATCATCCTACTAATAAGAAAGAAATGGGGGAAAAACAAGGAGACTACTCAATGTTAAGAGAAACAGGACATCAAGGTCCCATTGGGAACACTGGAAAAGAGAAACTAACAAATCTGCCTCCAGTGGACTGAAAGTAGAGATCAGGTTATTCTTCTTTCAATTAGGATTCAAAGGAGTGTCCAAATTAATCTCATTAGTCCAAATAGATCTAGTCTTGTAATCAGATGATCAGTTGTATCTCAGATTTGCCTCCTATAAGCTGTGTTACAGTGGCCAAGCCCATTTACCTCTCTGGACCTCAGTTTTGTTTTGTTTTTTCATCTCTAACATGGATTTAATATTATTTGTACTACACACTTTATAAGGTTATTGAGGGTAAAAGACTTTGTAAATCACAGGCTAAATTCCTAAAAGTAATTGCTCTAAGTATTTTGGCAGACTAAAGTTTTATTGTATAAAATACATCTTGAAATTAGTGGGCTTGGGCCAGGAATTTTGTTGTTGTTGTTATGTGAGTGTGTGTGTGTGTGTGTGTGTGTGTGTGTGTGTTATCTCTCTATATTTTTTCATGTTTTGGAAAAATTTTATTGCAAGTGTTTCCATATGGAAGCATTAACAGAATTTTTAAAATGTAGTACGTTCACAGGACTAGATAGATAGATGGATAGATAGATAGATCTGGGTGTATTTAGATCAGATCATTTGTTTTTTTAAGGTGTGTCCATCTCTTTGTGATCCCATTTGGATTTACCATTTACTTCTCCAACTCATTTTACAAATAAGGAAACTGTGACTTGCCCAGGGTCACACAGCTGGGAAGTGTCTAAGGCCGGATTTGAACCCAGGACCTTCCGTCTCTAGGCCTGGCTCTCAATACACTGAGTTACCCAGCTGCCCCTATGTATCTTCTCTTGGTAGAGATGTGGGGGATTACAGGCATGGAGTGCTGAGTGTATTATCACATGTAATTGGTTTGTCAGTTTTGTTCAATGTTTTTTCTTTGTTACAAAACCATGATCATTGTATGGAGGTAGAGTGGGAAAGGGGGGACATTAAGAAATGGCTGATTTAAATAAATAAAGGCATTAAAAATAGTCAATGCAGAAACAGCTGACTAAACAGAATAATCCTGCCCAGTCCATTCTTCTTTACTAAAGGAAATCACCTCAAGGTACACTTTTCTAAAATTAGATAATTAATTTTTTGAAGAATATCTTACTTCAGGAACATGGGTTCTAACTCAAGTTAATGTGGTTATGGAACCCAGTGCCATAATAGCAATACTAGGGTCATGGATCTAGAGCCTGAAGGGACCTCAAAGATCATTTAGTTCAACCTCTCATCAATATAATACTAATATTGATTAAAATTTGCAAAGGGCTTCATATGTCTGTGTGTTTAAAATCTTAGAACCCTGTGAGATAGGTGCCTATTGTTAGTTCCATCTTATGGATGAGCAATCTGAGGATGGGAGAAGTTAAATGACTTCATCTGGGTAACACAAGATTCACATTCAGATCTTCCTGACTCCAAGTCCAACACTCTACCTGACAACCCAAGTTTAACTCTCCCATTTAGAAAGATTAGGCTCCAGAGATTTTTGAAGCGTGTTATAAATAAATCTAATAACTCTTATTCATGACTTACGGTTGGTTAGCTCAGTTGGGTAGAAACCTCTGCAATGGACTCCAAGGACATGGATTTAATCCCCATGTGAGCTAGCTGATTTCATTCCATTATATGACCATAGATAGATACCCTTAGCAGTACTTTTTCCCCAAAATACTCTTCTTTGCACATAAAAGGCAGGCTGCTTAAGAATGTATGAAGAGGCCAATGCAAATCCATCACACAACTTAGAAAACAACACTTAGTACCTTCCCTATTGATGGTAGGACTCTAAAATTATCTTTACAGGAGAGGAACCTTTTAATGGTCCTCAAAACTGAAAGTTAATGTAGATCCAGTTGCTTCAAAATATAGAGGAAGACAGCAGAAACTGTCTTGGGAAGTGGAGAAAATTAAATTTAGCCATTTTTGGTAGAGTGACGGTATGATGAAACCTGTTTTCTTATGACTGTTAAATGATTGGCTATATATAAAACGTATGTCGGTGCCCTTTCAAAATCACTGTGGCCTTTTAAGAAGTCAGCATGCCAAATCATTTACCCAGCTTCAATTTGAAGGGTCTAATTGAAATCAGCTGAGCACACTGACATCACCACAGGCTTCTAGTTTGCAAAAAAAGGGGGGGGGGGGAGGTAGTTCCACAGAAACTTGCCTCAGTTCATGAAAGGGAACTCCTTGGGAGAGACATTTCAAGCTGGTTCTTGCCACCTAAACAAGAATAAATCCCCATTGCATGGAACCACTCAACAGACTTCCAAGCAATTTTATGAAGTCTAATTTAGGTGATTAGATCTGGGTCAGGCAGTCTAAATGCTACAGGAGCTGTCTCCATTACTAGACAGCTTAGGGTATAACCTTTCACAATTTTATGAGGGTATATTGAGGAGCTCCACTTTCACAAAGACAGAAGCATAGGGTAAGCCAACACACTCAGAATCAAAAGAAGTAGCTCTGCCATTTACCTGGTGAGTTACTTTGTATAATAAGGGGGAAACGATGTTCCTAGCTTCAGTGAAGATCTGAGGCTAGATGATCTCTGAGGTCTTCTTCAACTCTAGCATTCTGGCTCTATGAGTACATGTCCTGTGATGTCAGGGCCAGACAATCAATATGTAAAAGGAAGTGGTCTATGTCAAGACTTGGAAAAAGAAGAATAAATGAGCTGATTTTCCCCCAAAGCAATAATATTCTTTATGTTAGACTATGAGAAAAAATGCCACAGCCACATACTGGGATCTTTTACCAACTTAGATTAACTCTATGATTAAAAGACTGTGACTGCTGGAAGAGTAGCCCAATGGGTTATGTTTTTCAAAATGGAAGGCACAGAATAGTATGGGAATTGATCCAGTGTGGTGCATTCCTCATCCTTAATGTGGCCCGCAACTCCTGGAAAATCTCCATGTCTACTTCTTTCCCTTGCTTCCTCTATGTTTCTAGAATCAACTCTGACTCAGTCAAGATTCTTTCTCTAGAGTAGTTATAGAACAAAAGAAATAGTTCCTGACCTGCCCTAATTGACCTCGTATCGCTAAAAGTTCCTTAAAAGTTGATGGGAAATTGGGACACCAACCAGAAAAGGGCTATTGGCCTGGCTTTGAAGGATATACTTCTAAGCAGGTATAGGACAATCAGGCATTTGCCCAGTATGCCAAAACCTGAAACCAAAACTTTAAGACTAAGGAGATTAAGTCAAGAGACTGTGGATGATTCCATGACCCATCACTGATCCTGGAAATTTAGTTCAAACACATGACCTCAAGTCTAAAAAAAAGATACAATTCCTTTTCTTCTTTATTTCCCCAACCTTACTTGATGAGAGTCACCAGAAAATATATTTTTTCATCATTCCATGCAAAAATAACAACATGGAACAAAAGCAAGAGAGAAAATGTGTGTTATACTTCCACGAGAATGCATTTATAGAGTCTAGCATCCAAGATCTCCCTTTATGACAGAAAACATTTCTTCTTTCATAGACCTTACACAATGCTGAATGTTGGTCAATAAAACCGATTAGAACCATAAACATACCTGTAATATTGTCATAGCTTCTGAAATTCATTTCAATGTGGTCCCACTCTAAGACCATACAATTTTCCATACTGGGCTGTGCAATGGCCACAAAGACATCATTCTTAGAGTTGAATGTATCCACAGAAACAGACTGGTAGGGCAATGTCTGATGTACCACGAAATCTAAAACCAGAAATTAAAAAAAACACACACACACACAATAACAATGGCCATAAAAATCCCCTGCTAGATGTCCCCGCAATCGCTTATATGCTACCTCATTTATCAATAGTACTGCCAGACCAGGGAGGGAGAGATGAGGGAAAGAGAACATGTTTAAACTCACTAAAAGCATCAAAATATAATTCACTGTGGGGGATCCTGGAAAGATTATGGTTTGCACAGGATTTGCAGCCTATATTACTGCTCCTATTAAGTTTCCCTCCAGGTGAGTAGCTTCAGAAGTAAGTTAAGGGATTTCAAATCTTTCTAATAAAATTGGCAGGAACAGCTTTTCAAGTTGTAGGAGAGAGGCTATATGCCATAGAGGCCGCCCATCAAAAACCCAAGCTGAGAAGTTGATGCAAACCTTGCGTTTTGTGTCAGTTTTGCTACCATGCCTTCAGATTTTGAAATGGAATCACGTCCTCAAGCCTCAGGTGCAGTCTATTGTTTTTGTTCAACAGACGCATTTCTGTGAAGTCAAGAACTGAGGAAGGCAGCCTGACATACCAGCTCTCTCAGATCCTGGGCTTCTGATGGAAAAAAACTGTGGCTAATTAGTGAAAACAATAGCACAGAAAATACTGAAAAGGGAGGCTGTCAAGCTTAGCTTGGAAACCTGACCTGTCTTATAAGAATCAGGCAATAGGAGCGACTACAGTGTCTCAGTGGCATTTCTTTTCTCTTTGTGTTCCTTCAAGACTTGCCAGTTAATCTGTGATGAGGAGAGGGGAAATAACTTAAATTTGGTGACTTACTCACTTCCTAGTTGTATAGAGAAGTTAGAGGGTTATTATGGGATTTTGTTAGCCACAGGTGATTATTTCTCACCACTATCTCATTAGCAAACTTTTATTTTCAGTGTGTTTGGTGGCTGTTCAATGTTCTTCCCTGTTTCCTTCAACAAAAGACACCTAGCTGAGTTCTTTAAATGCTGGCATGCCTGACTAATTGTGTGAGGATCAGAAGAATAATTTCTTAGAAGTGATGCTGGACAGTTACATGACCCAGAAAAATCTGGGGCTTGAAGAATCTCCCCCCCTCCAAAAAAACCCAACATCAAATAATAAATACTGTCCTATGATAGTGCTTGGATGGTCTCACAAAAGTCATTTCAATTGATAAATAGCAAGTGGAGGAAAGGAAGAGAGAGGTATTCAGGGAAAAGTTGGAGGGGGGAGAGGAAGAGACAGAGACAGAGAGAGACAGACAGAGAGGGAGAAAGTAAGAGAGGAAAAAAGAGAGAGAGAGAGAGAGAGAGAGAGAGAGAGAGAGAGAGAGAGAGAGAGAGAGAGAGAGAGAGAGAGAGAGAGAGAGCGCCAA